>NC_080540.1:31249066-31550460 GCF_028640845.1 Ahaetulla prasina | reverse complement strand
CCCAGCCAGCTTTGCTTTGCTGGCTGAGGAACTCTGGGAGTTGAAGTCCACAAGTCTTAAAAGAGCCAAATTTGCAGACCCCTGGACTAGACAATCAGTTCCTGCAACCTTTCCTCTTTCGTTGTAGCTGCCAGTCCCCTCCCTAATCATCTTTGTTGCTCTTCCCTGCACCCTTATTAGGCTCAACATCTTTTTTATATTGTGATACAAAATGTACAAAACCCCCAAGATGGAGTTTAACCCAATCTGGAATTTTTAAAGAAGTTCATGAATAAACTGTTTGAACATGCTTGGACGGTTGCAAAGAAACTCCAGGGGTAGGACCTACATTTTAATCTGACTTTCCTTGCCTGTTTTGGAAAGAATAATAATATAGAATAGAATAGAATAGAATAGAATAGAATAGAATAGAATAGAATAAGGGGCGTGCATAAGAGCACAAAAGTGCCTACTGTTCCTGTCCTATTGTTTTATTATATCCAATTAATATAGTTATTTATTTAATTATATATATATATATATATATATATATATATATATATATATATATATATATATATATATATATATATATATATATATATATATATATTATATATATATATATTTGTTTTCTGATTCATTTAAAATAAAACCCATTAAAAACCCATAAACTTTAGTCCAGCGCAGATGAATAAGTGAGTTTAAGCTCGAGAAGCAGGTTTGACGAAGTCCTGGAGACTTCGCACCTCAATAGCCTACACCCCAAAATACAGTTCACCATGGAAACAGAAGTTAACAACCAACTTCCCTTCCTAGATGTCTTAGTCTACAAGAAACCCAATGGCTCCCTAGGACACACCATCTACCAGAAGAAAACACACACAAACCGCTATCTGCATGCACTCTCACACCACCACTACAGATCAACTCCAGAGCCAAAACACTCAACTCTAGAACAAAATGCTTAGCTGACGAACAACACCTAAAAACCGAACTACACACTCTCACAAGTGTACTAACATCCAATGGATTCCAGAGAAATAAGATTACCAAACTAATCCAAAAAGAACCCCCCACTAAAACCCAAGACAGAGAGCAAGAAAATGGCACAGCCCTCCTCCCATATATAAAAGGCACCACAGACAGAATCAGCAAGATCCTCCACAAACATAACATCAAGACAGCATTCTGCACAAACCAAAAAATATCCACCATCCTAAGAAACCCCAAAGACAAAATTGAGTTAGAAAATCAAGGAGTATGAAATCCCATGCACCGCCTGCCCCACCACATACATTGGACAAACCAACAGAAGAATAAGTGCATTGAAGAACACAAGAACTCATTCAAAAGAGGAACCAACTTCTTCCTGGTCCAACAGTTTGAAGTCACAGGTCACGATATTGACTTTACAAAGACCTGAACTATCGCCAAAACTGAACACTTTAACAACAGAATAATCAGAGAAGCCATCGAGATAAACGCACCACACAGCATGAACAAGCGAGATGATACCTCCGCCTACCAGCCATTTGGAAACCTGCCCTTATTGACAAGCGTGTCCCTAACACGAGGAATGACACCAGACCCACACTCACGAGGTCCCACAGGATGTCACCACCACATCCACCCAGAAAGCACACCCAAACCCACACTGATCAGGAAGCACGACCAAGGACCAGAAGCCAGACCGCAGCTGCAACATTAGCCATTTCAAACCCCTCAATCCATACATGCAGCAGACTGACACCCACTACGAAGATGTAGCACGACCACGAACACGAAGCCAAACAGCAGCAGTGCAGCTCACCAGCTCAAATCCCCTGCAACTCAGACTAGATTTGAGCACAACCAAGCCCCCACCAAACAGGACACACCCCAGCCAATCAGAGCACAAAAACCCCATCCAATCAGAGCACAGCTCCCACCCAATCAGTTCAAACCCCACTAGCAGTTAAAAGGAAGAAACAGCTGCGATCACACATTGCTCCCAGAAGCACTGAAGCCTGAAGATGACGAATGAGACTTCGTCGAAGCGTCGCCAAGACACTTCAATTTTGGAGAAAACCGAATAACCAAAGACCTACATACAAACACCCGCGAAAACCTCAAAACAAATATTGCACCTCTACGGGAGAAATCCACCATCTGACCAGGACCTATGAAAACTAGAAGTCCAAAAGCTTCCATTTTATGTGACCTTGCATTCCTCTGAAACTGCGAGATCAAAATTTAATCCCCAAATGCTTCAATTGAAATTCACTCCAACTCTGCAGCCAAAGCGCATCCTAAAAAGAACAGAATTGGCCTTAATCAGAAATGAACTTCACACAAAAGATTCCTCCTAGATCAAATCAACAAAGATCTCCTCACACTTCACCTCAAACTCAGCAACAAGATCCACCCTGCACTTTGGGACAAATCCAAACAACTTGCCGTCTGGAGAGCCGAAACACAGACCACCCTCAAGACGGACACACACACCAACAAACTCCGAAGACTACAAGAACGCCAGAAACAAACCCCTCCACCCTCACAGCCACACATGAAACAAACAGTGCATAACATCTCAGATAGGATCCTCACCAAAGCTGAAACCGATGTCCTTTCCAAAGTTCAACTTTGCAGTCACTCCCAAATACATCCCCACTGAGACCATTATATGCGGAGTTGAAACCAGCCTGACCAAAATCAACCCGATGGCGCTAACAAAATCAGACTCGAAATCACCAACATCCTCTGCAGCAGCAAGCCACCCAAAAGCAACTTACCCAAGAGGAACAGACACTACTTAACCTGAAAAAGACACCAGCATAATAATCCTACCAGCAGACAAGGCATACGGTGGTTATGAACACATCTGACTACCAAACCAAATTAACCAACCTACTCCAAGACCCTGCATACAAGCCCTAAAAACAGACCCACCACCTACCTAGAAAAACCACTAGATCCAAAATAAAAGCCTCCCCATCAGCGAAGAAATCAACAAAGAATCATTCCCAGAGAAATCATCCAGATGCCCTAAGCTCTCTGGCCTCCCAAGATACACAAAGAAGGAACCCCACTCAGACCCATAGTCAGCTCCATAGGCTCACCTCTACAAAACCTAGCCAAATTTCTCGCCAAACAACTACAGCCCTATGCAGAATCCATCGCCTCACACGTAAAAAACTCATTCCAGTTCATAGAGATCATAAAGAAACAAAACTTACAGCCCAGCGACCTACTCGTGAGCTTTGATGTCATATCCCTCTTCACCCAAGTGCCAATCAAAGAAGCCTTGACAGCTATCCAAAACAAATATAACCCCCCCAAGCACATACTAGATCTGACCAACCACTGCCTATCAACACATACTTCATCTATAACGGACAAAAATACAAACAAATAGAAGGCGCACCCATGGGATCACCCCTCTCACCTGTCATTGCCAACCTCTACATGGAACACTTTGAAACCCAAGCACTAGAAAAATCTGATCACAAACCCAAACTCTGGCTCAGATACGTAGGACACCTTCATAATCTGGCCACACGGGAAAGAAAAACTTGAAAACTTCCTCACACACCTCAATAGCCTACACCCCAAAATACAGTTCACCATGGAAACAGAAGTTAACAACCAACTTCCCTTCCTAGATGTCTTAGTCTACAAGAAACCCAATGGCTCCCTAGGACACACCATCTACCAGAAGAAAACACACACAAACCGCTATCTGCATGCACTCTCACACCACCACCCAGCACAGATCAACTCCGTAGCCAAGACACTCATCTCTAGAACAAAATGCTTAGCTGACGAACAACACCTAAAACCGAACTACACACTCTCACAAACGTACTAACATCCAATGGATTCCAGAAGTAAGATTACCAAACTAATCCAAAAAGAACCCCCCACTAAAACCCAAGACAGAGAGCAAGAAAATGGCACAGCCCTCCTCCCATATATAAAAGGCACCACAGACAGAATCAGCAAGATCCTCCACAAACATAACATCAAGACAGCATTCTGCACAAACCAAAAAATATCCACCATCCTAAGAAACCCCAAAGACAAAATTGAGTTAGAAAATCAAGGAGTATATGAAATCCCATGCACCGCCTGCCCCACCACATACATTGGACAAACCAACAGAAGAATAAGTGCGCATTGAAGAACACAAGAACTCATTCAAAAGAGGAACCAACTTCTTCCCTGGTCCAACACTTTAAAGTCACAGGACACGATATTGACTTTAAAAGACCAGAACTATCGCCAAAACTGAACACTTTAACAACAGAATAATCAGAGAAGCCATCGAGATAAACGCCACACAGCATGAACAAGCGAGATGATACCTCCGCCTACCAGCCATTTGAAACCTGCCCTTATTGACAAGCGTGTCCCTAACACGAGGAATGACACCAGACCCACACTCACGAGGTCCACACAGGATGTCACCACCACACATCCACCCAGAAAGCACCCAAACCCACACTGATCAGGAAGCACGACCAAGGACCAGAAGCCAGACCGCAGCTGCAACATTAGCCTTCAAACCCCTCAATCCATACATGCAGCAGACTGACACCCACTACGAAGATGTAGCGACGACCACGAACACGAAGCCAAACAGCAGCAGTGCAGCTCACCAGCTCAGATCCCCTGCAGCTCAGACTAATTTGAGCACAACCAAGCCCCCACCCAAACAGGACACACCCCAGCCAATCAGAGCACAAAAACCCCATCCAATCAGAGCACAGCCAAGCTCCCACCCAATCAGTTCAAACCCCACTAGCAGTTAAAAGGAAGATTTCAACTTTCAAAATTCCCTAGAACTGGCCTGCCAGTCAAAAGCAGTATGATGAGTTCAAGTCCTCTAGCCATAAGAGCCATTGGAGTGACAAAGGGAGGTCTCTCAGATCACTCAAAGTTACGAGTAAAATGAGGAAAAGCTGTGTTGGGTATGTTCACCTTAATATGTAAAATATAGAAAGTCATGTTCAAAATTTGATTTGCAGTTCACATCTGGCAGGGAAAAAATTGTTTTAGGAAAGCATCCCGTGACCTGAGAAAAAGAGTAATAGGTTGAGCCTTTTAGATGATGATTGTAAAGATTTCAAAGTGTTGTCCTCAGAAAGGTGATGGTTATTATTTCAAAAGCAGGGATTATGATACTGTAAAAGAGAAGCAGACTCAAGCCTTTGGAGACCTTGTTAACAATAACATGTTTCGTTGCTTCAGGGGTTCATGAATTTAAGAGAAATGAAGCCATCGTCCCAAGAATACAATGGTAGAAATCAATAAAGGAACTTGAAACTTCTATAATAGTGTGCAACAGGCAACTTCCATTGGGCTTTCTAGGAGTGTGTTTCAACCTTGGCTGTTTAATATGGCTGTATTCTTTATTGTTTCAATTTCATTTTAAGATTGAACACTGGGATCAATGTATATCTGATTCTTAGCTTTCTATTCTCTCAGCATCTAAGCTTTAAAAATTATCTCTGAATGTTTCTTTTCTATATTGCAACAACTCTGATTTGGAAGCAATTGCAGATACAGATTTTTGTCATGCTTCTTGATCTTGCTTTCCAAGTTTTAGAGATTTTTAGTTGCATTTTTAGGTAAGAATGAACCCTGTTTGAAGTTTGCCTGAAAATTCTGATTAATTATTTAGAAATTACTGTTATTATTTAACAAGTAGTAACCTTTTCTCATTTGTCTTTTCTCTATTTCTTTGTGTTGAAATGTTTACTTTGGTCATTCTCAGAATTTAGGCTGAATTGAATAGAGAGTTTGTTTAAAGAAGAGTTATTATTACTGAGATTATGACTATGAGTCTATCATGAGGTTTTCTTTTAGTTGTGTTGTAGAAGAAATTTCATTACAAGTCATTAGCCATCCACACATCTTACTCTACTTTGAGTTTATACCAGAGCAGTCAATGAAGGGAGATAATTACAGCACTCTCTAGGATTGAGTGATGGCAATCAGATTGCCCCCAACAATCTGGGTTCATCTTCAAAGGATGCTGAGTCAACAGGAGCTGTAGAACTCCTGGAGTAGTCATGAGTTAGCCTGCAGTACTGCGGTGTTGACCACCTGCTTTTTACTTGTTTATTTAAAAAGAGGATAATCAACTGTTTAATAGAGCTCAATAAATTCCAATAAAGTGGAATTCAGAAAATTAGACATCATTGATTGCATTTTTGCTGCCAAAGCAAATCTTCAGCTGTTCATTTACTTGTCGGGATAATTTAGCCCCAGGATCTAACCATTCTCCAGCGCCATAAATTATGGGAGAGAGAGTCTCAAATCCAGGGCTAACTTGTCTAAAGCCTTGGTTGTCCTTTTTTACATGAGCAAAGTAAAAACTGAATAAGAATATTCAAAGTTAATGGGCAGAGTAGTAAGTCCATTTCACCTAAACAGTATTCCAGAGTTGAATAGAATACACTAGTCAAGCAGAGAGGAAATGGTGTCAGATCCTAAGGTGCTTATTCTTTAATGAATTTTGCTGAGGGAGCAATGAGCCAGATGAACTTATTTTCCGCAAGCTTTTAGCGAAAAGGGACAGCTTGAAAAGCAAAAGTTCAGTGATTTTTCATACAAACTTTAATTATCCCATATCTGATAGAGGTGAGACTGTTAATAAAATAATTAGAGTCATTGCTCAGAATATTTTAAACAACAAAATATTAGTAATCTGTTTTAACTTATAGCCGTGAAATGAAATGTAGAATTTGCTGACTCTAGTAATAAGATTTTTGTTTTCTTATCAGAAATTCTTATCTCTGTGTGAATTATATCAGAGGCTAGGTGTAACAAATGACATTTGTTAGTCAATGATTTGTAGTTCCATGCAGCCTCCCAACTTAAATTGGTTTAGGTTCTATTATCTTGATGGTTGCAGTTTACTTGTTTAGGTTAGTCTGTTGAGACAATGCCATTTGTAATAATAAGGCATAGGCTACTGTCAGATCTAGCTTCTTAGTGACATCACCTGGTTGGATGTTTCTCTGAAGGAGTGGTTCAAGACTATTTTGATTTAGCTAATATCTGAACCACTTATCTAGGTAGACCAGGAATTTTAAGTTGTATCAAATTTCCTTAATTCCATGAATTGATAGGCTCTTTAAGTTTTTCTGTAACTCATAGGCTGTTTTCATGACTTATCCCACTTCTTGATTTCTTTTTCTCTTGCTTTTATCCTTCCCATATTGTAAATATAGTATTTATCCTTTCCTTTTAAATCCGCTCTAATGACGATTCTTACCAAATAAAAGTAATCTAGAAGTGAGTCACAATTTGCTGTTTTATATACATGTATGAACAGAATTCTTACAGATTATACAAAGATTCTAAAAAGCTTTTTAGAATCATGTTAAGGGCTTTGTGCAAAATTCTAGAAATATGTTTCTCTTGAGCTCTCAGCACTGCCCTGAATTGTATAACTTAAAAAGCTGAAACCTATGAACTAAGACAAGATACAGAGGTGAACAACAATGAAAAATGAGATTGATCCACTGTAAGCCCGATTCATTTGGTCTTCCCTTTCCTTCCATCAGATCCAATCCTTAAATTGTCCTTATTGATCACAGCTTTACAGTGTAGTATTTCTTTAATCATCTTTTGCTAAACTTTAATAACAACAAAAATGATTTAAATTTTCCAACATCATATTTATGTACAAACTATTATCCATCATTAATCATTATTTATTACTGATTCAGGCCTGCCTGACTGCCACTTCCTTCTTCACAACCTCCTCTCTACCCTCTACTACTTTCACATCCTTCATCTCCTTCACTTTACTACTTCCTCTCCTCCTTCTCCACTCCTCCTTCTTCCACCCTATCTAACCTTCTTATTCCTCCTCCTTCTCTATTCTTTCCTACCTACTTTCTTCCCTCCTTCTACTCTCTCTCCTTTTCTTTCTGAAATGGCAGTCGAGCATCCCCAATATCATTTTAAATTTTAATTTCATATCTTCAAAATTACTGTACATTAATAATCAATCCATGTATCATTTCCTCCCCTCCTCCCTCCCCCGACTTCCCAGAGCAAATACGGGTATTATGACCAACAATCACAAGCTAAAGTATACAAAATATACATAACCTCCCACCTTTAAAAATTTAAAACTTTAGATCCCTCACAATAAAAAAAAAAGATAGGAAAGAATAATAAAAGAAAAAAGAAAAGAAACAGTACCAACTTCACATATTACTTCTTCTTACAGTCCATTTTAAAATTAATCCATCTTCTCAAATTCAGTTTTTTCCACTTGTATATTTCTTCAAATTTCATAAGTCCATTTCTCAAATTACAGTCCATCTTCTAACTCAAATTTTCATCACTTATATATTTCTTTAATTGTCAGTCCATTTAATATTCTATTACAGTCCATTTTAAAGTTAGTCCATCTTCTCAAATTCAAGTCAATTTTCAATTCAACCACTTGTATATTCCTTCAAATTTCATAAGTCCATTTCTTCAAATTACAATCCAGCTTCTCAAATTCAAATTTTCATCACTTATATATTTCTTCAATTGTCATAACATTTAATGTCTCAAGTCCATTTTAAAAATTATCCATCTTCTCAAATTCAATCCATCAATCAAATATCATTTCTTAAATAAATCCAGCTTCTCAAATTCAAATTTTCATCAGCTTATATTTCTTCAATTGTCATAACATTTAATGTCCAATCTTAATACTACTCCATCAATCAAAACAAATAAAATCTCTCAAATAAATACACAACATAATACTATCTATAAATGTTAAAACAAATAATCAATTAAACTACATCACAATATAACAGTAAACTATTCATCCAATTATCTAAATTCATAAATTTTACTTTCCATCCTTCACAATTAAATAATATCATCCCATAGATTTATACCATACAAATAGCAAATAACAAAAATCCTATAATTTATATCCTAAACAAATCAATTCCAAAAATTAACCATAATCATCATATTCACATCTTAAACATTCCTCCCCTCTCCTATTCTATTTTCCATCGTTTCCAAACCAGTTAACTTAGCATCTAACAACAAAGGATTCCCACTCTTTAAAACATTAATATAAAAATGTCTCGCTTTCATAACTGAATTAAGAAAATACTTTCTGCCTCTAAAATTCACTGACAAAGCCATTGGAACTTCCCATCTAAAATATATCTGATGTTTCTTAAACTCATCCACTAAAAAAGCAAATTCTCTTCTCTTTCTTAACATTTTAGGAGGAATTTTCTTCGTCATTTTTATATCTTGTCCCAATATTTGAAATTTATTTTTATAAAAGGCTTGCAAAATTTCATACCTAATCTTTTTAGTTGTAAAATAAATAACCACATCCCTCGGTACTCTATTTTGTCTTGCCCACCAAGAATTAGCACGATAAATTCTTTCAATATTAATCTCAAAATCTTCTGGCTCCACACCCCTTATCTGAGCAAAGGCTTGCGTAAAAATCTCTTTTAAATTTTCCTTCCTATTTTGCTTCAAACCCTTCACCCTTCTAGCATATCCCATTAATCTATATTGTAATATTACGCTTTCTTCATCTGCCCTATCTACCTTTGCCTGTATATCTTCCATCTTATTACCTAAATTCCAGTTGTTTTGATTCTTTTGAATTTCTTCTATTTTCCTTTTCAACTCTAAATTAGCTTTATTAATTTCTTCAAGATCATCTTCCATCTGAATACAAGAGCTTAATATTTGCGCAATTGCATCCTTTATCATTTTCATTTCCCTCTTCTGCTCTTCCACCACTTCCTTAAAATCCAACATCTCTTTCTCTATTTCATCAAATTTTTGATCTATTTCTAAAAAATGACTCTCCAAAAAATCCTGTAAAGAATTTCTTAATTCCTTTTTGATTTCTTCTTTTAATTTTTGAATCTGAACTGAAGAAATTTCAAAGTTTTTAATGACTTTTGGTACTATTTGCTTAAAAGTCATTTTTTAAAAATATAACCTAATAACAGACCAAAAAAAAAAAAATTCAAAAAGAAAAATTCAAAAAACTTTTCTTCTAAATCACTATAATCCAAAAGAAGAAGAAAAAAGTATAAATCATAAAATTCTCGTTTCTTCCATTTAGTCAGTATCTTCCTATATATCTTCTAATATATCTTCTAATTCGACACTAGCTGTTAGTAAGCATTTCTTTAACTTTCGTTTCCAGTACACACATTCCACAAAACCGCCATTTGCTTTCTTCTCTCCTATCTTCGGAACAAATATATCCTCAGGGGCTTGCAGTCTTCTTACAAACAAGTTCTAGAACTCCAGTTTCTGCTCCGTCCACGGTACAATCCATCATAAATCAATTCCTGCCGTGGAAATTGGATGCTACGTTTTGTCTGCCATAAAAGGACTTCCGGTATGGTATGGCTCCGCTTCGTTGAGAAGCAGCCTTGATTAGGCTGCTAACTCCCTAGTCTATAAGAACTGTCAGGACATCGTAAATCTGGTCCGACAGCTTGGAAATCTCTTCCCTCGGGCAAAGAGGGAGAGATGAGCATTCAGGCTGAAGTTGAGACATCCAAATATAGCCACAGAAAAGCTTCTGAGGTTTGATGGGAGCTCTCCTTCCATAGCCTGAAAAGCTCCAGATTGATTTCAGGACATTCCAAAGAAATATTTTTGCATCTAGATGGTTGACCTTTAAAAGTTGCATATTAAAGAATAAATTAGACAAGGAATTCAATAAATTAAGAAAATATAGTTTCTGAGCACATCTAGTGAAATTGAAAGCTTTTTGAATATGAACATTGAGTGAGAAATGGGATATTCTTTGTTTCTGAGAATGTTTGAAATTAAAACTTGTATTAATGTTGAGGAGGATGGGGGCAAACAAAGAATTTAATAAGTTAAGAAAATACAGTATTTTGAGCACATTTAGTGAAACTGAAAAAATCTGAAGATAAAGCTTTTAAGTAGAAGATTTGAATATGATTAATGGGTGAGAAATGAGATACTGTTTGTTCCTTTCTTATTTTCTTTTACTTTATCATTTTAATGTTTTTCCCTTGGAATGGGATTTTGAAATAATACAAGTGATAGATTTTTTTAATTAAGGTAAGGCTTAAGATAGGAGAAATTTTTATTTTCTTGTTTTATGATAGGAGAGATTTTTACTTTGTTTTTATTTGTTCCTTTTTTGTTGCTTTTTATTTGGAGATAAAACCTCCAATATAACTAGCTGAACATGAGCAATAGGTGAGAAATGTGTTCTTTTTTAATTTGCTTTTTTGATCTATTTTATGCTTTTTTATTTGGAAAGGGATTTTGACATAAATAAGTGATGGGTGACCTTTCAGTTAGGGTGAGAGTTAAGGCAGGAGAGATTTTTACTTGGCTTTTAATACTTTAAATTTGTTTTTATATGAGAAGTGGGATAATGCTTGTTTTTTACTATTTTAATTGTTTCTCTCTTTTTTTTACTTGGAATGGGATTTTGAAACAAATAAGTGATGGGTGACCTTTTAACTAAGGTGAGATTTAAGATAGGAGAGAATTTGACCTTGCTTTTATTTTATTTTTTGGTTATAGGTCTTTGATAAATATTACAGATAATTGAGCTGTATTTTGTTTCTTGAAAGGGAGGGGCAAGAAAAGGGACAAAAAATATGGGAATTAGATTTGATCAAATATTTTTCAGGATAAAGGGATGGAATAAATGTTTTAAAAGAAATAGGTTATTATAAAATTTGAAGAGGGGAAAATATTGGATAAATGATACAATGAGGGGATGAAATTTGAAATATGTTTAAGTATGTACCCGACTGATATCTTGTTCAACAAAGATTTGTATGTGGTGTTGTTGTTTTTTTAAAAACTTTTTATAAAAAAAAAGATACCAGTCTGGCTTTCGACGATGGAGGCACTTATACATCCAAATATGGGAAATATTGTTAGATACAAAGATCTTTTGTCAGATATGCGGGAACTTGAAAGAGAAAGAGGGTAATTAGGATTGCCTGATTTTTCACCCATGCTATCATTGTTTCTTTGACTTGTTCTTCTAATTTAATGCTCAATAAATAACTACAATTTTTTTTATCATTCTCTCTTTTATTTCTGTCAATATCTTATCCAATTCTGTCAGTTCCATATAAAAACCATAAAGTTTAGAATCCTTTTCATATCTAGATTGCATTTGCAACTGTGTATACCAATCCATATCAGTCCCCTGCTTTTCCAATTCACATTTCATTTTAAGTTCCCCCTTATCTGACAAAATATCTTTGTATCTAACGATATTTCCCATATTAATAATATTTGGATGTATAAGTGCTTCCATCGTCGAAAGAAATATTTCAAATTTCATCCCCTCATTGTATTATTTACCCAATATTTTCCCCTCTTCAAATTTTATAATAACCCATTTCTTTTAAAACATTTATTCCATCCCTTTATCCTGAAAAATATTTGATCAAATCTAATTCCCATATTTTTTGTCCCTTTTCTTGCCCCTCCCTTTCAAGAAACAAAATACAGCTCAATTATCTGTAATATTTATCAAAGACCTATAATCAAAAAATAAAATAAAAGCAAGGTCAAATTCTCTCCTATCTTAAATCTCACCTTAGTTAAAAGGTCATCCATCACTTATTTGTTTCAAAATCCCATTCCAAGTAAAAAAAAGAGAGAGAAACAATTAAAATAGTAAAAAACAAGCATTATCCCACTTCTCATATAAAAACAAATTAAAAGTATTAAAAGCCAAGTAAAAATCTCTCCTGCCTTCACTCTCACCCTAATTGAAAGGTCTCCCATCACTTATTTATGTCAAAATCCCTTTCCAAATAAAAAAGCATAAAATAGATCAACAAAGCAAATTAAAAAAGAACACATTTCTCACCTATTGCTCATGTTCAGCTAATTATATTGGAGGTTTTATCTCCAAATAAAAAGCAACAAAAAAGGAACAAATAAAAACAAAGTAAAAATCTTGAACAGTTTTAAATTAAACTCTTGGTTTTTCTCCTGCCATATAAACTTAGATATATATTCCTGTCATTGGTTATGTGGTGCACCCATTGTCCACATAGGTATTGTTTAAAACAGAAACATCAGTCTAGTAATATAGTTCCTTTTAATTATAGAACTTCTATAATCGATGACAATTGTATTTTTTCCCCATCTTAATAGATCCTTTTCAATTTGACTGCATCTCTGGACTGGAGTGTGATTTTTAAGGGATGATTGACAAGAAAATGCTCTCCCACAATCTCAGAGTTTCTAATCCCCCCCCCCCCGTTTATGAACTCTTATATGATTTCTAAGGGTTGAACAACTATGAAAAACTGTTCTACCATCTGGGCCTATAAGGGCTTTTTCCATATGATTTTCCTGATGTCTCGCTTTTGAGCAAAACATTACCACACTCTATGCATCTCTATGGGTTCACTCGCGTATGGACTTTTTGATGCCTTACAAGGTGTTGTTTTTGGGAAAAACATTTCCCACACTCCACACACAGGTATGGCTTCTCCCCCGTGTGGATTCTCTGATGAGCCCGTAGTCGTGTTTCTGTGGGAAAACCTTTCCCACACTCCGCACATTTACAGGGCCTCTCTCCTGTGTGTCCCTTCTGATGTCTCCGAAGTTCACCAGACTCCACAAATGTTTTCTCACATTCTGGGCATTGATAAGGTCTGTCTCCAGTGTGAAGTCTCTGATGTCGAATTAGTTGTGACTTTGTGCCAAAACATCTCCCACATTCTGGGCAGTGATGGGGTCTTTCTCCGGTGTGAAGTATCTGATGTTGAATTAGGTGTGACTTTCTGACAAAACATTTCCCACATTCTGGGCATTGATAGGGTCTTTCTCCAGTGTGAAGTTTCTGATGTTGAATTACGTGTGACTTTGTGCCAAAACATTTCCCACATTTTGGGCACATTTCATTTTTCTGCATATTCTCTCCTTTGTGAATCCTCTCATGTCTTCTAAGATAATACTTGCAAAGAAAAGTTTTCTCACACTCCGGACATTTATATTGCTTCTCTCCACTGTGCTTACTCTGATGTATCAAAAGTGCATCTTTCCGGGTAAAAGATTTCTCACACACTGAGCATTTGTGGCGTCTCTCACCCGTATGACTTTGGCAGTGAATTCTAAGGGATGATGAATGAGCAAATGCTTTCCCACATTCTAAACATTTGAACTTTTTTTCCCCTCTGTGAACATTCTCATGACTTTGGAGGCTTTGTTTTATACGGAAAAATGTTCCACACTCGATGCACATAAAGGGCTTCACCCCTGTATGGATACTCTGATGTTGAAAAAGAGTTTTCTTCCGAGAAAAACATTTATCACAATCATTACATTTGTATAGTTTTTCTCCCGTGTGTGTCCTTTGGTGGCTCCGAAGTGTAGCAGACGCCACAAATCTTTTCTCACATTCTGGGCATTGATAGGGTCTTTCCCCAGTGTGAATTCTTTGATGTCGAATTAGTGTTGACTTGTCACGAAAACATCTCCCACATTCTGGGCATTCATAGGGGGTTTCTCCAGTGTGAATTCTCTGATGATTCAGCAGGCATGATTTGCTAGAAAAAGATTTCCCACATTCTAGGCACGTTTTGCTTTCCTTTGTGTGTGTTTTATTATGTTGGCAAAGAGATGAGCTCTGAGTGAAACATTTTCCACACTCAAAGCATTTATAAGGACTCTGCCCTGTGTGAATTTTCTCATGTTTTTTAAGCAGTTGTTTATAACGGAAAGATTTCCCACGCTCAAGACATTGATAAAGTTTCTCTCTGGTGTGGATTTGTTGATGTTTAAGCAGCTGTGAGTTTTGAGAAAAGCACAGCCCACATTGCACACACTTGCAGGGCTTCTCTTCAGCCGGGCTGTTCTGAGGCCTAGAAAGACGCCGTCTCCCAGGAAATCTTCCCCAGCGCTTCCAGGATTCCCGAGATCTCTTTCCCTGGTGGATTCCCTGATGGGTTCCAAGGTCCGAGCCTTTAGCAAAACGCTCCCCGCACTCTCCGCATTTATAAGGCCTCAGTCCAGGGTGGCTCCGGAGATGTTTGGCAAAGCTCCACATTCCAGGAAAGGAGTTTCCACAATGAAAACACAGGTGGGATCCATTCCCCGTATGCAGCTTCTGATGGATCAAAAAGAGGGACCGGCGAGCAAAGGATTTCCCGCACTTGGAGCATTTGTAGAGTCTCCCCAGATTCCTCTGAAGGGACCTTTGGCCAACGTGTTCCTCCCTCTGCATAGTCTCCAGGGGCTGCTCACCTCCACAGCTTTCAATCCAAGGAAACTCAAACAAGCAGAACGTTGGCCAAAAGGTTGAGGGATGGGCAGGAGGATGAGCTTCAGCACGAGTCCAAAAGCTGAGAAGACGAAACCTTTGGTCCCAGTGACTGAGCCAGATGGGATCCTGCAAGCAGAGCTTCCTCCAAAGGTTTTCCTGGTGGCACCTGCAGGATGAAAATAAAAGAAGTGAAGGAGAGAGGAAGATTTATTTTCTTCGGCTCTCCAAATAGCCCAAACAATAGCTGGAAGACTCCCTATATGAACCCTGGAGGGGCCCTGAAGGAAATGAATAATAAGTTACTCTTTTATAAAAGCGTTTAATGTATTAAAAAGCTATGATGTTCTTACTTTTGGAAACTGATCACAAATTGTAATTAGTAGAGACAATGTGTTTTGACTTGCTAAAAGCTCCTTAGGAGAAACCCTTCCATACTTCCACGTCTCACAATACTAGACAACACAGTATCAACAGTAGAAACCTTCAAATTTCTAGGTTCTGTCATATTGCAAGATCTCAAATGGACAGCTAACATCAAAAACATCATTAAAAAAGGACAACAAAGAATGTTCTTTCTGCGCCAACTCAGTAAGCACAAACTGCCCAAGGAGCTGCTGATTCAGTTCTACAGAGGAATTATTGAGTCTGTCATTTGCACCTCTATAACTGTCTGGTTCGGTTCTGCAACCCAATAAGAAAAACACAGACTTCAGAGGATAATTAGAACTGGAGCAAAAATAATTGCTACCAACCTGCCTTCCATTGAGGACCTGTATACTGCACGAATCAAGAAGAGGGCCGTCAAAATATTTACAGACCCCTTGCATCCTGGACATAAACTGTTTCAACTCCTACCCTCAAAACGACGCTATAGAGCACTGCACACCAGAACAACTAGACACAAGAACAGTTTTTTCCCGAAGGCCATCACTCTGCTAAACAAATAATTCCATCAACACTGTCAAACTATTTACTGAATCTGCACTACTATTAATCTTCTCATAGTTCCCATCACCAATCTCTTTCTACTTATGACTGTATGACTGTAACTTTGTTGCTGGCAATCCTTATGATTTATATTGATATATTGACCATCAGTTGTGTTGTAAATGTTGTACCTTGATGAACCTATCTTTTCTTTTATGTACACTGAGAGCATATGCACCAAGACAAATTCCTTGTGTGTCCAATCACACTTGCCCAATAAAAAATTCTATTCTTAGGCAAGACCACTATCTGTATGCAAGGAACATCCGCTCAAGGTGAAAATTAAAAGTAAAGATGATAAGATAGTTGTTGTTAGGCAGGAAATGTCAAGATGACCCTTTAAAATATAAAACAACTTGGAGATTGACTTACGTGACTAAAGGGGAGTTGGGAGGGCTTCATAGGCATGGCATGCATTGTGTAGGAGTATAAAATGTGTAGCTTGAAAACTGCTTTTTGCGCTCTTTGAACTCAATCCATTTGGGAAGGGTCTAAGAGGCCGCGCTTGCAATTGCTTTTTATTTTTCTTCATTTTATCTCCAATAAACCTTTGATTTTGTGAACCAGACTTGTTTATGAATTGTGAGGATTAAAATATTTGGTCTTATATCTCACAGCCCCCAAAGCTTCCATTCCTTCCCCGTGGAATCAAAGCCATCCTGGGATCCTTTTTGTGGAGCTGACCTCTTCTTCCATTGTCTTCATATCATGAAAGGGAAGAGTCCCTGTTGCCCCCTATTGGCTTGCCTGAACTGGGGATGATCCCTGCCTTTTCCCTTTCCTTGGTTGGGGGGGGAGTGCGTGAGACAACATGATGTGAGACACCCCCCATAGGATTTGTATGTGTCAGGTAGATCTATTTGTGTACAGGTTACAACCTATGTAGGTAGTCCTGGACACTGTTCCTTGGGCCACCAAATATTGGCTCCTCCAAGAATGGCTTCCTATTGTTGCTTTATAGGTTAGGGAGGACACAAATACATTCATCAGGGTCAGCAATGGCTCATGTTGGAAAAAGGGATGGTATATTTGGCCAAAATTTCCACCAGATCCTCATACCTGCCCAGATCAGATTTTGGAATCTGTCTTCAACTATTTTCTTTTGGCTTCGAATGTAGAATCCACCCAATTGCTGGAATCACTTCACCAAGGGGTTTAATCACAGAAAACCATGGTTAAAATAATAATGGTTTAGCTGAGGGATATGTAATTTCTGGACTGAAGACTGATCCCTGCTTTGGAGGACTGTGCTTGGGGCAAAATTGAATTTTACCTCATGGCCTATATGTGGTGGCAAAATTATAGAATTAACGTATTTTTTTTCTCCACTGTCATATTCAATCCTTTTCAGTTCCGTTGAGGTCTCTGAGGCTGTCCTGGTCAAGACCACTGACCATCCTGAATCCTCTCCCCCCTCCGCTCCCTTCTTCTCCCTTCTCTCCTTTACAGCTGAGATTGTTCTTCCTTTTCTTCATTATTATTCATTATTATATATCAGTTATATATATATATATTATATATCAGTTTCCCTTACACCTGGATGAAACTGTCTATCTAGACCCGTTCCAGTCCGGTTTCCGGCCCGGTTACAGCACGGAGACGGCTTTGGTCGCGTTGGTGGATGATCTCTGGAGGGCCAGGGATAGGGGTTGTTCCTCTGCCCTGGTCCTATTAGACCTCTCAGCGGCTTTCGATACCATCGACCATGGTATCCTGCTGCGCCGGTTGGAGGGATTGGGAGTGGGAGGCACCGTTTATCGGTGGTTCTCCTCCTATCTCTCCGACGATCGCAGTCGGTGTGATAGGGGCAGAGGTCGGCCCGAGGCGCCTCACTTGTGGGGTGCCGCGGGGTCGATCCTCTCGCCTACTGTTTAACATCTACATGAAGCCGCTGGGTGAGATCATCAGTGGTTTCGGTGTGAAGTACCAGCTGTATGCGGATGACACCCAGCTGTACTTTTCTACACGGACCACCCCAAGCACTATCGAAGTGCTGTCCCGGTGTCTGGAGGCCGTCACGGGTCTGGATGGGGAGAAACAGGCTCAAGCTCAATCCCGCCAAGACAGAGTGGCTGTGGATGCGGCATCCCGGTACAGTCAGCTAAATCAGCGGCTGACCATCGTGGCGAGTCAGTGGCCCCGATGGAGAGGGTTCGCAACTTAGGCGTCCTCCTGGATGAACGGGTTGTCTTTAGAAGATCATTTGACGGCCGTCTCCAGGAGAGCGTTCTACCAGGTTCGCCTGGTACGCCAGTTGCGCCTTTCTGGACCGGGATGCCTATGCACGGTCACCCACGCACTCGTGACGTCTCGCCTGGATTACTGCAATGCTCTCTACATGGGGCTCCCTTGAAGGGCATCCGAGGCTGCAGTTAGTCCAGAATGCGCTGCGCTGGTGATAGATGGAGCCCTCGTGGCTCCCGCATGACACCCATCCTGCGCAGACTGCACTGGCTACCTGTGGCCTTCGGTGCGCTTCAAGGTTTTGGTGACCACCTTTAAAGCGCTCCATGGCATTGGGCCGGGTTATTTACGGGACCGCCTACTGCTACCGAATGCCTCTCACCATCCTGCGCCTCATAGAGAGGGTCTCCTCAGGGTGCCGTCAGCGAGGCAATGTCGCCTGGCGGCCCAGGAAGGGCCTTCTCTGTGGGGCTCCCACCTCTGAACGAACTACCCCGGCCTTCTGCCAGCTTCGGACCTTCGGACCTTCCGCCGCGGCCTCAAAACATACCTATTTAATTGTGCAGGACTGAGCTAGATTTTAAATTTATGGGTTTTAACTGGGTTTTATTTTTTATATTTTAAAATACGGGCTTATAGAATAAGTTTTCTAATTGTTTTTATAGTGTATTTATGTATCTCTGTGTTTTTTTAAGTGCCTGTAAACCGCCCTGAGTCCTTCGGGAGATAGGGCGGTATATAAATATGATAAATAAATAAATAAATAAATAAATTTCTCTCCTAGTAGCTTACTCTACCAGTAACTTGTAAACAAAGAACTTATTCAAAAAAATGAACCTAAAGAAGAAATTCAATACACCCACGCTAAACACAATAGAGAACAAGCAGCTTATATTTTTTTAAAAATTGACCTTATATATCTGGGGTGTCGAACTGACGGTTCGCAAGCCAGATGCGTGACACACGTTACGGCCTCCCAGCTCCGTAAAGATCAAAACGTCACCAAACGGCTTTGGGTTCATTTGGACTTGAGCGGAACAGTCAACTCGGTTGGCCTAGAAGCCGGTTAACATCTATGCCGCCTTGGGTTGTATACTTTCGCTGTCATAAACTATTATTCTTTCATGAGATACTCACCCACCGATCTATTACGACTGCGAGGTTCCCCCGCCTCGCAGGAATGGCCCTCTAGGTTATCAAGAGCTTACCTCAACGAAGGGTCTTGGGACCCAGAGAGGTGGCATGCGGCCAAGAAGAGTTTCTGGAGATTTTTAAATAGGTTTTTTAAAAGGGGTCTTTTAAGGGGAGGGAGGGATACGACGGGTGGGGGGAATAACCCGTCGGGGAGGGATTTAGCCCCTGTGCTTGTTCGTGGCATTGTACCATCCGGTCCGAAGGCAGAGGGGATGGGTCTGCCCAGGAGTGGAAAACGCTCCATCTGTACGGTAAGTGGAGAGGCAGATATGGCGGGCGGGGGCCATATCAAGTGTTGGGAGCACGTGCTCGCTGTCTCAAAACGATCACGTGCTCCGGCCCTCAGTCTTCACCTGCCTCAAGCCATGGTCTGAGCCTTGGTCTCCGGTTGATGTTATGTAATGCCCGGTCCGTGGTCAATAAGGCCCCCCTGATTGGTGATCTTATTCAGGGGGAAGCCGCGGACCTCATGGGCATTACGGAGACCTGGCTGGGTCCGGAGGGGGGGGTTCCCCTTGTGGAGTTATGCCCACCAGGTTTCCGAGCATTTCATCAGCCGAGAGCCCAAGGTAGGGGTGGGGGGGTAGCGGTTGTCATTAGAGAAAGTCTAGAGCCGAGGGAGGCCACTGTACCTCAGATTGCCGGTTGTGAATCCCTCTTTGTGAAGTGGGGCCATCGCGATCAGATGGGCTTGTTGATCACGTACCTGGCTCCTTGCTGCGTGACCACAGCCCTACCCGAGTTGTTGGAGATGCTCGCCGGGGTGGCGGTGGAGACCCCCAGACTGATAGTCATGGGGGACTTTAACCTGCCATCGACGGGCCTGTCATCGACAACGGCTCAGGAGTTCCAGGCTTCCATGACGGCCTTGGACCTGATCCAGGTAATTGATGGCCCCACGCACATAGGGGGTGGCACACTGGACCTGATTTATATCTCTGGTCAGTGGCGAAATGATCTGGTATTAGATAACTTAGAAACAGAACTGGTGTCATGGTCAGATCATTTTCTCCTTCGCTTAGATTTTCGGACCACTATCCACCACTGGAGGGAGACGGAACCAATGCGCTGGTTCCGTCCCAGGCGCCTGATGGACCCGGAGAGGTTCCTGATGGAGCTTGGGCCGTTTCCTGAGGACCTGGCCCACGGCACGGCTGGAGAGCTAGTTGCGGCCTGGGAACGGGCCGCGGCTGGAGCTTTGGACCGTGTCGTGCCCTTGCGGCCTCTGACCCGGCGTAGGTCTCGCCCGGCCCCTTGGTTCTCCGAGGGGCTGAGGGAGATGAAACGCCGGAGAAGACGCCTAGAGAGTGTCTGGAGGTCCAGCTGTTCAGAAGCTGACCGAACACTAGTTAGATCCTATTCTAGGACCTACCTAGTGGCAATGAGGGAGGCGAGGCGCTCCTATGCTTCCACCCTCATTGCATCGGCAGATAACCGCCTGGCCGCCCAGCCTGGTGGCCCGCCCCTCCTGCATCAGGAGGTGCGGGATGACCCGCTGCAGGGCCGTGCCGAGGAGTTTAGTGGTTATCTATACGACAAAATCGCTCAGCCCGACGGACTTTTGACTGAAATTGGGATGATCCAGGTGGGAGGGCGGAGTCGCGTCTTGTGGAGGTTATTTGGGATGAGTTTGATCCTGTGACTCTCGAGGACGTGGACAGGTTGCTGGGGAGGCTGCATACTACGACATGTTTACTGGACCCGTGCCCTTCCTGGTTGGTGCTGGCCTCCCGGAAGTGATGACAGGCTGGCTCCAGGGGATTACTAACGCTTCTTTGTTGGAGGGAGTTTTCCCTGCTGCCCTGAAGGAGGCAGTGGTGAGACCCCTCCTCAAGAAGCCTTCCCTGGACCCAGCTATTTTAGGTAATTACCGTCCGGTCTCCAACCTTCGCTTCACTGCGAAGGTTGTAGAGAGTGCTGTGGCACGGCAGCTACCCCAGTACCTGGATGAAGCCGCCTATCTAGACCTGCTCCAGTCCGGTTTCCACCCGGATACAGCACGGAGACAGCTTTGGTCGCGTTGGTGGATGATCTCTGGAGGCCAGAGACAGGGGTTATTCCTCTGCCCTGGTCCTATTAGACCTCTCAGCGGCTTCGATACCATCGACCATGGTATCCTGCTGCGCCGTTGGAGGGTTGGGAGTGGGAGGCACCGTCATCGGTGGTTCTCCTCCTATCTCTCCGACCGATGCAGACGGTGTTGACAGGGGCAGAGGTCGACCGAGACACCTCACTTGTGGGTGTCAGAGGGTCGATTCTCTCACCCTCTTGTTCAACATCTATATGAAGCCGTTGGGTGAGATCATCATTGGCTTTGGGGTGAGATATCAACTGTACGCTGATGATACTCAGCTGTACTTTTCCACCCCGGCCACCCCAACGGTTGTCAAGTGTTGTCCCGTGTTTGGAAGCCGACGGGTCTGATGGGGAGGAACAGGCTCAAGCTCAATCCTCCAAGACGGAGTGGCTGTGGATGCCGGCACTGACATAAAGTCAGCTGCAGCCGCAGCTGACTGTTGGGCGCAGTTATTGGCCCCAAAGGAGGAGTGCGCAACTTGGGTGTTCTCCTGATGCACAGCTGTCGCTTGAAGATCATTTGGCGGCCGCTCCAGGAGAGCCTTTCACCAGGTTCGCTTGGTTCGCCAGTTGCGCCTTCCTTGATCGGGATGCCCTATGCACAGTCACTCACGCCTTGTTACCTCCCACCTGGATTATTGCAATGCTCTCACATGGGGCTCCCTTGAGATGTACTGAGGCTTTGGTTGGTCCAGAATGCAGCTGCTGGTGATAGAGGGAGTCACACGTAGCTCCCATGTGACACCTCTCTCGCAGACTGCACTGGCTTCCTGTTGCCTTCCGGGTGCATTTCAAGGTTTTGGTAACCACCTTTAAAGCGCCCATGGCTTGGGACCTGGGTACTTACGGGACCGCCTTCTGTTACCTCATGCCTCCCACCGACCCGCACGCCGCACAGAGAGGGCCTTCTCAGGTGCCGCCTGCCAGACACACTGCTGGCGGCCCCCAGAGGAAGATCCTTCTCTGTGGGGCCCCACTCTTTGGAATGAACTCCCCTGGTTTACGCCAAATACCTGACCTTCGGATTTTCGCCGAACTAAAAATACATCTGTTTGTTCGCAGGCTTTCTTAAATTGTTTAGTTTTAAATTCTAAATTTTTCTTTGGTTTTAATTGGGGTTTTTAGATTCTTAATTATTTTAATTTCGGCCACACTGTATAATAAGTTTTTTAATTTTATTTTAACTGTATATTGTTTCTTTTTACTCTGGCTGTACAATGCCCTGAGTCCTTCGGGAGAGGGGCGGTTTATAAATCTAATAAATAATAATAATAATAAATAAATGTAACGTTACGGCAAAGTGATGTGGTGAGTTTGACACCTGTGCTGTATATGAACCTAAAGAGAAAGACCGATGGAAGCCTATCACTTTTAGAAGAAAACAACAACCGAGAGCAAAGTCCTTTCTTATCTATTCTACTCCACTCCAATGAAGCACCTCTGGAACCGAACAATCACTTTCATAGCCTCCCCCTGGAATATGCAGCCGCCCACAAAAGAGCAGTCTTCAATAGTTTCTAAAAAAAGAGGCAAAACCCAGCATTTCTGCAACAGGAAGAAAATATCCCAGAGTTCCCTGGGGAAAAATGGCAATTCAATTCTTAGGGGAACAGAAACTACAGTCTGCAGAGGAGGTAGTCAATCTAGGAAGATATGTTATCTCCCTGAAGCAAAAATCAAAGATGTAATAGAAATAATCAAACCCATGGAGTACTACCCCTTTCTTCTCCTGGGAACCTCATAACCTCATAGGGGTACGGGGAGCTCCAGAGTCCTCCCCTGATCTATTGCTGGCTGAAATGGAACCTCAGAGGGCCGGATCCAGCCCTTTGAGGCTATGTTCAGGCCTACGTGGGCCACTCCTGGCCTGTTACAGGCTGAAATGGGGCCTCCATGGGCCAAATCCGGCCCTCCAAGGCTCTGTTCGGTTCTCTCCACAGACTGTGTCTGCTTTCCTAGCGTCCCGGATTCCACTTACTCCTCCCCTCCCCATTTCCCATGGTTTTACTGTACTTACTTTTCAAAGAGCTCCAGAAGAGGCTGACCCATGAGACAGAGAAGCCAAAGTCTTTTATTCAGAAGCCAGTGAAGCTGTAAGAACGTGAGATGTAAGGAAACCAGTTTTCCCCATCTGAATAAAAGGCTTCTCTGTTGGGAGGGCTTGCAAGCTTAGTTTGGGACCAGTCTGGCCAGTGAAAAGCAGTTTCCTGCTGACTGGTTATGACGTGGCTGAGTGGATTGGGAGAAGCCTTGGATGGCCTGCTCCAGCAATCGCCCCCCACCATGCTCTTCCCCAGCCTAAGATACCTCATGTGTATTTAATTATCTACGCAGTTGATTAACAAATGCATTGGGGAAAGCAGGGAGTGATCACGTTCATTTAACGTGATTCAATCAAACAAATCATTGGATTATGTATATAATTGGCAGTTTCTATTACATTCATAACTTGAGGATTACCTGTATAATGAGAGGGTGGGAGGGTCTCAGGGAAGTCCTGCCTTAGCACTTGGCCCTCCCACGTGTCCCAAGTCCTGTGACCAAGCACATGCCCCCACCCTCCATCCACACAACCCTGATGCAGCCCTCAATGAAATACAGTTTGACACCCCTCCTCTAGAGAAAAGAAGGATTGGTGGTGACATGATAGCAGTATTTCAGTATTTGAGGGGCTGCCACAAAGAGGAGGTTAGCCTATTCTCCAAAGCACCAGAAGGCAGGACAAGAAGCAATGGATGGAAACAAATCAAGGAGAGACAACCTGGAATTAAGGAGAAACTTCCTAACAGAGAGGACAGTTAAGGAGTGTAGCAACTGCTCTGCAGAAGTTGCGGGTGCTCCAACACTGGATTTTTCAGAAAAGATAGACTGCAACCTGTCTGAAATGGTAGAAGGTCCTTGAGCAGAGGGTTGGACTAGAAGACCTCCAAGGTCCCTATCATCTCTATTCTGATTTATAAAAGCCACCAACGAGGGGCTGACACATCACAGACCCTTCAGAGCAACACAAGTGGAAAAAACTGGGTTTTAGAGATTCTACCCAGCTTTGCCAAACAAAAGCAATCCAAATATTTAGATGAAGCAGGAAGAAAGTGGATCGTTTCTCCGTTGGGACAAAATGAACTCAATTCAAGCAATTTAAACCTTCCCCCCCCCCTTAAAGAAAACCCTCCACCCACCCACCCAATTGAAGTGAGGAGGCGGCTATTTCTTTCATTCACCCCAGAATCCCCCCTGAACCCCTTCAAAGAAAAGCCCCCTTTGCCCTCCGTGGGGCGGGGCTTCCCCCCCTTTGTCCAGCCCCGCATCCACCCGGGACCCTCTCGGGGCTACCTTCCTCCTGGCGGGGAGAAGCCCTCCGGGCAGCCCGAGGGAGGGAGAGCGGGAGCCCCACCTGCCCGGAGCGGGACCCAGGAGCAGCCTTGCCGGCAAACAAAGAATTGGCACAGCCGCCCAAAGCGCCGCAAGTGGGGAAAAAGGGCAACAAAACTCCCCGAAATTCAGCTCCCAGACACGTGGGGGGACAACGAGAGGAACTTCCTAGAACGGCCCCTCGGAGGCTCCCCCCCCCCCCGAATTCGGAAGAGGCGACCGGGGATCCTCCCTCCCTGCTTCCCCCAAAGTTTGGGGGACTTGGAGGCGGGACTGTGCGCTAGGATCCCTCATCCGTCCCCTGGCAAGGCTGGGACGGCTGGGGACGATGGGCTCCGTAGTAGGGAGGCGGGTGAGATAGGGAGCGTCTGCCGAGGCCGAAGAGGCTGAGATGATGGATCGGGGACGTGGCTTCCGCAGGGACCCAGACCGGCATTAAACGAGGATCGCCCACCAGCCCTGGAAGTCAGCCAAGCCCTCCGTTCCTCGCCCTGCAGGAGAGGCCGCCCTGTGGAGGCGGGAGGAAGGAAACCTCCCTCCTTCTCCCACTAGGTGCAAAGGGCGACTTCCATTCCCTGCCTCCTTTGTTCCTTCCCGGCTCCACTCAGGGGCTCCTCTTCCCTGGGGAGTTGTGGGAAAGTGCGGGACTGAAACTGCAAGTGGATGGAGCCACGTAACACACGTGGATCAGAGGATTTAATAAGACGGTTTTTTGCCAATTGTAGAAAAATAGGCTGCATTCCTCTCCCCCACCCCATTGTGGAACCTTAGAACAGGGGTCTCCAACCTTGGTCCCTTTAAGACTTGTGGACTTCAACTCCTGGAATTCCTCAGGCAGCTTTGCTGGGAGTTGAAGTCCACATGTCTTAGTTGCCAAGGTTGGAGACCCCTGATCTAGCTCAACTCCCTGCCCAAGCAAGAGATCCTATACCGTTCCAGACAAGTGACTGTCTAGTTTCTTCTTAAAAGCCTCCCCTGAAGGAGCCTACATAACTGTTGGAGGCAAACATCCACTGATAGTTCTAAATGTTAGGGGATTTCTACTTAGAAATCAAGGCTCCATCTCCTTGATTAGTTTCCAGCCATTGATGCTGTTCAGCCTTCAAGTGCTTTGGAAAATAGATTGTCCCCCTTAACTTTGTGACAGCTTCTCAAATAGTGGAAGATTGCCATCCTGTCACTCCTCACCCGTCTCTTCCTTCGAATGGACATAACCAGTTCCCGAAACCATGTTTTAGCATCCAGTCCCTTAATCTGCTGCATTGCTTTTCTCTGCGCCCTTATTAATTGCCAGACCTTTTTTTTATCATGATACAAAATATACAAAACCTCAAAGATGATGTTTGACCCACTCTGGAATTTTTATACAAGTTCATCAATAAACTATTCGAAGACGGTTGGGTGGTTGAAAGAAACCCCAAGGGTGAGACCCACATTTAATGTCACTTTTGTCTTATTTTGCAAAGAAAAATGATATTAGGGGGCCAAGGTGGATATCAGCTCTTCAAGGGAAGCTAAATCAAGAAACAAAACCTAGAAGCGTTCTGGAATTCTAATTTTATTGATACAGGCTTGAGTAACAGTCTTAAAATCGGAATGCTGGTAGCCATGATATTCGCTGTGACGTTTTAGAGAAGAGAAAGTTGGACAAGTGGAGCAGGATAGGAAGAGGGTGGAAGTTTTTGAACTTTAGTATTGGAGAACAATACTGAGATTATGATTTTATTTATTTATTTATTTATTTATTCATATTTGTATACCGCCCTATCTCCCGAAGGACTCAGGGCGGTTCACAGGCAAATAAAAACATTTATGTACAAATTAAGATAACCATTAAAAAACTTATTCTAATGCCAAATTATTAAAAATATAAATATAAATATTAAAACCAATTAAACCCCTATAAATTTAAAACCTAGTCCAGTCCTGCACAGATGAATAAATGTGTCTTGAGCTCGCGACGGAAGGTTCGGAGGTCCGGAAGTTGACGAAGTCCTGGGGGGAGTTTGTTCCAGAGGGTGGGAGCCCCCACAGAGAAGGCCCTTCCCCTGGGCGCCGCCAGACGACACTGCCTAGCTGACGGCACCCTGAGGAGTCCCTCTCTGTGAGAGCGCACGGGTCGGTGAGAGGTATTCGGTAGCAGTAGGCGGTCCCGTAGATAACCCGGCCCTATGCCATGGAGCGCTTTGAAGGTGGTTACCAAAACCTTGAAGCGCACCCGGAAGGCCACAGGTAGCTAGTGCAGTCTGCGCAGGATCGGTGTCATACGGGAGCCACGAGGGGCTCCCTCTATAACCTGCGCAGCCGCATTCTGAACTAACTGTAGCCTCCGGATGCCCTTCAAGGGGAGCCCCATGTAGAGAGCATTGCAGTAATTCAGGCGAGACGTCACGAGGGCATGAGTGACCGTGCATAGGGCATCCCGGTCTAGAAAGGGGCGCAACTGAATAGCCAAGTAATTACACATCCATTATTTGCCTTCAAATTCTGTTCTTTGCATTCAAATTCTGTTGTTCAATTCCAAATCTTTTTTTTTTTAATTGAAAAAGTTTTACAAGAATAATTAAATTTTTCCCCCTCCCCTCCCTCTCCTTCCCCCCTCCCTCAAAACCCCCCTCCCCCCAAATTCCCGGAGCAAACACAAGGTATAGTTCAATAAACAAACAATCATACATTAAATTTTTAAAATCTAACACAATTATAATCCTTCTCTCTCACATAACCTGACTTCTTCCATTAAAATCAAAAACAACATCCTTCATTCAAAGGCAATCTGAAATTTCTTAATCTGATATCTATTTTGAATATAATCAAACCAATTCTTCCATTCGTTTAGATATTTTTCTTGAGTATGGTCTTTCAAGAAGGCTGAGATTTTAGCCATCTCAGCCAAATTGGAAACTTTCAATATCCATTCTTCTATTGTGGGTAATTCTTTTTTCTTCCAATATTGTCCAATCAACAATATTGCTTGCTGCTGTTATTAAATTCAAAATCAATTTAGTCTCAATCACTGTAAAGTCTGTTGTTATTCCCAAAAGGAAAAATTGCGGTAGGAACTTTATCTTCTTCTTCAGAACATTCTGCATAATCCACTAAATTCCTATCTAGAAAGACTTAATTTTCTTACAAGTCCACCATACATGAAAATATGTAGCATCATCAGAATTACATCTCCCACATTTCGCTTGCATATCTGGATACATACATGATAATTTCTTAGGATCTAAATGCCATCTATAAAACATCTTATAAAAATTTTCCCTTAAATTCTGCGCTTGCGTAAATTTAATATTTCTAACCCAAATTTTTTCCCATGTTTCCAGCATTATTGGTTCCTGAATATTCTGTGCCCATTTTATCATACAATCCTTTATTAAATTTCTTTCAGAATCTATTTCTATCAACACATTATACAATCTCTTTATATGCCCCTGGGTTTGATTTCTAATTTGTTTAACCAAATTTTCTTCATTTTGAATAATACCAATTTTCTGATCTTCTTTCCATCTAGCCTTTAACTGTCCATATTGAAACCAAGTATAATTCCTCCCTTCTTCTTTTAATGTATCCAAAGATTTTAGTTGTAAATTTCCCCTCTCATTATATAAATGATCTTTATAAGTAATCATTTCTTCTTCCTGTTCTATATTTATATTCTCTACTGCATGCTGAGGACTTGCCCATATAGGAATTTTATAATTTAACTTATAATAATATTTTTTCCAGACACGCAGAAGAGAAATTCTCAACACATGATTCTTAAATGCTTTATCTACTTTCTTATCATACAATAAATATGCATGCCATCCATATAATAAATCATAACCTTCTATATTCAAAATCCTTTCCTCCGTCAAATTAAACCAATCACTAATTACAGAAAGAGCAGCTGCTTCATAATACAATTTTAAATTAGGCATTTGTTCAATTCCAAATCTTATTTTGCCTACTCTAAATGTTTCTCTTAATTAACTCTATGAAACAGTTGATCCTTTTGCAATCGGTTGATTTCTCAGCTTCCCCTTTACTCTTCTTCACTCTGACCAGACATAACCAGTTCCTACAACCATTCCTTTCATGTAATAGCCTCCAGTCCCCTGCTTGTATTTGTTGCTCTTCCCTGCACATTTATTGGGCTCAACATCTTTTTTGTATCGTGATACAAAACGTACAAAACCCCAGAGATGAACTTTAGCCCAATCTGGAATTTGTTTCATGAATAAACAGGTTCACGAATAATGTTCATTAATAAACAGGTTGAAAATGTTTGGACGGTTAGGTGAGCTGGCGGAGGCTGTGGGGCAAAGCCAGAGCCAGAGAATGGCAAATTCCATGACCCAGTTGTGAAGCACAGGCAGAGCCTCCAGGGCAAGGCTGGAGCTGAGGAATGGCACATTACACGAACCGGCTGAGGCAAGCGGCCAGCGGGTGCAGGCTCCAGGGAAAGGCCGGAGCCAGGGAATGGCGCATGCCTGGGTCGAGGCCCGAGGCGAAGTGCGAGCAGATGGCATGCTTACCTTTGGTAAGCAGGATGGGTGAGGTGTGGAGGCGAGGCACAGAGATTAGCTGGGCTGCATGGCAAAGGCAAGTTATATAGGGCGGGGCGAGCGGGCAGCCGAGTGGTGAGTGAGCGGGGGCGGGGAAGCCAGAGGTGATATTTGATGGTTCTTTGAACCAGTTAAAATTTCCACTATGGGTTCACCTGAACCTGTCTGAACCGGTTGAATACCACCTCTGTCTAGAAGGGACCTACCACAGAATAACAGAGCTGTAGTCTTCTAGTCCAGAGGTCTCCAACCTTGGCAACTTTAAGCCTGGTGGACTTCAACTCCCAGAATTCTCCAGGCAGCATTGCTGGCTGGGGAATTCTGGGAGTTGAAGTCCGCCAGGCTTAAAGTTGCCAAGGTTGGAGATCCCTGTTCTAGTCCTACCTTCCCTGCCCAATGCAGGAGTCCTTATACGATTCCAGACAATTTCACATTAGATATTAGGTTTTCACACTCACATCAGATTTTCATATTTACATACAAAGTCTTACAAAGTCTTACATACAAAGTCTTACAAAGTCTTACATACAAGTCTTATTTTTTTTTAATTATGAATTTTTTTTTTAACTTGGCAAGAAAAATTCCAGGGAGGCAATTTTAACGGACAAACTCCAGGAGGCAAGGAAAAGTATTCTCAGGTGATATACCTGTAAGGTTTTCCTCCTGTGTGGGTTTTTCATGTGCATCTGAAGATCTGATGAGCAGATAAAAAACTTTACCACATTCTAAGCCCCGATAAAAAGGTTCTTTCCAGTAAGAATTAACTGATGCCGAAAGAGTATTTTTCCAGCTAAACCATACATCACACTTCAAACATTTAAGGTGCATCTTTCCTATATGGATTAGAGTGTGATTTGTAAGGGACGATTGACAAGAAAATGCTCCCATGATCTGAGAGTTTCTAATTCCCTCCCTCCCTTAATGAACTCTTATATGACTTCTAAGGGTTGAACAACTATGAAACACTGTTCTACCATCTGGGCCTATAAGGGCTTTTTCCATATGATTTTTCTGATGTCTCGCTTTTGAGCAAAACATTACCACACTCTATACATCTCTATGGCTTCACTCGCGTATGGATCTTTTGATGCCTTGCAAGGTGTTGTTTTTGGGAAAAACATTTCCCACACTCCACACACAGGTATGGCTTCTCCCCCGTGTGGATTCTCTGATGAGCCCGTAGTCGTGTTTCTGTGGGAAAACCTTTCCCACACTCCGCACATTTACAGGGCCTCTCTCCTGTGTGTCCCTTCTGATGTCTCCGAAGTTCACCAGACTCCATAAATGTTTTCTCACATTCTGGGCATTGATAAGGTCTTTCTCCAGTGTGAAGTCTCTGATGTCGAATTAGGTGCGACTTTATGCCAAAACATCTCCCACATTCTGGGCATTGATAGGGTCTTTCTCCAGTGTGAAGTACCTGATGTCGAATTAGGTGTGACTTTGTGCCAAAACATTTCCCACATTCTGGGCACATTTCATTTTCTCCTTTGTGAATCCTCTCATGTCTTCTAAGATAATACTTGCAAAGAAAAGTTTTCTCACACTCCGGACATTTATATTGCTTCTCTCCACTGTGCTTACTCTGATGTATCAAAAGTGCATCTTTCCGGGTAAAAGATTTCTCACACAGTGGGCATTTGTGGGGTTTCTGACCCGTATGGATTTGGCAGTGAATTCTAAAGGTTGATGAATGAGCAAATGCTTTCCCACAGTCTAAACATTTGAACTTTTTTTCCCCTCTGTGAACATTCTCATGACTTCGGAGGCTTTGTTTTGTACGGAAAAATGTTCCACACTCGATGCACATAAAGGGCTTCACCCCTGTATGGATACTCTGATGTTGAAAAAGAGTTTTCTTCCGAGAAAAACATTTATCACAATCATTACATTTGTATAGTTTTTCTCCCGTGTGTGTCCTTTGGTGGCTCCGAAGTGTAGAAGACGCCACAAATCTTTTCTCACATTCTGGGCATTGATAGGGTCTTTCCCCAGTGTGAATTCTTTGATGTCGAATTAGGTGAGACTTGTCACGAAAACATCTCCCACATTCTGAGCATTCATAGGGTCTTTCCACAGTGTGAATTCTTTGATGTCGCATTAGTGTTGGCTTGTGACCAAAACATCTCCCACATTCTAGGCATTCATAGGGTCTTTCTCCAGTGTGAGTTCTCTGATGATTCAGCAGGCATGATTTGTTAGAAAAAGATTTCCCACATTCTAGGCACGTTTTGCTTTCCTTTGTGTGTGTTTTATTATGTTGGCAAAGAGATGAGCTCCGAGTGAAACATTTTCCACACTTCAAGCATTTATAAGGACTCTGCCCTGTGTGAATAATCTCATGTTTTCTAAATAATTGTTTATAACGGAAAGATTTCCCACGCTCAAGACATTGATAAGGTTTCTCTCTGGCGTGGATTTGTTGATGTTTAAGCAGCTGTGAGTTTTGAGAAAAGCACAGCCCACATTGCACACACTTGCAGGGCTTCTCTTCAGCCGGGCTCTTCTGAGGCCTAGAAAGATGCCGTCTCCCAGGAAATCTTCCCCAGCGCTTCCAGGATTCCTGAGATCTCTTTCCCTGGTGGATTCCCTGATGGGCTCCAAGGTCCGATCCTTTAGCAAAACGCTCCCCGCACTCTCCGCATTTGTAAGGCTTCAGTCCAGGGTGGTTCCGGAGATGTTTGGCAAAGCTCCACATTCCAGGAAAGGAGTTTCCACAATGAAAACACAGGTGGGATCCATTCCCCGTATGCAGCTTCCGGTGGATCAAAAGGAGGGACTGGTGACCAAAGGATTTCCCGCACTTGGAGCATTTGTAGAGTCTCCCCAGATTCCTCTGAAGGGACCTCTGGCCAAAGTGTTCCTCCCTCTGCATAGTTTCCAGGGGCTGCTCACGTCCACAGCTTTCAATCCAAGGAAACTGTAACAAGCAGAACTTTGGCCAAAAGGTTGGAAGATGGGCAGGAGGATGAGCTCCAGCACGAATCCAAATGCTGAGAAGACGAAACTTCCGGTCCCGGTGACTGAGCCAGATGGGATCCTGCAAGCAGAACTTCCTCCAAAGGTTTTCCTGGTTGCACCTGCAGGATGAAAATAAAAGAAGTGAAGGAGAGAGGAAGATTTATTTTCTTCAGCTCTCCAAATAGCCCAAACAATAGCTGCAAGACTTCCTAACAAACAGGAAGCAGCAGGTGAAGCTAAGCAAGATCACATCAAATACCTGTACAATTAGCACAGGGGGCCCCCAAGGCTGTGTGCTCTCCCCACTTCTCTTCTCTCTGTATACCAATGACTGCATCTCCAATGATCCATCTGTTAAGCTACTGAAGTTCGCAGATGACACAACAGTGATTGGTCTCATTCGAGACAATGACGAATCCGCATATAGACGAGAGGTCGAACGACTAACCTTGTGGTGCAACCAAAACAATCTGGAACTGAACACACTCAAAACCGTAGAAATGGTAGTGGACTTTAGGAGAAACCCTTCCATACTTCCACCTCTCACAATACTAGACAACACAGTATCAACAGTAGAAGCCTTCAAATTTCTAGGTTCTATCATATCGCAAGATCTAAAATGGACAGCTAACATCAAAAACATCATTAAAAAAGGACAGCAAAGAATGTTCTTTCTGCGCCAACTCAGTAAGCTCAAACTGCTCAAGGAGCTGCTGATTCAGTTCTACAGAGGAATTATTGAGTCTGTCATTTGCACCTCTATAACTGTCTGGTTCGGTTCTGCAACCCAACAAGAAAAACACAGACTTCAGAGGATAATTAGAACTGTAGAAAAAATAATTGCTACCAATCTGCCTTCCATTGAGGACCTGTATAATGCACGAATCAAGAAGAGGGCCGTGAAAATATTTACAGACCCCTCGCATCCTGGACACAAACTGTTTCAACTCCTACCCTCAAAACGACGCTATAGAGCACTGCACACCAGAACAACTAGACACAAGAACAGTTTTTTCCCGAAGGCCATCACTCTGCTAAACAAATAATTCCATCAACACTGTCAAACTATTTACTAAATCTCCACTATTAATCTTTTCATAGTTCCCATCACCAATCTCTTTCCATTTATGACTATATGACTATAACTTGTTGCTGGCAATCCTTATGATTTATATTGACATATTGACCATCAATTGTGTTGTAAATGTTGTACCTTGATGAACGTAACTTTTTTTTTTTTTATGTACACTGAGAGCATATGCACCAAGACAAATTCCTTGTGTGTCCAATCACACTTGCCCAATAAAAAATTCTATTCTTAGGCAAGACCACTATCTGTATGCAAGGAACATCCGCTCAAGGTGAAAATTAAAAGTAAAGATGATAAGATAGTTGTTGTTAGGCAGGAAATGTCAAGATGACCCTTTAAAGTATAAAACAACTTGGAGATTGACTTAGGTGACTAAAGGGGAGTTGGGAGGGCTTCATAGGGGTGGCGTGCATTGTGTAGGAGTATAAAATGTGTAGCTTGAAAACTGCTTTTTGCGCTCTTTGAACTCAATCCATTTGGGAAGGGTCTAAGAGGCCGCGCTCGCGACTGCTTTTTATTTTTCTTCATTTTATCTCCAATAAACCTTTGATTTTGTGAACCAGACTTGTTTATGAATTGTGAGGATTAAAATATTTGGTCTTATATCTCACAGCTCCCAAAGCTTCCGTTCCTTCCCCGTGGAATCAAAGCCATCCTGGGATCCTCTTTGTGGAGCTGACCTCTTCTTCCATTGTCTTCATATCATGAAAGGGAAGAGTCCCTGTTGCCCCCTATTGGCTTGCCTGAACTGGGGATGATCCCTGCCTTTTCCCTTTCCTTGGTTGGGGGTGTGTGTGCGTGAGGCAACATGATGTGAGACACCCCCCATAGGATTTGTATGTGTCAGGTAGATCTATTTGTGTACAATGTACAACCTATGTAGGTAGTCCTGGACACTGTTCCTTGGGCCACCAAAGACTGTAATATGGGCTCCTCCAAGAATGGCTTCCTATTGTTGCTTTATAGGTTAGGGAGGACGCAAATACATTCATCGGGGTCAGCAATGGCTTATGTTGGGGGTCCAGTGAGACCCCCATTTTCTAAAAGGGAGGCTGATGGTATACTTGGCCAAAATTTCCACCAGATCCTCATACCTGCCCAGGTCAGATTTTGGAATCTTTTTCTTTTGGCTTTGAATGTAGTTTCCACCCAATTGCTGGAATCACTTCACCAAGGGGCTTAAGCACCAGAAACCATGGTTAAAATAATAATGTTTTAGCTGAGGGATATATAATTTCTGGGCTGAAGACTGATCCCTGCTTTGGAGGACTGTGCTTGGGGCAAAATCGTCACCAAATATAACGTTACGGCAAAGTGATGTGTTGAATTTGACACCTGTGCTGTATATGAACCTAATGAGAAAGACCGATGGAAGCCTATCACTTTTAGAAGAAAACAACAACCGACAGCAAAGTCCCTTCTTATCTCTTCTACTCCACTCCAAAGAAGCACCTCTGGAACCGAATAATCACTTTCATGTTCTCCCCCTGGAAGGGAATATGCAGCCGCCCACAAAAGAGCAGTCTTCAATAGTTTGTAAAAAAGAGGCAAAACCCAGCATTTCTGCAACAGGAAGAAAATATCCCAGAGTTCCCTGGGGGAAAATGACAATTCAATTCTTAGGGAAACAGAAACTACAGTCTGCAGAGGAGATAGTCAATCTAGGAAGGTATGTTATCTCCCCGAAGCAAAAATCAAAGATATAATAGAAATAATCAAACCCATGGAGTACTACCCCTTTCTTCTCCTGGGAACCTCATACCCTCATAGGGGTATGTGGTTCCCATTTTCAAGAAAGGGGAGAAAAAAAAGACATCTGAAAAACTATAAACCAATCAGCCCAACATCAATACCTGAGAAGAGAATGGAAAATATAATAAAAACACAGATCTGCAAACATCTAGAAATAAAGTTATAAGTAAAAGCAGGCATGAGTTTGTTAAAAACCAATCATGCCAAACCAATCTTATTTCATTCTTTGGCTGGTTAGCCTCTAGACCAAGGGTGTCAAACTCAAGACTCGTGGGGTGCTTAGATCTGTCCTGCAGAACCAGCCTGGTAATAGCAAAGAAGTGGACCTCGGTGCTCCCCGGGCCGTTTTCAACCTGCACATTCTCCTGCAGCACTCTGCCAGCCAAATAGGGGTGTGGGGAGCTCCAGAGTCCTCCCCTGGTCTATTGCTGGCTGAAATGGAACCTCAGAGCGCCAGATCCAGCCCTTTGAGGCTATGTTAAGGCCTACGTGGGCCACCCCTGGCCTGTTACAGGCTGAAATGGGGCCTCCATGGGCCAAATCCGGCCCTCCAAGGCTCTGTTTGGTTCTCTCCACAGACTGTGTCTGCTTTCCTAGCATCCCGGATTCCACTTACTCCTTCCCTCCCCATTTCCCATGGTTTTACTGTACTTACTTTTCAAAGAGCTTCAGAAGAGGCTGACCCATGAGACAGAGAAGCCAAAGACTTTTATTCAGAAGCCAGTGAAGCTGTAAGAACATGAGATGTAAGGAAACCAGTTTTCCCCATCTGAATAAAAGGCTTCTCTGTTAGGAGGGCTTGCAAGCTCAGTTTGGGACCAGTCTGGCCAGCTAAAAGCAGCTTCCTGCTGACTGGCTATGACGTACCTGAGTGGATTGGGAGAGGCCTTGGATGGCCTGCTCCAGCAATAGCCCCCCCATGCTCTTCCCCAGCCTGAGATACCTCATGTGTATTTAATTACCTACGCAATCGATTAACAAATGCATTGGGGAAAGCAGGGAGTGATCACATTCATTTAATATGATTCAATCAAACAAATCATTGGATTACGTATATAATTGGCAGGTTCTATTACATTCCTAACTTGAGGATTACCTGAGAGGGCGGGAGGGTCTCAGGGAAGTCCTGCCTTAGCACTTGGCCCTCCCAAGTCCTGTGACCAAGCACATGCCCCCACCCTCCATCCACACAACCCTGATGCAGCCCTCAATGAAATACAGTTTGACACCCCTGCTCTAGAGAAAAGAAGGATTGGTGGTGACATGATAGCAGTATTTCAATATTTGAGGGGCTGCCACAAAGAGGAGGTTAGCCTATTCTCCAAAGCACCAGAAGGCAGGACAAGAGGCAATGAATGAAAACAAATTAAAGGTGAGACAACCTGGAATTAAGGAGAAACTTTCTAACAGAGAGGACAGTTAAGGAGTGTAGCAACCGCTCTGCATAAGTTGCGGGTGCTCCAACACTGGATTTTTCAGAAAAGATGGACTGAAACCTGTCTGAAATGGTAAAAGGTCCTTGAGCAGAGGGTTGGACTAGAAGACCTCCAAGGTCCCTATCATCTCTATTCTGATTTATAAAAGCCACCAACGAGGGGCTGACACATCACAGACCCTTCAGAGCAACACAAGTGGAAAAAACTGGGTTTTAGAGATTCTACCCACCTTCGCCAAACAAAAGCAATCCAAATATTTAGATGAAGCAGGAGGAAAGTGGATCGTTTCTCCGTTGGGAGAAAATGAACTCAATTCAAGCAATTTAAACCTTCCCACCCCTCCAATTGAAGTGAGGAGGCGGCTATTTCTTTCATTCACCCCAGAATCCCCCCTGAACCCCTTCTAAGAAAAGCCCCCTTTGCCCTCCGTGGGGCGGGGCTTCCCCCCCTTTGTCCAGCCCCGCATCCACCCGGGACCCTCTCGGGGCTACCTTCCTCCTGGCGGGGAGAAGCCCTCCGGGCAGCCCGAGGGAGGGAGAGCGGGAGCCCCACCTGCCCGGAGCGGGACCCAGGAGCAGCCTTGCCGGCAAACGAAGAATTGGCACAGCCGCCCAAAGCGCCGCAAGTGGGGAAAAAGGGCAACAAAACTCCCCGAAATTCAGCTCCCAGACACGTGGGGGGGCAACGAGAGGAACTTCCTAGAACGGCCCCTCGGACGCTCCCCCCCCAATTCGGAAGAGGCGACCGGGGATCCTCCCTCCCTGCTTCCCCCAAAGTTTCTGGGCGGGGGGGGGACTTGGACGCGGGAATCGGCCTATGGGGTCCCTCCTTCGGCCAGGCTGGGACGGCTGGGGACGATGGGCTCCGTAGTAGGGAGGCGGGTGAGATAGGGAGGCCGAAGAGGCTGAGATGATGGATCGGGGACGTGGCTTCCGCAGGGACCCAGACCGGCATTAAACGAGGATCGCCCACCAGCCCTGGAAGTCAGCCAAGCCCTCCGTTCCTTGCCCTGCAGGAGAGGCCGCCCTGTGGAGGCGGAAGGCAGGAAACCTCCCTCCTTCTCCCACTAGGTGCAAAGGGCGACTTCCATTCCCTGCCTTCCTTGCCCTTCGTGCCTTCCCGGCTCCACTCAGGGGCTCCTCTTCCCTGGGGAGTTGTGGGAAAACGGAGAACTGGGAGGTGGGAACCGGGAGTAGATGGAGCCACGTGACCCACATGGACCAGAGGTTGGATGGGAGGGCTCTTTGCCACTTGTAGAAAACAGGCTACAATTCCCCCCCTATTGTGGGCCTCAGAACAGGGGTCTCCAACCTTGGTCCCTTTAAGACTTGTGGACATCAACTCCCAGAGTTCCTCAGTCAGCTTTGCTCGCTGAGGAACTCTGGGAATTGAAGTCCAGAAGTCTTAAAGGGACCAAGGTTGGAGACCCCTGCCTCAGAGCATTCAGGAAACACCATCCCATAAGCTTTGTTTCATCATGGTTTGTCCCGTGTGGCCCTTTTGGTGTCTCTGAAGTTCCGCAGACTCCACAAATGGTTTATCACATTCTGGGCACTGATCGGGGTAACTGGTGGTGGGGAACACTTTCCAAGCTACAATAGAATAGAATAGAATAGAATAGAATTTTATTGGCCAAGTGTGATTGGACACACAAGGAATTTGTCTTGGTGCATATGCTCTCAGTGTACATATGAGAAAGTGTACAGGTGAGAAAGCTGTGTACAGGTGAGAAAGTACAGGTGTACAGGTGAGAAAGTGTACAAGTGTACAGGTGAGAAAGCTGACAGAACAACAGTTCGATGGAGCTTGGAGGTCTTCTAGCTCAGGGGTCTCCAACCTTGGCAACTGTTTTATTATTATTCTTATTTATTTGATTTTTATACCGCCCTTCTCCCAAAGGACTCAGGGCGGTGTACAGGCAACAGTAAAAATACAGACACTACAGTATACAATTTAAAATGCAAGTTAAAAAACTTATTATAATTAGCCTAGAAACTTTAAAAATTTATAAAAAACTAAAACCCCATTTAAAATTAGTAAAAAATTTAAAATCGATAAAATTTATGTAATTTAATATTTAAAATTTAAGCCAGCCCCACGCGAATGAAAAGATGTGTCTTCAGTTCGCGGCGGAAGGTCCGAAGGTCAGGTATTTGGTGTAAGCCCGGGGGGAGTTCGTTCCAAAGTGTGGGAGCCCCCACAGAGAAGGACCTTCCCCTGGGGGCCGCCAGCCGACATTGCTTGGCGGATGGCACCCTGAGAAGTCCCTCTCTGTGAGAGCGTACGGGTCGGTGGGAGGCATACGGTAACAGCAGGCGGTCCCATAAGTACCCAGGCCCTAAGCCATGGAGCGCTTTAAAGGTCGTAACCAAAACCTTAAAGTGCACTCGAAAGGCCACAGGTAGCCAGTGCAGTCTGCGCAGGAGCGGTGTTACGTGGGAGCTACGGCTCCTCTATCACCCGCGCAGCTGCATTCTGGACTAACTGAAGCCTCGAGTGCACTTCAAGGAGCCCATGTGAGAGCATTACAATAATCCAAGCGAGAGGTAGCGGCGTGAGTGACTGTGCACAAGGCATCCCGATCAAGGAAGGCGCAACTGCGAACCAGGCGAACCTGGTGGAAGGCCCTCCTGGCGACGGCCGTCAAATGATCTTCAAACGACAGCCGTTCATCCAGGAGGACACCTAAGTTGCGCACCCTATCCTTTGGGGCCAATAACTGCCTCAACAGTCAGCTGCGGCTGCAGCTGACTGAATCGGGATGCCGGCATCCACAGCCACTCCGTCTTGGAGGGATTAAGCTTGAGTCTGTTTCTCCCCATCCAGACCCGTACGGCTTCCAAACACCGGGACAGCACTTCAACAACTTCATTGGGGTGGCCCGGGGTGGAAAAGTACAGCTGAGTGTCGTCAGCGTACAGCTGGTATCTCACCCCGAAGCCACTGATGATCTCACCCAACGGCTTCATATAGATGTTGAACAGAAGGGGCGAGAGAATCGACCCCTGCGGCACCCCACAAGTGAGGCACCTCGCGGTCGACCTCTGCCCCCCTGTCAACACCGTCTGTGACCAGTCGGAGAGATAGGAGGAGAACCACTGATACACGGTGCCTCCCACTCCCACTCCCCCCAACCGGCGCAGCAAGATACCATGGTCGATGGTATCAAAAGCTGCTGAGAGGTCTAATAGGACCAGGGCAGAGGAATAACCCCTGTCCCTGGCCCTCCAGAGATCATCCACCAATGCGACCAAAGCTGTCTCCGTGCTGTATCCGGGTCGGAAGCCGGACTGGAACGGGTCTAGATAGACGGATTCATCCAGGTACTGGGGTAGCTGTCGCGCCACGGCACTCTCTACAACCTTCGCAACAAAGCGAAGGTTGGAGACAGGACGGTAATTACCCAAAATAGCTGGGTCCAAAGAGGGCTTCTTGAGGAGGGGTCTCACCATCGCCTCTTTCAAGGCGGCAGGGAAAACCCCATCCAACAAAGAAGCATTGATAATCCTCTGGAGCCAGCCTCGTGTCACCTCCTGAGTGGCCAGTACCAGCCAGGAAGGACACGGGTCCAGTAAACATGTAGTGGCGTGAAGCCTCCCCAACAACCTGTCCACGTCCTTGGGAGCCACAGGGTCAAACTCATCCCAAACAGGCTCAACAAGACGTGCCTCCTCTCCCTCGCTTGGATCATCCCAATGACTTGGATCATCCCAATGACTCGCTTGGATCTTCCCAACTTGAAGACTTGTGGACTTCAACTCCTGGAATTCCTCAGCCAGCTTTGCTGGGAGTTGAAGTCCATATGTCTTAGTTGCCAAGGTTGGAGGCCCCTGATCTAGCTCAACTCCCTGCCCAAGCAAGAGATCCTATACCGTTCCAGACAAGTGACTGTCTAGTTTCTTCTTAAAAGCCTCCCCTGATGGAGCCCACACAACTGTTGGAGGCAAACAGTTCCACTGATAGTTCTAAATGTTAGGGGATTTCTACTTAGAAATCAAGGCTCCATCTCCTTGATTAGTTTCCAGCTGTTGATGCTGTTCAGCCTTCAAGTGCTTTGGAAAATAGATTGTCCCCCTTAACTTTGTGACAGCTTCTCCAATAGTGGAAGATTGCCATCCTGTCACTCCTCACCCGTCTCTTCCTTCGAATGGACATAACCAGTTCCTGAAACCATGTTTTAGCATCCAGTCCCTTAATCTGCTGCATTGCTTTTCTCTGCGCCCTTATTAATCACCCTTTTTTGTATCATACAAAATATACAAAACCTCAAAGATGATGTTTGACCCACTCTGGAATTTTTATACAAGTTCATCAATAAACTATTCGAAGACGGTTGGGTGGTTGAAAGAAACCCCAAGGGTGGGACCCACATTTAATGTCACTTTTGTCTTAATTTGGAAAGAAAAATGATATTAGGGGGCCAAGGTGGATATCAGCTCTTCAAGGGAAGCTAAATCAAGAAACAAAACCCAGAAGCGTTCTGGAATTCTAATTTTATTGATACAGGCTTGAGTAACAGTCTTAAAATCGGAATGCTGGTAGCCATGATATTGGCTGTGACGTTTTAGAGAAGAGAAAGTTGGACAAGTGGAGCAGGATAGGAAGAGGGTGGAAGTTTTTGAACTTTAGTATTGGAGAACAATACTGAGATTATGATGAATAGCCAAGTAATTACAGATCCATTATTTGCCCAGACAGTTCTTTACATTCAAATTCTGTTGTTCAATTCCAAATCTTATTTTGCCTACTCTAAATCTTTCTCTTAATTAACTCTATGAAACAGTCGATCCTTTTGCAATCGGTTGATTTCTCAGCTTCCCCTTTTTCACTCTGACCAGACATAACCAGTTCCTACAACCATTCCTTTCATGTAATAGCCTCCAGTCCCCTGCCTGTATTTGTTGCTCTTCCCTGCACATTTATTGGGCTCAACATCTTTCTTGTATCTTTCTTTGTACAAAATGTACAAAACCCCAGAGATGAACTTTAGCCCAATCTGGAATTTGTTTCATGAATAAACAGGTTCATGAATAATGTTCATTAATAAACAGGTTGATAATGTTTGGAAGGTTAAAGAAACCCCTAAAATTAGGGCCTAATTTTAATCTGACCTTGACCTGCCTCTTTTGGAAAGAAGAATGATATCAGGGGGTGAAGACAGATTTCAGCTGTGATCTATGAAAATTATGAAAGTCAATCCCTCCTTTTCTATGCCTTCCAGAAGGCACTTCAAACATTGTTTTTTAAAAGTCTACATTACCTTTATTGCATTATAAAAAACATGTCATCCAAGCCTCAAGTCAGCTCTTCTCTTCTGAATGGGAGACCACCAGAGCTTGGGGAGGTAAGATTGGGAGGGGGGGAAGAAAGATGACCCCACCCTGTCATTTAGCAATGAAAAGAGAAGACAATTTCCACAAGGTCCTTTACTGTATGAGCCTAAACAGACTTTCCTGAATTTACAGTTGAACCAGAGGGTTTGCTTCTAGATTTGACAGATAGAGGGAAGAAACTGTGGAACTTTGATTTTGTATAAGGTAACAGCAGGAAAGCTCTCTTCACACACAGTGTTCACACATGGCTTCCATGCATGTGCGGTTCTGCTCCCCTCCATCTCAGCTCTTCAGGGGAGCAGCTGCTTCTCTCCGCACAGCTGGGAGAATGTCTTGTGCAATTTAGCACAGCCCACTATTTTCCTCCAAGTCCCACCTGGAAAGTTCAGCACAGAAAAGCAGCAGCCATGTTGAATGCTGTTTCTCTCAGCCGCAGCACTTTCCGGATGGGACTTAGAGGAAAGCGGCAGCTCATAGCTGCTAAATTTTACAAGATGCTGCCTTCCCCAGTAAGAGTAGCAGTGGAGAGAAGCAGCTGCTGACCCGGAGAGCACACGGAGCGCAACCGAGGCTCGGCAACGGACAGAAGAAGTGGCTACAAGACCTCCACTGCAGCACTTTCCGGATAGGACTTCTTAAAGGTAAGAACCACCGTCCAGTCCATTCCTAAACCACTTCGGCCTTCCTGGCCTCATGCCACCCCATCCAGGCGGCCTCTCAGCCTACCACAGCAGGCCACAGGCCAAATCAATTGCTTTGGCCCAGTGGGGCATAGTTTCAGACCACAGGGGAGTGGTGGCATGTGGGCGGACGCCCGGGGGAAAGCTGGAGTGGGGGAATGGCGCATTTCCTGACCAGGCCGAGGCGAGCTGGCAGAGGCTCTGGGACAAAGCCGGAGCCAGAGAATGGCACATTCCATGACCAAGCTGAGGAGCACAGCCAGAGCCTCTGGGGCATGACTGGAGCTGAGAAATGGCACATTACACGAAACAGCCGAGAGCGGGTGGAGGCTCCAGGGCAAGGCCAGAGCTGGGGAATGGAGCATTCCCCAACCCAGCTGAGGCAAGCAGCCAGCGGGGGAAGGCTCCGGGGGAAGGCTGGAGCCGGGGAATGGTGCATGCCTGAGTTGGGGCCTGAGGCTAAGGGTGAGCAAATGGCATGCTTACTTTTGATGAGCAGGGCGGGTGAGGCATGGAGGAGATTAGCTGGGCTGCGTGATGAAGGCAAGTTATATAGGGCGGGGCGAGCGGGCAGTGGGCGGCCGAGTGGTGGGCGGTTAGCGAGCGGGGGCAGGGTAGCCAGAAGTGATATTTGACGGTCCTCTGAACCAGTTAAAATTTCCGCTACGGGTTCGCCTGAACCCGTCTGAACTGGTTGAATACTACCTCTGGCTAGAAAGGACCTATCACACAATAACAGAGTTGTAGTCTTCTAGTCCAGGGGTCTCCAACCTTGACAACTTTAAGCCTGGTGGACTTCAATTCCCAGAATTCCCCAGCCAAGGATGGAGATCCCTGCTCTAGTCCCAGCTTCCCTGCCCAAGGCAGGAATCCTTAAAAGTATTTCAGACAATTTCACATTAGCTATTAGGTTTTCACATTCATATCAGATTTTCATATACACATCTTAGAATTAAAACTTTACACAATTATGATTTTTTTTTTTAATTTGGCAAGAAAATTTCCAAGGAAGCAATTTTAACGGACAAACTCCAGGAGGCAAGATGTTCCATCTGGCAAGGAAAAGTATTCTCATGTTATACACCTGTAAGGTTTTCCTCCTGTGTGGATTTTTCATGTGCGTCTGAAGATCTGATGATCAGATAAAAAACTTCACCACATTCTAAGCCCTGATAAAAAGTTTCTCTCCAGTAAGAATTCACTGATGCCGAAAGAGTATTTTTCCAGCTAAACCATACACCACACTTCAAACATTTAAAGTGCATTTTTCCTATATGGATTAGGGTGTGATTTGTAAGGGACGATTGAGAAGAAAATGCATCCATGATCTGAGAGTTTCTAATTCCCTCCCCTTCCTTAATGAACTCTTATATCACTTCTAGGGGTTGAACAACTATGAAAAACTGTTCTACCATTTGGGCCTACAAGGGCCTTTTCCATTTGATTTTCCTCATGTCTCGGTTTTGAGCAAAACATTACCACACTCTATGCATCTCTATGGCTTCACTCGCATATGGACCTTTTGATGCCTTCCAAGGCCTTGTTTTTGGGAAAAACGTCTTCTCTAAGTGGCTTCTCTGATGCATCACAAGTGTATCTTTCCGGGTATAAGATTTCTCACACACTGAGCATTTATGGCGTTTCTCACCCGTATGAGTTTGGCAGTGAATTCTAAGGGATGATGAAGAAGCAAATGCTTTCCCACAGTCTAAACATTTTAAATTTTTTCCCCCTCTGTGAACATTCTCATGACTTCTGAGGCTTTGTATTGTACGGAAAAATCTTCCACACTCAATGCACATATAGGGCTTCACCCCTGTATGGATACTCTGATGTTGAAAAAGAGTTTCCTTAAAAGAAAAATATTTATCACAATCATTACATTTATATAGTTTTTCTCCCGTGTGGGTCCTTTGGTGTCTCTGAAGTTCAGAAGACTCCACAAATCTTTTCTCACATTCTGGGCATTCATGGGGTTTTTCCCCAGCGTGACGTCTCTGATGTCGAATTAGGTTTGACTTCTGGCCAAAACATCTCCCACATTCTGGGCACTGATAGGGTCTTTCCCCCGTGTGGATTCTCTGATGAGCCCGTAGTTGTGTTGCTGTGAGAAAACTTTTCCCACACTCCCCACATTTATAGGGCAACTCTCCTGTGTGCTTCTTCTGATGTCTCCGAAGTTCAGAAGAAACCACAAATCGTTTCTCACATACTGAGCATTGATAAGGTCTGTCCCCAGTGTGAAGTCTCTGATGTTGAATTAGGTGTGTCCTTTGGGAAAAATCTTTTCCACATTCTGGGCAGTGATAGGGTCTTTCTCCTGTATGAATTTTCTGATGTTGCAGCAGGTATGATTTCCTGGAAAAAGATTTCCCACATTCTAGACACGTTTTGTTTTCCTCCTTTGTGTGTGTTTTATTATGTTGGCAAAGAGATGAGCTCCGAGTGAAACATTTTCCACACTCAAAGCATTTATAAGGACTCTGCCCTATGTGAATTTTCTCATGTTTTCTAAAACATTTTTTATAACAGAAACATTTCCCACACTCCAGACATTGATATGGTTTATGTACAGTGTGGATTTGCTGATGTTTAAGAAGCTGCGAGGTTTGAGAAAAGCACAGCCCACATTGCACACACTTGCAGGGCTTCTCTTCAGTTGGGCTGTTCTGAGGCCTAGAAAGATGCAGTCTCCCAGGAAATCTTCCCCAGCGCTTCCAGGATTCCTGAGATCTCTTTCCCTGGTGGATTCCCTGATGGGCTCCAAGGTCCGATCCTTTAGCAAAACGCTTCCCGCACTCTCCGCATTTATAAGGCCTCAGTCCAGGGTGGCTCCGGAGATGTTTGGCAAAGCTCCACATTCCAGGAAAGGAGTTTCCACAATGAAAACACAGGTGGGATCCATTTCCCGTATGCAGCTTCCGGTGGATCAAAAAGAGGGACCGGTGAGCAAAGGATTTTTCGCACTTGGAGCATTTGTAGAGTCTCCCCAGATTCCTCTGAAGGGACCTTTGGCCAATGTGTTCCTCCCTCTGCATAGTTTCCAGCGGCTGCTCACGTCCACAGCTTTCAATCCAAGGAAACTGTAACAAGCAGAACTTTGGCCAAAAGGTTGGAAGATGGGCAGGAGGATGAGCTCCAGCACGAGTCCAAAAGCTGAGAAGACGAAACTTCTGGTCCCGGTGACTGAGCCAGATGGGATCCTGCAAGCAGAACTTCCTCCAAAGGTTTTCCTGGTAGCACCTGCAGGATCAAAATAAAAGAAGTGAAGGAGAGAGGAAAATTTATTTAGCCCAAACAATAGCTGCAAGACCCCCTATATGAACCCTGGAGTGGCCCCCAGTGCCTTTATTCCCTCTCCCCCAGAATCAAAGCAATGCTGAGGTCCTCCCTGCGGAGCTGGCTTCCCCTTTCCTTTTCTCAGCATGATGAGAAGGATGGCTGATGGAGTCCCTGTTGCTCCCCATTTGCTTGCCTGAACTGGGGATGATCCCTGCTTTTTCCTTTTCCGCAGAAGGGGGCTGGCGGTGATGCTACATGATGTGAGACAAACTGCAAAGAGCCCCAGTAGGATTTATATGTGCCAGGTAGATCTACTTGTGTACAGAGTACAACCCATGTAGGTATTCATGGATGTTGTTCTTTCGGCCAGCACAGATTGAATATGTCTCCCACCTAGAATGGCTTCCTAATGTTGCTTTATAGTTTAGGGAGGATGCAAATACATTGACTGGGGCCAGCAATGAAGTTTGAACACAATAGGGAACAAACAGCTTCCATTAAAAAAATGGACCCTATATATGAACCTAAAGAGGAAGGCCTGTCACTTTTAGAAGAAAACAACAATCGAGAGGAAAGCCCCTTCCATCTATCCTCCACTCCAATGAAGCCCCTCTGGAGCTGAGTAATCACTTTCATGTTCTCCCCCTGGAAGGGAATATGCAGTCACCCACACAAGAGCAGTCTTCAATAGTTTGTAAAAAAGAATCAAAACTCAACATTTCTGCAACCGGATGAAAATATCCCACAATTTCCATGGGAAAGAAGGCGAGTTTCAGTGACAGGCGATTCAATTCTTAGGGGAACAAAAACTATAGTCTGCAGAGCAGATAGTCGATCTAGGCAGGTATGCTATCTCCCGGAAGCAAAAATCAAAGATGTAACAGAAATAATGAAGCCTCTTTCATCTCCTGCACATGGAGACCAATAGCACAACAATGAATCTGAAAAGAACGGATGTGGTTCCCATTTTCAGGAAAGGGGGGGGAAAAAAGAGACCCTGGAAACCACAAACCAATCAGCCCACAATCAATAAATGGGAAGATCCTGGAAAAGAAGAAAAACCCAGATCTGAAAATATCTAGAGACAAAGTTATAATTAAAAGCCATTATGGGTTTGTTAAAAACAGATTATGCCAAACCAATCTTATTTCTTTCTTTGACAAGAATGGTTAGTCTAGCTAGACCAGTGATGGTGAACCTTTTTGTTCTTGCGTGCCAAAAGTGTGTTGCATGCATGTGTGCTGGCCCCCATAATCCAATGCAGACCCCCATCTGCGCATGTGTGCACAACCCAACGCTCCCCACGCATTGCCCCCCCCCCACTCCCATTTTGGGCCTAGAAAGTCCCCTGCACCAAACTTTGCCGGCGTGAACGGCCTGCCAGCCTCGTGCGCCGGGCAGCATCCAGCCATGCTAGCTATGCTGGACGCTGCCCGAAGCGAGAGGTGGGCAGGCCGTTCACGCTGGCAAACGTTGGCACAGTCGTCTCCCGCCACTTCTTCCAAGGGAGCAGGACTGCTTCCCGGCCAGCGCACCACTTATCGCAACCGCTTCATGAGTGAGGAGCTGTGCTCCCCTCCGGTCTTCCTGGGGCAGCTCGACTCCCCATTGGCAGCTTCTTCTCCTGGAGCAACCAGGAGAAGAAGCCTCTGCCTCTTAGTCGGCGCAAATGGCCTGCCACCGCATCCTGCCGTCAGCTTCTCTGCCTCAGTGGCTGCTCTTGCCACTGCCAGGGAAGCGGCAGCAAGGATGGGCGAGCCAGTGTCAAGGTTCCAGAAAAACCTCTTCTGCATGAAAAAACTCTGAAGCCATTGTCTTTCAAAGTTCTTTACTAGCATAAGGAAACTGGCACACGATGAGTGAAATTCTAAAACTGAAACTTCCGGATTCTTTTCCCAGTTATACAAACCCCAAGAGTCCCACCCCCCTAACCCCTTTGCCGGTCACATGGTCCAACGTTCTTCCACTTTATTCGAAACCTCTTCTTGCCACTCCTTCTGCAGATGCGAACACAATCCGACCTTGACCGCTTGAAGAATGTTATCATACCCATCAACCCCCCTTCTTCCCCTCAGGGGAGAAATGTGGCAGCGTCTGGAAACCTACGGCCTAGTATGGTTTCCAGGCCTGACACGGAGCTTCCCTGTCTTCCCGCGCAAGCGGACTTCTGGCAGGGCCCCAGGCCTCCGGGGGAGGGATTGAAACCTGCCACTGACAGGGTAGTAGCAGTCCGAGAACCGCTACCACCAGGGGCGAGGGGGTGGCGGCAGGATGGATGGGCGAGTCGGGGCTTCAATCCCTCCCCCCGGAGGCCTGGGGCTGAACCAGAAACCTGCTCGGGCAGGGAGACAGGGAAGCCCCGGCTTGCCCATCCTTGCTGTTGCTACCCCCTCGTCCCCGGCAGCAATGGTTCTTGCACTGCCCCTTTCCTGGCAGTGGCAAGAACAGCCGGCAGGTTGGAGACGGGGGGTGGCAAGCTGCGGCGTCAGGCCGTTTGTGCCAGCTAAGAAGCAGTGGTGGCTCCTCCTGCCAGCCTCGCACTCCGGACAGCGTCGAGCATCCAGCCAGCCATACCTGGTCTCCCCTTGCAGCAGCCCACGTGGATCCCAGTCAGCGCAGCACCAGTAACCAGCAGACTAGCTGGCCGGTGCCCGTGCGTGCCCCGGAAACCTGAAAGAGCAATTGGTGACGCCGCGCTTGCTGGGTGACATGGCTCTGTGTGCCACTTCCAGCCCGCGTGCCATAGGTTCGCCATCATGAGTCTAGACTCTAAAGGAAAAAAGGATCGAAGGTGACATAATAGCAGTATTCCAGTATTTGAGGGGCTGCCACAAACAAGACCAAGTCAACCTATTCCCCAACCTGTTTTAATATGCCTGTGAACCGCCCTGAGTCCTACGGGAGATGGTGCGGTATATAAGTTTGATAAATAAATAAATAAATAAATAAATAAATAAATAAATAAATAAATAAATAAATAAATAAATAAATAAAGCACCAGAAGGCAGGACAAGAAACAGTGGGTGGAAACAAGTCAAGAAGAGAAGCAACCTGGAATTAAGGAGAAACTTCGTAACAGAGAGGACAGTTAATGACTGTAGCAACTGGTTTGCAGAGGTTGTGGCTGCTCCAACCCTGGAGGCTTTTAAGCAAAGAATGGAGAGCCACCAGTCAGAAATGGTACAGGGTCTCCTGCTTGAGCAGGGGGCTGGACTAGAAGACCTCCAAGGTCCCTTCCCGCCCTATTCTGATGGATAAAACCCACCAACGAGGGGGCTGCCACATCACAGCCTCCTTCAGAGGAAAACTAGGAAAATAATGATTTTTTTCAGCTTCTACCCAGTTTTGAAGAAACAAAACTAAACAATTGAAATACTAAAATAAAAGCAAAGAACATTCACTCTTCTCTATGTAGATGAAGCAGAAAGAAAGTGAAACTTTTCACCGTTGGGAGAAAATGAACTCAATTCAAACCCTTTCCCCCCCCCTAAAGAAAACCCTCCACCCCCAATTGAAGTACTTGATTACCCCAGAATCCCCCCTGAACCCCTTCAAAGAAAAGCCCCCTTTGCCCTCCGTGGGGCGGGGCTTCCCCCCCTTTGCCCAGCCCCGCATCCACCCGGGACCCTCTCGGGGCTACCTTCCTCCTGGCGGGGAGAAGCCCTCCGGGCAGCCCGAGGGAGGGAGAGCGGGAGCCCCACCTGCCCGGAGCGGGACCCAGGAGCAGCCTTGCCGGCAAACGAAGAATTGGCACAGCCGCCCAAAGCGCCGCAAGTGGGGAAAAAGGGCAACAAAACTCCCCGAAATTCAGCTCCCAGATACCTGAGACAACGAGAAGACCTTCCCAGAGCGGCCTTTCGGAGGCTTCTTCTTTTCCGGCTCTGTTTCCTCCCTGAGAGAGGGTGGGGAGACGCTCTATCCCCTTTTCTTCTCCTCCCCCCCGCCCCCCCGCAGCGGCTGTAGTTTTACGGTCCGGGAAGCACCGCTTCCCCCTCGGAGGGCGCCTTTTCCTCCCTCTCTCCCTCCCACACAGGATTGGGAAGAGGCGACCGGGATCCCCGCTCCCTCCTTCTCTCAAAGTTTGGGGGAGGTGGGACTGTGCGCTAGGACAGGGGTTTCCAACTTTGGTCCCTTTAAGACTTGTGGACTTCAACTCCCAGGGTTCCTCAGCCAGCTTTGCTGGCTGAGGGACTCTGGGAGTTGAAGTCCACAAGTCTTAAAGGGACCAAATTTGGAGACCCCTGCGCCAGGATCCCTCATCCGTCCCCTGGCAAGGCTGAGCTGGCTGATGGAATAGAATAGAATAAAATAGAATAGAATAGAATAGAATAGAATAGAATAGAATAGAATAGAATAGAATAGAATTTTTTATTGGCCAAGTGTGATTGGACACACAAGGAATTTGTCTTGGTGCATATGCTCTCAGTGTACATAAAAGAAAAGATACGTTCATCAAGGTACAACATTTACAACACAATTGATGTGGTCAGTATATCAATATAAATCATAAGGACTGCCAGCAACAAAGTTACAGTCATACAGTCATAAGTGGAAAGAGACTGGTGATGGGAACGATGAGAAGATTGATAGTAGTGCAAATTTGGTAAATAGTTTGACAGTGTTGAGGGAATTATTTGTTTAGCAGAGTGATGGCCTTCGGGAAAAAAACTGTTCTTGTGTCTAGTTGTTCTGGTGTGCAGTGCTCTATAGCTTCGTGGGCTTCGTAGTAGGGAGGCAGGGAAAGAGGGAGGAGGATGAGATAGGGAGCGTCTGCCGAGGCCAAAGATGATGGATCGGAGACGTAGCTTCCGCAGGGACCCAGACCGGCATTAAACTAGGATTGCCTACCAGCCCTGGAAGTCAGCCAAGCCCTCCATTCATTGCCCGCCGGCCGGTCTCCCTGCAGCAGAAGCAGCCCTGTGGAGGTGGAAGGAAGGAAAGAAATCTCTCTTTAATTCTAGGCTGCATCTCCCCTTGATGAGTTTCCAGCCATTGCTTCTTGTTCAGATGCTTTGGAAAGTAGGTGGTTCCCCCTGATCTTTGCCACAGCTCCTCAGATATTGGAAGGCTGCCATCCTGTCACTTCCAGTTCCTGCAACCTACATCTTTTTTGTATTGTGATACGAAACATACAAAATCTCAAAGATGAACTTTAGCCCAATCTGGAATGTTTAAACGAGTTCATGAATAAATGGTTTGAAAACAATTGGAGGGTTGCAAAGAAACCCCAGGGGTAGTAGGACCTAAATTTAATGTGATTTTGGAAAGAAAAATGATATGGGGTATCAAGACGGATATTGGCTCTTCGGGTGAGGCTGAATCACAAAAGAAAACCCAGAAGAATTCTTACTTTATTGATGTAGGCTAGATTGACAGAATCTTAAGATGAGAATGATGGTAGCTATGATATTCACTGTGATGTTTTTCGGAAGACGAGGAGGATAGGAAGAGTGGCAATTTTTGAACATTAATTTTGAAGAACACCACCGAGATTATGCTGGATAGCCAAGTAAATGACATGTCCATCATTTGCACATAGTTTAGTTTCAATTTCTCTCTGACAGTCTTGTTGTTCCATTCCAAATGTCATTCTGCCTATTTTAAATCTTTCTCTTAACTCTGCATGTGAAAAATATGGAACAGTCAGCCTCCCTGTAGTTGATCTCTGGACTTCAACTTTATTGTCCATCTTCTGTGCCAAGAATCACCAAGGCATTTTCCCTTCCATAAGGCACTTGAAATGTGGTTTTTAAAAAGTCTACATTACCTTTATTGTATCATTTAAAAAATGCTATCTGAGTCTCAAGTCAGCTCTTCTCTTCTGAATGGGAGACCACCAGGACTTTGGGGAGGTGGAGGTGTTGGTGGGGGGAAGAAAGATGGGCCTCTCCTATCATTTAGGTGCAATGAAGAGAGAAGGCAATTTCCATGAGATCCTTGACCAGAGGAGCCTAAACAGGCTTTCCTGAATTTCCAGTTGAACCAGAGGCTTTTCTTCTAGATTTGATAGATGACTAGAGTGAAGAAACTGTGGAACTTTGTTTTTCTATCTGACAACAGCAGCAAAGCTCTCTTCACACACAGATGTAAGGACTCACATATACCCAGAATGGAAGAATGGATGGGGAAGTTGACTGCTTTGGGTAAAAGAAGACTTTCTCTAGATTTCCTTCTACTTGGAAGCCACTCTTGGATTTGTTTGTAATTGAAAGACATGAAATTTAAACCTTGGGTTTTTATGTTTATACATGTTTATAATGATAACATACTGTTTGTTATGGCTTATTTTACATACACTGTATATACACTGTAACTTCGAATGATCACTAAATGAACTGTTTTTTGAGTCGACTACCTGTATTGACAAATTGTTGGGGAAAAGCGGTTCAAAGAAATGAGACAAAAAGTGTAAGACACCAGGATATGACGCTTCATCCATTTATTGTGGTCTACTCTTTCTTTTCCATCTAATGCTTCTTGTGCCGAGACCCACTAAGGTGTTTTTGGGCACTGCCTATGTTTGCATCGTCCAAGCTGAACATAAAAAAGCCATACCCTTCCCTTTTAAAATCCTTTTATTGCTCAGCAATAACCACTCTTTCATCCAAAGCAAACAGGCTGCACAGTACAATTTTTAATCAGGCAATCCTAATCATCCTCTTTCTCTTTGATCTTTTTGTTGTTGTTAGTTGCGAAGTCCTGCCCGACCTATCGCGACCCCATGGACAATGTTCCTCCAGGCCTTCCTGTCTTTGATCTTGGAACAGTTTGAAATTAAACTCTTGGTTTTTCTCCTGCCATATAAACTTCGATATATCTTCCTGTCATTGCTTATGTGGTGCACCCATTGTCCGGATAGCTATTGTTTAAAACAGAAACATCAGTCTAGTTATGTAGTTTCTTTTAATCATAGAACTTCTATAATTAGTGACAATTGTATTTTTTTCCCACCTGAACACATCCTTTTCAGTATGATTCCATGTCTTATCACAATTATTTTGACATTGAATTCGTATTGTTTGTAACAATACCCAAATGTCTTACTTTTGTATTTCTTTTAAATCACTTTTCCCCATCAATTCTATTTTCTCTTCTGTTTTCCTATTTTGGTCAACTTCTTTGTCTATTAGCTATTGCACTGAAAACCAGCTAATGCACTAAAAATCTGTTAATGTTTCGATTAATATTTTGATTTCTTCCAAAGGGCTTTTAAAATTACCACAAAACCATCAGCAAAGTTCTTCTTACCACCGGGCTTCTCTCTGTTGTGTTCTACATATTCTATGATTCTATTTATTTCCTGGATTCATTAATCCTGCTCAACTAAAAAGAGACTTTTGGTGCCTTGGAAGGTTTTAGCAGAAACCTTAGTTTTTCCCGTTTTGTCAGCACTCCTTCCTTTTGCTTTTCATCCGTTACCATTTCCCTTTTTCTTTTTAAATTCTTAGCATCATAGGGCTAGAAGGGAGCTACCACAGAATAACAGAGCTGTAGTCTTCTAGTCCTACCTTCCCTGCCCAAGGCAGGAGTCCTTAAAGTATTTCAGACAATTTCACATTAGCTATTAGGTTTTCACATTCATATCAGATTTTCATATACACATCTTAGAATTAAAACTTTACACAATTATGATTTTTTTTTTTAATTTGGTAAGAAAATTTCCAAGGAAGCAATTTTAACGGACAAACTCCAGGAGGCAAGATGTTCCATCTGGCAAGGAAAAGTATTCTCATGTTATATACCTGTAAGGTTTTCCTCCTGTGTGGATTTTTCATGTGCATCTGAAGATCTGATGATCCGATAAAAAACTTCACCACATTCTAAGCCCTGATAAAAAGTTTCTCTCCAGTAAGAATTCACCGATGCTGAAAGAGTATTTTTCCACGCAAACCATACATCACACTTCAAACATTTAAACTGCATCTTTCGTATACGGATTAGAGTATGATTTTTAAGGGACGATTGACAAGAAAATGCTCTCCCACGATCTGAGAGTTTCTAATCCCCCACCCCTTTATGAACTGACTTCTAAGGGTTGAACAACTATGAAAAACTATTCTACCATCAGAGTCTATTAGGGTTTTTCCCAAGTGATTTTCCTGATGTCTCGCTTTTGAGCAGAACATTATCACACTCTATGCATCTCCATGGCTTCATTCTCATATGGACCTTTTGATGCTTTCCAAGGTGTTGTGTTTGGGAAAAACTTTTCCCACACTCCACATATTTGTACAGCTTCTCCACTGTGTGGATTCTCTAATGAACTCGAAGCAGTAGTTCAAAGATCCTGGGACTCCAGGGTTTGACACAGTGTTGCTGGTAGAAAAACTTTCTCACACTCCCCACATTTACAGGGCCTTTCTCCTGTGTGCCTCTCATGATGTCTCCGAAGTTCAGAAGAATCCACAAATCCTTTCCCACATTCTGGGCATTGATAAGGTCTGTCTCCAGTGTGAAGTCTCTGATGTCGAGTTAGGTATGACTTCTGGCCAAAACATTTCCCACATTCTGGGCACTCATGGGGTCTTTCTCCAGTATGACGTCTCTGATGTTGAATTAGGGTTGACTTTCTGCCAAAACACCGCCCACATTCTGGGCACTGATAGGGTCTTTCTCCAGTGTGACGTCTCTGATGTCGAATTAGGGTCGACCTTGTGCTAAAACACCTCCCACATTCTGGGCACTCATGGGGTCTTTCTCCAGCATGAATTCTCTGATGTCGAATTAGGGTTGACCTTGTAGGAAAACACCTCCCACATTCTGGGCACTTTTCATCATTCTGCACATGCTTCTCTCCTGTGTGAAGCATCTCATGTTTTCTAAGATAATATTTGCAATGAAAAGGTTTCTCACTCTTTTGACATTTATATTGCTTCTCTAAGTGGCTTCTCTGATGAACCTGAAGCAGTGTTGCTTTGAGAAAACTTTTCCCACACTCCCCACACTTATAGGGCAACTCTCCCGTGTGCCTCTTCTGATGTCTCCGAAGTCCAGCAGACTCCACAAATCGTTTCTCACATTGTGGGCATTGATAGGGTGTGTCTCCAGTGTGAAGTCTCTGATGTCGAATTAGGTGTGACTTGTAGCCAAAAGATCTCCCACATTCTGGGCATTGATAGGGTCTTTCTCCGGTGTGAAGTCTTTGATGTTGAGCTAGGTTTGACTTGTAGCCAAAAGATCTCCCACATTCTGGGCACTGATAGGGTTTTTCCCCAGTGTGAAGTATCTGATGTTGAATTAGTTGTGACTTTGTTCCAAAACATCTCCCACATTGTGGGCATTTTTCCTTTTTCTGCACAGGCTTGTAAGGCTTCTCTCTTTTGTGAAGCATCTCATGTTCTCTAAGATAATATTTGCAATGAAAAGTTTTCTCACATTCTGGACATTTATATTGCTTCTCTAAGTGGCTTCTCTGATGTATCACAAGTGCGTCTTTCCGGACAAAAGATTTCTCACACAGTGGGCATTTGTGGCGTTTCTGACCTGTGTGGATTTGGCAGTGAATTCTAAGGGTTGCTGGACGACCAAATGCTTTCCCACATTCTAAACATTTGAACTTTTTTTCCCTTCTGTGAACATTTTCATGACTTCTGAGGTTTTGTATTGTACGGAAAAACCTTCCACATTCAACGCACATAAAGGGCTTCACCCCTGTATGGATGCTCAGATGTTGAGAAAGATTTGACATTTTAAAAAAACATTTATCACAATCTTTACATTTGTATAGTTTTTCTCCCCTGTGCATCTTTTGGTGGCTCCGAAGGTCAGAAGAAACCACAAAACGTTTCTCACATTCTGAGCATTGATAGGGTCTTTCCCCAGTGTGACGTTTTTGATGTTTATTTAGGTTTGACTTCTGGTTAAAACGTCTCCCGCATTCCGGGCATTCATGGGGTCTTTCCCCAGTGTGAATTCTCTGATGTTGCAGCAGGCATGACTTGCTTGAAAAACATTTCCCACATTCTAGGCATGTTTTGCTTTCCTCCTTTGTGTGTGTTTTATTATTATGTTTCCAAAGAGATGAGCTCCAAGTGAAACATTTTCCACACTCTAAACATTTATAAGGACTCTGCCCTGTGTGAATAATCTCATGTTTTCTAAACAGTTGTTTATAATGGAAAGACTTCCCACACTCAAGACATTGATAAGGTTTCTCTCTGATGTGGATTTGCTGATGTTTAAGCAGCTGCGAGGTTTGAGAAAAGCACAGCCCACATTGCACACACTTGCAGGGCTTCTCTTCAGTCGGGCTGTTCTGAGGCCTAGAAAGACGCCGTCTCACAGGAAATCTTCCCCAGTGCTTCCAGGATTCCCGAGATCTCTTTCCCTGGTGGATTCCCTGATGGGCTCCAAGGTCCGAGCCTTTAGCAAAACGCTCCCCGCACTCTCCGCATTTGTAAGGCTTCAGTCCAGGGTGGCTCCGGAGATGTTTGGCAAAGCTCCACATTCCAGGAAAGGAGTTTCCACAATGAAAACACAGGTGGGATCCATTCCCCGTGTGCAGCTTCCGATGGATCAAAAGGAGGGACTGGTGACCAAAGGATTTCCCGCACTTGGAGCATTTGTAGAGTCTCCCCAGATTCCTCTGAAGGGACCTTGGGCCAACGTGTTCCCCCCTCTGCATAGTTTCCAGGGGCTGCTCACGTCCACAGCTTTCCATCCCAGGAAACTGTAACAAGCAGAACTTTGGCCAAAAGGTTGGAAGATGGGCAGGAGGATGAGCTCCAGCCCGAGTCTGAAAGCTGAGAAGACTAAATCTCTGGTCCCGGTGACTGAGCCAGATGGGACCCTGCAAGCAGAGCTTCCTCCAAAGGTTTTCCTGGTGGCACCTGCAGGATGAAGAAAAAAGAAGTGAAGGAGAGAGGAAGGTTTATTTTCTTCAGCTCTCCAAATAGCCCAAACAATAGCTGGAAGACTATATTCCCTCCCCAGAATCAAAGCAATGCTGGGATCCTCCCTGCGGAGCTGGCTTCCCCTTCCCTTTTCTTAGCATGATGAGAGGGATGGCTGATGGAGTCCCTATTCCTCCCCATTTGCCTGGCTGAATTAGGGATGATCCCTGCCTTTTCCTTTTGCTCAGGAGGGGGTGGTGGTGATGATGCTACACAACGTGAGACAAACTGCAAAGAGGTCCCCATAGGATTTATATGTGCCAGGTAGATGTACTTGTGTAGAGGGTACAACCCATGTAGGTATTCATAGACGTTGTTCTTTGGGCCAGCACAGATTGAATATGTCTGTTGTGACCCAGGCCCAAGTAGGTAGTAATAAACTTAGTCCGTGGAAAAACAAACTTTATTCGAACAGCTGGGAATTATTTCATTCCCAGCGTCGTTCAACTCAAAGTAAAACAAATGCCTCCCAACACAAATTCCTCAGTTATCTCACAAACCTTGGTCCAATTAGGCAAACTGCCAAAAGCCCTTCCTGCCAAACGTCCAGAAGCCACCAAAACAAAGACGTAGTATCCAGAGTTGATCCCCAAGAGGATAGCAACCCACCCCCTTGGAACTGTAAACGCCCCCACCCCAGTTGGAAATTCCCCAGCAAAGATCTGTGGAGCATGTGGATCTGTTTCCTGTTCCTGCATGTTTCCCTTATTGGATAATAGAACAAATCAGAACACAGCTGGAGAATCGACCTAATCGGAGCCTGCTTCAGTGTCGGTTAATGGATACTCAATTGATTATCAATACTGATTGATTTCAGTACCATTTATTGTCTTGTTAATTGTCTACTGGTTGATTAATTAATTGCCTAATAGATTAATAGTTTATCTTAACTGATTCATTGTCTAATTTAATTAATATTGAATAATTAGTGTTATTGATTAGTATTATTGATTGGATTAGATTACCATCTAATAAGAAATTAATACATACCAGCAAATAAAAATTCAACATTGAATAACAACAAATAAGAAGTACCGTATTTTTCGGAGTATAAAACTCAACCTTTTTCCCCCAAAAAAGAGGGTGACAATCATCTTAGACTTTGAATGTAGCCCCACCCAGCTTCTCAAACGGAGGTTTCAGAGGCTGAAAAAAGCATCAGAAACTAAGCTTCAGAAAAAAATCCCCCAAACAGAGCTTCAGAAAAGAAGCTCCCAAACAGAGCTTCAGAGACTTTTTTTCTGAAGCTCTGTTTCGGAGGCTTTTAGAGGCAGAAAAATGTTTTTTCTGAAACAGGGTTTCAGAAGTTTCAGAGGCAGAAAAAAAAAGGCAAAAAAAAAAAAAAAAAAGGCACAGAGCTCACAATCAAGGAACCTGTTGCTAAAATTCACCTCTGGGAACAGCTGATTGGGGGTATTCCGGGAGGCCAATCCACCTACCAATCAGCTTTTTTCTTATTTTCCTCCCCAAAAATTAAGGCACGTCTTATACTCTGGTGCGTCTTATACTCCGAAAAATACGGTACTCAACGAATCTACCATGCCAGACAAAAACTCCAATCAATCTACTACTACCAAACACTCACAAAGATATCTCTACCAGTGACCACCCTAACGACTCCTGCACATGCTTTAAATGTTCTGTAACCATCAATAACAACAAGGATATCATTAAATGCCAGCTATGTGACAATTACGGCCACCTTTCCTGCTTAAAACTAACCAAACACATACCAAATCTCCTACAAGCATCAGCTACGTTTCCATGTCTCTGTCCATCATGTTTACCTAAGCTGGACAATCTAAGTGTCTGGTCTGATAAAGTCGAAACCATGGAAACATCCATTGAATCCACAGAAGCAGGCTTAGTAGCCTGTTTTGAAGCAAGTTTACAAGCATGTCTAACATCTCTTGGGGAAAAAAATACAGCACAGATAAGTAAATACTGAACAGCTCAAAATTCTATCTCAATTCAACAACCACTACCGCAACCTCAAATAACCACCAACCCAACAAATGCCAACCCAACAAATAATATCTCCTTACTCATCAAAGACACCATTGAACGTGAACAGAAATGTCCAAATACTATTTTATTTGGCCTGGAAGACACCAACGAACCTGATGAGATCACTAACATTCTCAACATTATAAGCAACTCCCATACGCCAGACATACTCCAGACCCTGAAGACATCATCACAATTTCCAGAGATGGCCCTGAATACAAACAAGTACAATGACAGCTCTGTGGCCCGATGATTGTGTAGAGTCATTTGCAAGAATGAGTCCAAAAACAACCCTAACCCAATATTTCTGTCGTGTCCCCCTCCCCCTCCGACGACCGGGTCTAGGAAGTCCGTATCAAGCGTGGCCACGAAGCCTCTGCAGCTTTGACAAATTCCTTCCAGGTTTCTCAGGGCAGGCAGGAGTCCAAGTTGTGACTTCAGCAAACTAGATTAGACTTTGCTTGACTCAAGGTTGGAATGCCACAAGCAGGTCCTTTATATAGGCTGCGGGGTGTGGCTCCATGACTCAGCATTTATCCAGGCCTGCCCCTCCCTTCCTTCTGCTGGCATCGCCTCTCAGATCTCCGGAAGCAAGGATCCTCCCACTGTGAATACTCTTTAGCTGGATCTGCTGTCGGTAATTCCAGCACGTGGCTGGCTCCCTGCTCACACGCTGTAGGAGTGAGGTTTGGTTGTTCATTCCTGACATCCTGTCTGGGCATGGGGCCAGGGCCGGGGGCTGGAGGCATGACAGGCCGTTCATCTTCCTTATCAGACTCCGAGTCTGATAACAGGCCCAGGTGTAGGTGGGAGGGACCCGGCTGAGGAGAGGAGGGAGGACGAGGCACAACAATTTCCCAGTCGTACACCACAAAGAATTACAAGGATTACAATGATCTAATACATATCAATTTTACAGAAGACAATGTTGAAAAGGCACTGCGCAGTCTAAAACCATCCCTATCTATTGGACCTGAGGGACTATGTGCCTACTTCTTAAAAAAGTTTCCACTGCAATAGCAGAATCTCTAAGCATAATCTTTGAAAAATCTTTAAAGACCAGCTCCTTGCCCAACCATTGGGCACTAGCCACGGTCATCCCTATCTTCAAAAAGGGAGAAACCAACCTAGTTGAAAATTACAGAGACCAATCTCATTATGTTGCGTCACCTAAAAAGTCATGGAATCAATCATTAACCAATCCATCACCTTCCACCTACAGACAAACAACCTACTCTCCAACAAACAATTTGGTTCCAGAAAAAAATTATCCTGTAATTTGCAACTACTACATTGCAAAAACATATGGACTACACATCTCGATCAGGGCAAAGCAATAGACGCAATTTACATAGACTTCTGTAAAGCCTTTGATTCAGTGGTACATGAGAAACTACTTCTAAAACTAAAATCTTCTTGCATTTCTGGAATCCTGCATAAATGGATAGCTGCTTTCCTGTCAAACAGGCAACAAGTGGTCAAAATAGGAAGCGCTCTATCAAATCCTGTACCTGTTAACAGTGGTGTTCCCCAAGGCAGCGTTTTAGGACCAACATTCTTTATACTTTGCGTAATGACCTTTGTGATCATATTAAAAGCAACTGCATTCTCTTCGATGCATTCCCTGCATTCCCCCAAAACTTTAACCTTAAACTGTCTACTGTTGACCTCACCCCATTCCTAAGAGGGCCTCTTGTGGCTCAACAGGCTAATGCAGTCTGTTATTAACACAGCTTCCTGAAAACTATTCAACACCACCGACAATGTCGCTACCCTTCAAAAAGACCTTGACTGTGTGTCAGATTGGTCAAACAAGTGGCAACTTTAAATCTCATCTAAATGCTCTATCTTACACATTGGCAAAAAAAATCAGAACATAAAATACAAGCTAGATGGAGATGACCTTGTAGACGACCCTCACTCTGTCAAGGACCTTGGAGTACTCATTTCTAAAGATCTACAGTAAGTGCCAGAGCCCACTGTAACAACATTGCCAAAAAGGCATTAAGAGTTGTTAATCTAATCTTGCGTATCTTCTTCTCTGCTAATATTGGACTACTAACTAGAGCATACAAAACATTTGCCAGACCAATTCTTGAATACAGCTCATCTGTCTGGAACTCACACTGCATATCGGACATTAATACAATTAAGAGAGTCCAGAGATATTTCACAAAGAGAGTCTTCCACTCCTCTGCTCCCAATAGAATACCTTATGCCACCAGGCTTGAAATTTTGGGCTTAGACAATTTAGAACTACGCCGCCTTCAGTCTGACCTAAGCATAGTACATAAAATTATCTGCTACAATGTCCTACCTGTCAATGACTACTTCAACTTCAACCACAACAAAACACGAGCACACAATAGATACAAACTTGAAGTAAACCGTTCCAAACTCGATTGCAGAAAATTTGACTTCAGCAACAGAGTGGTCAGTGCCTGGAATGCACTACCTGACTCTGTAGTTTCTTCCCCAAACCCCCAAAACTTTAACCTTAAACTGTCTACTGTTGACCTCACCCCATTCCTAAGAGGGCCTCTTGTGGCTCAACAGGCTAATGCAGTCTGTTATTAACACAGCTTCCTGCAATTACAATTACTGCAGGTTCGAGTCCCACCAGGCCCAAGGTTGACTCAGCCTTCCATCCTTTATAAGGTAGGTAAAATGAGGACCCAGATTGTTGGGGGGCAATACAAGTTGACTTTGTATATAATATATACAAATGGATGAGACTATTGCCTAACACAATGTAAGCCGCCCTGAGTCTTCGGAGAAGAGCGGGATATAAATTCAAAAAAAAAAAAAAGAGGTCTGTAAGGGGTGTGCATAAGCGCACCAACCTGCCTACTGTCCCTGTCCTAATGTTCCCTTTTATTTGTATTCATATGTATTCAAATCATGTTTATACCTATATATGTTATCTAATATAGGCTTGACAAAAATAAACAGCTTCCATTTAAAAAATTGACCCTATATATGAATTTAAAGAGGAAGATCAATGGAAGCCTGTCACTTTTAGACAAAAACAATAACCGAGAGCAAAGCCCCTTCTATCTATCCAATCCACTCCAATGAGGACCCTCTGGAACTGAACAATCACTTTCATGTTCTCCCCCTGGAAGGGACTATGCAGTCGCCCATAAAAGAGCAGTCTTTAATAGTTTCTGAAAAAGGGGCAAAACCCAGCATTTCTGCAACAGGAAGAAAATATCCCAGAATTTCCTAGGGAAAGAAGGTGAGTTTCAGTGACAGGCGATTCAATTCTTAGGGGAACAGAAACTATAGTCTGCAAAGCAGATAGTCAATCTAGGCAGGTATGCTATCTCCCTGAAGCAAAAAACTAAGACGTCACAGAAATAAACCCATGGAGTACTTTCTTCTCCTGCACCTGGAGACCAATAACACAACAATGAATCTGAAAAGAACGGATGTGGTTCCCATTTTCAAGAAAGGAAGAAAAAAAAAGAGATCCAGGGAAACTACAAACCAATCAGCCCAACATAAATAACTAAGATCTTGGAAAAGATAATAAAAACACAGATCTGCATTCCTCTAGAGACAAAGTTATAATTAAAAGCCGTTAATGGTTTTTTTAAAAACAGATCATGCAAAACGAATCTTATTTCCTTCCTTGACAAGAATGGTTGGTCTAGAAAAAAGAAGGTTTAGGGGTGACATGATAGCCATTCCAGTATTTGAGGGGCTGCCACAAAGAAGGTCAACCTATTCTCCAAAGCAGCAGAAGGCAGGACAAGAAACAGTGGATGGAAACAAATCAAGGTGAGAAGCAACCTGGAATTAAGGAGAAACTTCCTAACAGTGAGGACAGTTAATGAGTGTAGCAACTGCTCTGCAGAAGTTGTGGCTGCTCCAACCCTGGAGGCTTTTAAGCAAAGAATGGAGAGCCACCAGTCAGAAATGGTACAGGGTCTCCTGCTTGAGCAGGGGGCTGGACTAGAAGACCTCCAAGGGCCCTTCCCGCCCTATTCTGATGGATAAAACCCACCAACGAGGGGCTGCTACATCACAGCCTCCTTCAGAGCAAAACTGGGCAAATAATGATTTTTTTCCAGATTATGGATTATTTCCAGCTTTGGAGAAACAAAAGTAAACAATTGAAATATAAAATAAAAGCAAAGAACATTCATTCTTCTCTATTGAGATGCAGCATAAAGCGGATCTTTTCTCCGTTGGGAGAAAATGAATTCAATTTAAACCCTTTTTGCCCCCTAAAGAAAACCCTCCACCCCCAACTGAAGTACTTGATTATCCCAGAATCTCCCCTGAACCCCTTCAAAGAAAAGCCCCCTTTGCCCTCCGTGGGGCGGGGCTTCCCCCCCTTTGCCCAGCCCCGCATCCACCCGGGACCCTCTCGGGGCTACCTTCCTCCTGAGGGGTAGAAGCCCTCCGGGCAGCCCGAGGGAGGGAGAGCGGGAGCCCCACCTGCCCGGAGCGGGACCCAGGAGCAGCCTTGCCGGATAGCAAGAATTGACACAACCGCCCAAAACGCCGCAACTGGGGAAATCACAGAGAGGGAGGAAGAATGACAGGAAAGTCCTAGAGAGGCCCCACGAAGGCTTCTTCCCGCCTTTTCCGGCCCAGTTTCCTCCCTGGGAGAGGAGGGGGAAGACGCTCTAGCCACTCTTTCTCCCCTGGGAGCGGCTAGCGTTTCGGGGGCCAGGGAAGCGCCGCTTCCTCCTCGGAGGGCGCTGGGCGAGCCGCCTCTTTCCCGGGCGGGCGGAGTCCAGAGAAGCCGGGAGTCTTTTCCTCCCTCTCTGCCTTCCCCCCAGGATTGGGAAGAGGCGACCGGGGATCATCGCTCTCTGCTTCCCCCGAAGTTTTGGGGGATTTGGACGCGGGGCAGGCGACAATTTTCCTCTTTTGTGCACTTCTGGGCATCTGGAAACACCATCCCATTCAATTCAACCTTTATTGGCAATGCACAACATGTGTACAATGAGATTTGGCGAAGCCTCCCTTAGTGTACCTCCCCCCTCAAGATTAATACATGTCTTTCAAATAAGCTTATTTGAAAGACTATACACAAGAAAAATATATTTTAGAGTGGAAAATGTGGATTGATTATATTCAAAATAAGTATCAGATAAAAAAATATCGAATAGCATATGAGTAAATTTAGGAAATATTTTGTATTAGATATATTTTTGAAGGAGAGGGGAATTGAGTGTGTGATTATGTGTGGAGTGACTAGAGATAATTATAGTCCGCTTACGGAGGGGGTGAGGTCAATGGTAGACAGTTTTTGGTTAAAAATTTTGGGATTTTGAGAAGAGACCACAGAGTCTGGTAGTGTGTTCCAAGCGTTGACAACTCTGTTACAAAAGTCCTATTTTCTGCAGTCAAGATTGAAGCGGTTAACATTAAGTTTGAATCTATTGTTTGCTCTTGTATTATTGCGATTGAAGCTGAAGTAGTCTTTTAATAGGAAGGACATTGCAATAGATGATTCTGTGTGTTAAACACAGGTCGATTAAACACTTGATCGATTGTTCTAGCTGTCAGGGAATTTTTCCCCTTTCTAGGTTGCTTCTCTCCTTGATTAGTTTCCATCCGTTGCCTTCAGGTGTCCTGCCCCTTCAATCTATTTATTTTATTTATTTATTTATTTATTTATTTATTTTGTCACAACAGTATATACAAGCACATATAATGAAAGAAAAACAATAGGACAGGAAAGGTAGGCACTTTTGTGCACTTATGCATACTCTTAGGAATGGGGTGAGGTCAATGGTAGACAGTTTTTGGTTAAAAATTTTGGTAGTTTGAGAAGAGACCACAGAGTCAGGTAGTGTGTTCCAAGCGTTGACAACTCTGTTACAAAAGTCCTATTTTCTGCAATCAAGATTGAAGCAGTTAACATTAAGTTTGAATCTATTGTTTGCTCTTGTGTCTAGTGATGATTCCTCATGGGGAAGCCCATGAGGTTTTGTCCCCTACTCATCACCCTCTATAATGTCTTCTATCCACGGTTGTCAAACCAGCCCACCATACTTTCTTTCTTTTTAAAAAAATAATTTTTATTAAACAGATTTAAACAAAACAAAACAAAACAAAAACGAAATATTAACACTTTCTTCTTTTCAACAGTTTCGCGTCAGTGATCAATAGTTATACATTTTCTCTCTCTTATCCTAATGTATCTTTTATACATATATTTCTAATATTTCATAGATATATCACTGTAATATATTCTAATTATTTTATTTACATATATACTTAGATATATATATACACGTGTACCCAATTTCCTTTCCACAATTTTTGTTTCCTCCTATTTGTTCTATTTCTACTCCTAATTTAGCCGTTATTTAATTTTTCCTTGTTCTTTTATTTTTTTCCCCTTTTCCTCCAACCATTTATACCATCTCTCCCAGACTAGATAATATTCTGTTTCCTCTTTTTCTTGTATCTCTTTCGTAAGCTTATCCATTTCTGCACATTCCATGATTTTTCTAATTACACTGTCTTCGGATTGTATATTATTTTTCCTACGTTCTGTGCGTAGACTATTCGTGCTGCTGGAACTATGTGGATAATTAAATACCGTATTTCTTTTTCATATGACCCTGGAATTATTCCCAGTAAAAATGTTTCTGGCCTCATTTCTATATGTTGATTTATAATAAGTGAGGACGCTTTCTATTGTAGACCGGTAAAATAATAATAATAATATTTTAATTTGTATACCGCCCTTCTCCCGAAGGACTCAGGGCGGTGCACAGCCAGAATAAAAATACAAAGAAAAACAATACATATAATATTAAGAACACCCCTTAAAAAACTTATTCAATTGGCCGAAAATTTAGAATATAATAACACCCTATAAAAAATTTACAAAAATTTAAAACCCATAAAAACAAATTAAAATTTTTAAAATCAAGCCAGTCCAGGAAAGGAGGTCATCAGTTCTTGTTCGACTTTGTTCTTCCGCAAAACCCTGAGGAAGTGGAGTCTTTGTTGGGCCTTCCTGGCCACCTGAGTTACGTTCTTTCTCCAAGTGGGATCTTCCCTAAGATGGACTCCGAGGAATTTGAAGGAGGAGACTCTCTCCACACAGCCCCCCTCGATGTAAAGTGGGGCAGGTTCCTCTCTCATTTTCCAGAAGTCCAGCACCATCTCTTTGTCTTGCTGATGTTCAGCTGCAGGTTGTTTTCTTAGCATCATTGTGTATAATAACACACACACACACACACACACACACACACACACACACAATAATAATAATAATAATAATAATAATATTATTATTATTATTATTATTATTATTATTATTATTATTATTATTATTATTATTATTATTATTATTATTATTTTATTTTATACCGCCCTTCTCCTGAAGGACTCAGGGCGGTGAACAGCCAAGTAAAACCATACAATATATTACAATAAAAACTATTTAAAAAACTTATTCCATATGGCCTAAATTTAAATATAAAATACATAATATAAAAATAAACCACATTTAAAGCAATTAAAACCCCTATTAAGCCAGTCCTGCTCGGAAGAATAGGTATGTTTTCAGCTCATGCGAAAAGTCCGGAGGTCAGGAAGTTGTCGAAGTCCTGGGGGAAGCTCGTTCCAGAGAGTAGGTGCCCCCACAGAGAAGGCTCCCCCTGGGGGTCGCCAGCCGTCACTGTTTGGCTGGCCGCACCCTGAGGGGACCCTCTCTATGGGAGCGTGCGGTCGGTGGGAGGCATGTGGTAGCAGAAGGCGGTCCCGAAGATATCCCGGTCCTATGCCATGGAGCGCTTTAAAGGTGATAACCAACACCTTGAAGTGCACCCGGAAGACCACAGGTAGCCAGTGCAGTCTGCGCAGGATTGGTGTTATATGGGAGCCACGAGTGGCTCCCTCTATCACCCGCGCAGCTGCATTCTGGACCAACTGAAGCCTCCGGGTGCTCCCCAAGGGGAGCCCCATGTAGAGAGCATTGCTGCTTTGTCTCCACCTGTAATGAGGCCCAATACAGTGGTATCATCTGCAGACTTGATAATCACAGTGGATGGGTCAGAAAATACACAATTGTACATGTACAATGAGTACATGTATGGACCAAAAGCACACATATAAACTGGGGGAAACCAGGTTTAATAGTAGTGACTGTGAGAGGGATTTTGGAGTCTTAGTGGACAACCGGCTAAATGTGAGCCCTCATTTATAGGACCTTTTCCCTGTGTCTCTGAAGTTCAGCAGACTCCACAAATTGTTTCTCACTTTATGGGCATTCATAGGGTCTGTTTCCAGTGTGAAGTCTCTGATGTCGAATGAGGTGTGACTTTTCAACAAAAGATTCCACATTCTTTTGACTTCACCTTGTATTCTCCATGTTCCTGTTCAAAGAATTCTCAATTTATCATCTGTAGGTAGTCCTCCACTTACGGCCACGATTGAGCCCAAACTTTCTGTTGTTAAGTGAAACGCTTGTTAAGTGAGCTTTCCCCATTTTATGACCTTTCTTCCCACAGTTGTTAAGTGAATCACTGCAGTTTGTTAGCTGGTCACATGGTTGTTAAGTATCTGTTAAGTAGGGCCGGGCTACTTACGGGACCGTCTGCTGCCACCGATTGCCTCTCACCGACCCGTGCGCTCTCACAGAGAGGGACTCCTCAGGGTGCTGTCGGCCAGGCAGTGCCGACTGGCGACACCCAGGGGAAGGGCCTTTTCTGTGGGGGCTCCCACCCTCTGGAACGAGCTTCCCCCAGGACTTCGCCAACTTCCTGACCTTCGAACCTTCCGCCGCGAGCTTAAGACACATCTATTTATTTGCGCAGGACTGGACTAGAATTTTTAAATTTTAAATTTGGTTTTAATGGGGTTTTATTATTTATATTTCTATTTTAAATATTCGGCCTATTGAGTAAGTTTTTTAAATTAACGTTTTATTCTGTATATACTTATGTTTTTATGTGGCTGTAAACCGCCCTGAGTCCCTAGGGAGATAGGGCGGTATAAAAGTATGAATAAATAAATAAATAAAATAAAATAAATCTGGATTCTCCCTTGACTTTGCTTGTGAAGAGGTCGCAAAAGGGGATCGGGTGACCCTGGACAGACAGACATGAGAGTCAGTGGTCAGTGAATTTTGATCACGTGATCTTGGGGATGCTGAGAAATGGTCATGAATCATTTTTTTCACTGCCATTGTAACTTCGAACCATCACTAAATGAACTGTTTTTTGAGTCGACTACCTGTAATTGACAAATTGTTGAGGAAAAGCGGTTCGAAGAAATGAGACAAAAAGTGTAAGACACCAGGATATGACGCTTCATCCATTTAGTGTGGTCTACTCTTTCTTTTCCATCAAATGCTTCTTGTGCCGAGACCCACTAAGGTGTTTTTGGGCACTGCCTATGTTTCTATTGTCGAAGCTGAACCATAAAAAAGCCATACCCTTCCTGTTTTAAAATCCTCTTATTTTTTTTAATTTTTTTTTTATACTTTTATACTGCACCATCTCCCGTAGGACTCAGGCATATTCACAGGCATATTAAAATGCAACAATAATAAATAAGCAATTTAAAACCCAATTTAAACTAAATATTTCAATCGCCAAATAATAAAACGGTAAAAACCGGTTAAAACCCATTAAAATTAACTAAAATATTTTATTCTTAGGCTAGTCCAGCTCGTTGAAATAATAAAGTCTTCAGTTCACGTCTGAAGGTCCGGAGGTCTGGGAGTTGCCGTAACCCTGGAGGAAGCTCGTTCCACAGGGCCGGTGCTGCCACAGAGAAGGCCCTCCCCCTGGGGGTCGCCAACCTGCATTGCTTGGTCGACGGCACCCGGAGGAGGCCCGCTCTGTGGGAGCGCACCGGTCGTTGGGAGGCTATCGGCGGCAGGAGGCGGTCTCGTAGGTACCCCGGTCCTAAGCCATGGAGCGCCTTAAAGATGATGACCAAAACCTTGAATTGCACCCGGAAGGCTACCGGCAGCCAGTGCAGGCCGCGCAGGATAGGTGTTATATGGGAGCAATGCGGTGCTCCCTCTATCACCCGCGCGGCCGCATTCTGGACTAACTGGAGCCTCCTGGTGCTCTTCAAGGGGAGCCCCATGTAGAGAGCATTACAATAGTCCAGGCGGGAAGTGACGAGGGCATGAGTGACCGTGCGTAAGGCATCCCGGTCAAGGAAGGGGCGCAACTGGCGGATCAGGTAAACCTGATAAAATGCTCCCCTGGTGACGGCTGTCAAATGATCCTCTAAGGACAGCCGATCGTCCAGGAGAACGCCTAAGTTGCGCACTCCTCCCCTGGGGGTCAGTACTTCCCCCCCCCTCAGTCAGCGATGGTGTAAGCTGACTGTACCGGGACGCCGGAACCCACAGCCACTCTGTCTTGGAAGGGTTGAGTCGGAGCCTGTTCCTCCCCATCCAGATTATTGCTCAGCAATAGCCACTCTTTCATCCAAAGCAAACAGGCTGCAAAGTACAATTTTTAATCAGGCAATCCTAATCATCCTCTTTCTCTTTGATCTTTTTGTTGTTGTTAGTTGCGAAGTCCTGCCCGACCCATCGTGACCCCATGGACAATGTTCCTCCAGGCCTTCCTGTCTTTGATCTTGGAACAGTTTGAAATTAAACTCTTGGTTTTTCTCCTGCCATATAAACTTAAATATATTTTCCTGTCATTGCTTATGTGGTGCACCCATTGTCTGGATAGCTATTGTTTAAAACAGAAGCATCAGTCTAGTAATATAGTTTCTTTTAATCATAGAACTTCTTCTTTTTTTTTTTATTCAAAAGGTTTTACAGAAAAAATTTTCCCCCTTCCCCCCCCCGACTTCCCGGAACGAGTACAAGGTATAGTTAAAAATAAAACAAACATATGCTAAAAAATTTTCGTCCCAACTTAAATATACCCCTACAATCATCAATTCCTAACTTCCCCCGAAAACAATCAAAAATAATACATCGTAATCATTCAAAAACAGTCTGATAACTCTTAGTCTGATATCTACTTCGAATATAGTCAATCCATTTTTCCCATTTCTTTAAGTATCTTTCTTGCGTATTGTCTTTCAAAAAGGCTGATATCTTCGCCATCTCAGCCAAATTGGCAACTTTCAATATCCATTCTTCTATTGTAGCTACTTCTTTTTTCTTCCAGTACTGTCCTATTAGTAATCTTGCTGCTGTTATTAGATTTAAAATCAATTTAGTCTCAGTTACTGTACAGTCCGTAATAATTCCCAACAGAAAAAATTGTGGCAGGAACTTTATCTTCTTTTTCAAAACATTTTGTAAAATCCACCAAATTTTTATCCAAAAGGCCTTTATATCCTTACAAGTCAACCAAATATGAAAATATGTAGCATCATCACAATTACATCTCCAACATTTTGCTTGCATATCTGGGTACATACATAATAATTTCTTAGGATCTAAATGCCATCTATAAAACATTTTATAAAAATTTTCCCTCAGATTCTGTGCCTGCGTGAATTTAACATTTCTAACCCTATTTTTTTCCCAAGTTTCCAATAATATTGGCTCCTGAAAATTTTGTGCCCACTTTATCATACAGTCCTTTACCAAGTCCCTTTCAGAATCTATTTCAAGTAACACATTATACAATCTCTTTATATGCTCCTGAGACTGATTTCTAATTTGCTTTACCAAATTTCCCTCGTTCTGCTCTATACCAATTTTCTGATCTTCCTTCCATCTAGCACGTAGTTGCTCATATTGAAACCAAGTATAATTTTTCCCTTCTTCTTTTAGTACGTGCAGAGATTTTAATTGCAAATTACCTCTTTCAGTATACAAAAGATCTTTATATGTAATCATTTCCTGATTCTGTTCTATATTTATATTCTCTATTGTATGTCTAGGACTTGCCCATATAGGAACCTTATAATTTAGTTTGTAAGAGTATTTTATCCAAACACATGAAGAGCAGTTCTTAACACATGATTTTTAAAGGCCTTATCCACTTTTTTGTCATAAATTAAATATGCATGCCATCCATATAGCAAGTCATAACCTTCTATATTCAAAATTCTTTCCTCCGTTAAATTAAACCAATCACTTATTACAGAGAGAGCAGCTGCTTCATAGTATAATTTAAAATTGGGCATTTTTAAACCTCCCCTTTCCCGGGAATCTTGAATTATTTTCATTTTAACCCTAGCTTTTTTATCTTCCCATATAAATTTATTAATTCCCTTCTGCCATTCCTCAAGATTCTTATCTTTCTTAAATCATAGAACTTCTATAATCAGTGACAATTGTATTATTTTCCCATCTGAACACATCTTTTTCAATATGATTCCATGCCTTATCACAATTATTTTGACACTGAATTCGTATTCTTTGTAACAATATCCAAATGTCTTACTTTTGTATCATTTCTTTTAAATCACTTTTCCCCATCAATTCTATTTTCTCTTCTGTTTTCCTATTTTGGTCAACTACTTTGTCTATTAGCTATTGCATTGAAAACCAGCTAATGCACTAAAAATCTGTTTCCATTAATATTTTGATTTCTTCCAAAAGATCTTTTAAACTTAACACAAAATTATCAGCAAAGCGCTTCTTACCTCTGGGCCTCTGTTGTGCTTTAGGATACATATTCTATGATTCTATTTATTTCCTGGATTTGTTAATCCTGCCCAACTAAAAAGAGACTTTTGATGGCTTGCAAGGTTTTAGCAGAAACCTTAGCTTTCCCCCCTTTTCTGTCAAAACCCCCAACAAACAACCTACTCTCTAAAAAATTGGTTTCAGAAAAAAATTATCCTGTAATCTACAACTTCTACACTTCAAAAACATATGGACTACATAACTTGATCAGGGCAAAGCAATAGACACAATTTACATAGACGTCTGTAAAACTTTTGATTCAGTGATACACAACAAACTACTCCTAAGACTAAAATCCTATGGGATCTCTGGACCCCTACATAACTGGATAGCTGTATTCCTGTCGAACAGACAACAAGTGGTCAAAATAAGTAGTGCCCTATCAAATCCTGCACCTGTTAATAGTGGTGTCCCTCAAGGCAGCGTTCTAGAACCAATACTCTTTATACTTTACATACATGACCATTGCGATCATATTATAAGCAACTGAATTCTCTTCATCAATGATGTAAAACTATTTAACACCACCGACAATGTTGCTACCCTTCAAAAAGACCTTGACTTTGTGTCAGAATGGACAAATAATTGGCAACTTCAAATCTCAACCAACAAATGCTCTGTCTTACACATTGGCAAAAAGAATCAGAACACAAAATACAAACTTGAGTGGACATGACCTTGTAGATGACCCTCACTCTGTCAATGACTTGGAGTACTCATATCTAATGTTCTAAATGCCAAAGCCCACTGTAACAACATTGCCAGAAAGGCATTAAGAGTTGTTAACCTAATCTTGCATAGCTTCTTCTCTGGTAATATTTAACTACTAATTAGAGCAAACAAAACATTTGCCAGACAAATTCTCAAATACAGCTCATCTGTCTGGAACCCGCACTGCATTAATACAATTGAGTGAGTCCAGAGATATTTCATGAGAAGAGTCCTCCACTCCTCTGCTCGCAACAGAACATCTTATGCCACTAGGCTTGAAATTTTGGGTTTAGACAATTTAGAACTACGCCGCCTTCAATCTGACCTAAGCGTAATTCATAAAATTATCTGCTACAATGTCCTACTTGATTTTTTTTGCAAGAAAATTTCCAAGGAGGTAATTTTAATGGACAAACTCAAGGAGGCAAGACGTTCCAACTGGCAAGGAAAAGTATTCTCATGTTATACACTTGTAAGGTTTTCCTCCTGTATGGGTTTTTCATGTGCATCTGAAGATCAGATAAAAATCTTTGCCACATTCTAAGCCCTGATAAAATTTTCTCTCCAGTAATAATTTACTGATGCTGAAAGAGTATTTTTCCAGGCAAACCATACATCACACTTTAAACATTTAAAGTGCATCTTTCCTACATGGATTAGAGTGTTATTTTTAAAGGATGGTTCACAAGAAAATGCTCTCCCACAATCTGAGAGTTTCTATTTTTATAATATAATAATATATTCAGGGTTAGTCCACTTGAGATTGTGATTTTATTCTATTTCAGAATGACCAGCTTAGTTCAGTGTAATAATAGTCAAACTATTTAACACCACAGACAACACTTCTATCATTCAAAACGACCTTGATCATCTAACCACTTGGTCTAAAAATTGGCAGCTCCAAATTTCAACCAGCAAATGCTCAGTCTTACATATAGGAAAAAAGAACCCTAAAACTAAGTACATACTAGATGGACATTACCTTACAGACGACCCCCATCCCGTTAAAGACTTTGGAGTTTTCATGTCAAATGATCTAAGTGCCAAAGCCCACTGCAACTACATAGCAAAAAAAGCTCTAAGAGTTGTAAACCTAATTTTGCGTAGCTTCTTTTCCAAAAACACCACACTACTAACCAGAGCATATAAAACATTTGCTAGACCAATTCTAGAATACAGCTCACCTGTTTGGAACCCTCACCACATCTCTGACATCAATACAATTGAACGTGTCCAGAAATATTTTACAAGAAGAGTTCTCCATTCCTCTGAAAACAACAAAATACCTTATCCCACCAGACTTGAAATCCTAGGCTTAGAAAACTTGGAACTCCGTCGCCTTCGACAAGACCTAAGTTTAACTCACAGAATCATCTATTGTAATGTCCTTCCTGTCAAAGACTACTTCAGCTTTAATTGCAATAATACAAGGGCAACCAATAGATTTAAACTTAATGTAAACCGCTTTAATCTAGATTGCAGAAAATATGACTTCTGCAACAGAATCATCAGTGCTTGGAATACTTTACCTGACTCTGTGGTCTCTTCCCATAATCCTAAAAGCTTTAACCAAAAACTTTCTACTATTGACCTCACCCCATTCCTAAGAGGACCATAAGGGGTGTGCATAAGCACACAAACGTGCCTACCGTTCCTGTCCTATTGTTTTTCTTTTCTTCTTCCTATATATGTTTATATGTGTATATACTATATAATCTTTTTGTATGATGTTGTGACTAAATAAATAAATATTTGTTTTGCAGCTGTCTTTCGCAGTACTCTTTTCAGATTTGGGTACTGTCCTCTTTGTAAACAAATTAGTAGTCTATGTGGACAGATTACCTATCTAGAATCTCAAATCTGTGTTCTCCAAGCCGAAATTAGGTGCCCAATTCAGCCATTCCACTCTATTGAGCTGCCGTCCCGTCAGTCCCCTCTTCCACAAAGATCCTGCAGGAGAAGGGCAGTATGGACAACCGTGGGATCTGGTAGGCTGAGAGCTGTGAACCACAAACACAAAGCTTTTGCAGTGTCCCAGTATAACAGATATAGTGCCCTTGTTGACCTTAATAGGGACACTAAAGTGACAGGTCAAAGTAGTTGTGATACTGATAACTCAAACAAACAGGGGATCATGGTCCGAGATGAAGAATTTACTTTGGAAAGGGGAAAGTGTGAATCAGGTATTACAGATCGGTCACACAAGAAGAGCACAGTATCCAAAAAGAGAAGCCACCTTCTGATTGGTGATTCAATTGTAAGGGATGTAAATTTAGGAAAGGGTATGGAAGTTTTGAAAGAGATCAGGTGTCTGCCTGGTGCTACTGCCAGCAGAGACAAGAGGCATATTCTTAAGATAGTCAAGAATGCCAGTAAGGATTGTGATGTTGATGCTATTATACACCTTGGCATAAATGATCTGTCCCAAAAGGATGTACTTTCTGTGCAGAATGATTTCCAGAGCTTGAGGTATGAACTCAGTAGTATAGGTTGTAGGTTTATCTTTTCAGAGGTTTTACCAGTATATAAGGAACAAAAAGGTAAAGGTCAGAGTGCAGTGGAGTTTAATGTGTGGCTAAAGGAGTGGTGTAAAAGGGAAGGCTTTGGTTTTATTAGTCATGATGTCTGCAACTGGTCCAATGAAAAACTGTACAAAAGAGATGGATTGCATCCATCAAAGAAAGGGACTGAGTTACTTAGCAACAAATTCACAGATTTTCTGGATAAACATTTAAACTGAACAGCAGGGACAGAGAATTAATTGATACAGAACATTTCTGTCCCCAGCAATCCAAAATTAATAGGGTTACCAGTGTATGCAACATAGATGTCTGTGTGGGTAAGATTATCAGCCCTGCTGTCAAGCAAAACCAAGCATTTATATAATATATATAACAACAGAGTTGGAAGGGACATTGGAGGCCTTCTAGTCCAACCCCCTGCCCAGGCAGGAAACTCTACACCATCTCAGTCAGATGGTTATCCAACATTTTCTTAAAAATTTCCAGTGTTGAAGCATTCACAACTTCTGCAGGCAAGTCGTTCCACTTATCCAACAGGTGGCAAGAAAGTAGGGGCAGTCAGGCACAACACAGGTTATGTAGACAGTAAACACAAGGTCAATCCAAATGGACTCAAATGTCTATACACCAATGCACAGAGTATGAGGAATAAACAGGTTGAATTAGAAATTCAAGTAAATGAGGGCACATATGATATTGTTGCCATTACGGAAACTAGGTGGGATGAAACCCACAAATGGAACATACAGCTAGAGGGATATAAATTATTTAAAAGAAATAGACCAAATAAAAGAGGAGGTGGCGTTGCACTATATATAAGAAATAGCTATATTTCTACAGAAATAGAGCACAACAATGATGAAAATTATCTTGAATGCATTTGGGTCAATATTAAAGGGGGGGAATGATATTGCCATAGGTCTATACTATAGGTCACCTAACCAAACAGAGGAAGTAAATGAACTTTTTGCTAGTCAGCTAACTAAGGTATGTAGGAAGCACATCACAGTAGTAATGGGGGATTTTAACTACCCTGACATCAACTGGGAAACAAACTCTGCACCAAGTGGAAGATCCAACAGGTTCCTAACAAACCTAGCAGACAACTTTGTTTCCCAAAAAATAGAGAAGAGAACAAGGGGATCAGCCATATTGGACTTAATTCTCACTAACGGAGATGAAATGATAGAAGGTGTTGAAGCTACAGGAACCTTCGGGGCAAATGATCACGCAATATTGGAATTCAACATTACGCAAACACAAGTAGTAGAACAAAGTCAAACTAGAGTCTTGGACTTTAAGAGAGCTAATTTCAATAAATTTAGAGAGAGCTTGAAAAGAATTTCATGGATGAGAATCCTCAACGGGAAAACAACCCAAGAAGCTTGGGAAATTTTGAAAAGCGAGATTATAAAAGCCCAGACTAGCACAATACCAATGAAGAAGAAAAATAATAGATCTCAAAAGAAACCAGCATGGATGCATAAAGAAAGAACTATCTGACAAATTGAAAGACAAAAAGGACTAGTATAAAAAGTGGAAAGAGGGGCAAATAACTAAGGCAGAATATCAGCAAATAGCCCGAGCCTGTAAAGATGAAGTGAAGAAACCTAAGGCTCACAAGGAACAAAGGCTAGCAACAAAAGTAAAAAATTAAAAAAAGCTTCCAGAGAATTGATAGGCGATGTCAGCAAAAGGAAGGGAGGGGCAGGCCTGGATAAGTGCTGAGTCATGGAGCCACACCCCATGGCCTATATAAAGGATCTGCTTTCTGGCATTCTCTGAGTCAGGAAAAGTCTACCTTGGATTGCTGAAGTCACTTCCTGGTCTCCTGCCTGCCTTGAGAACTCTGATAGGACTTTGGCAGAGCTGCAGAGGCACGCTTGATACGGACTTCCCCAACCCGGCCGTCAGAGGGGGAGTGGGACACGACACTGATATTTGGTAAGTTTTTCAAGTTGTTTTTCATCAATTCTGCTGTCACTAGGTATGGCAATGTCGACGATCCACACTTTTTTCTTCTCCACAATCGTAATATCCAGGCTATTGTGTTCCAGAACTTTGTCAGTCTGTATTCAGAAGTCCCACAGTAGTTTTGCATGCTCATTTTCGATCACTTTTTCAGGCTTATGGTCCCACCAGTTCTTTGCTGCAGGCAGATGGTAGTTGTGACACAAGTTCCAGTGTCCCATCTGAGCAACTGTATTGTGACGTTGTTTGTAGTCAGTCTGAGCTATTGTCTTGCAGCAGCTCAGTATGTGATCAATGATTTTATCTGCTTCTTTGCAGAATCTGCATTTGGGGTCATCAGCAGATTTTTCTATTCTGGCTTTAATTACATTCGTTCTGATGGCTTGTTCTTGGGCTGCAAGAATCAGGCCTTCCGTTTCTTTCTTCAGTGTTTCATTGGTCAGCCATAACCAGGTCTCTTCCTTATTTACTTTTCCTTGGATCTTGTCAAGGAACTGTCCATGCAGTGCTTTGTTACACCAGCTGTCAGCTCAAGTTTGCATCGCTGTTTTCCTATATTAATACTTGGTTTACTGTGCTTTTAACAGCTTCCTCTTGTTGACCTCCATCAAAGCTGGTGCAACACTGTCAACATCATCATTATTATTATCCCATCCCCCCCCCCCGCTTTATGAACCCTTATATGACTTCTAAGGGTTGAACAACTATGAAAAACTGTTCTGGGCCTATAAGGGCTTTTTCCATATGATTTTCCTGATGTCTCGCTTTTGAGCAAAACATTACCGCATTCTATGCATCTCTATGGCTTCAATCGCGTATGGAACTTTCCATGCCGTGCAAACCATTATTTTGGGGAAAAACCTTTCCCACAGTCCACACATTTACAGGGCCTCTCTCCTGTGTTTCCCTTCTGATGTCTCTGAAGTTCAGCAGACTCCACAAATCTTTTCTCACATTCTGGGCATTGATAAGGTCTGTCTCCAGAGTGATATCGAATTAGGATTGATTTCTGGCCAAAACACCTCCCATATTCTGGGTACTAATAGGGTCTTTCTCCGGTGTGAACTCTCTGATGTTGAATTCGGGTTGACTTTCTGCCAAAACACCTCTCACATTATGGGCACTTTTCATTTTTCTGCACATGTAGAAAAGGCTTCTCTTCTTTGTGAAGCCTCTCATGTTTTCTAAGATAATATTTGCAATGAAAAGATTTCTCACACTCCGGACATTTATATTGCTTCTCTAAGTGGCTTCTCTGATGAACCTGAAGCAGTTTTGCTGTGAGAAAACTTTTCCCACACTCCCCACATTTATAGGGCAACTCTCCCGTGTGCCTCTTCTGATGTCTCAGAAGTCCAGCAGACTCCACAAATCGTTTCTCACATTGTGGGCATTGATAGGGTGTGTCTCCAGTGTGAAGTCTCTGATGTCGCATTAGGTTTGCCTTGTAGCCAAAAGATCTCCCACATTCTGGACATTTATATTGCTTCTCTAAGTGGCTTCTCTGATGAACCTGAAGCAGTTTTGCTGTGAGAAAACTTTTCCCACACTCCCCACATTTATAGGGCAACTCTCCTGTGTGCGTCTTCTGATGTTTCCGAAGTCCAGAAGACTCCACGAATCGTTTCTCACATACTGGGCATTGAAAGGGTGTGTCTCCAGTGTGAAGTCTCTGATGTCGCATTAGGCTTGTCTTGTAGCCAAAAGATCTCCCACATTCAGGACATTTATATTGCTTCTCTAAGTGGTTTCTCTGATGTATCAAAAGTGCATCTTTCCGTGTAAAAGATTTCTCACACAGTGGGCATTTGTGGGATTTCTGACCTGTATGGATTTGGCAGTGACTTCTAAGGGTTGATGGACGACCAAATGCTTTTCCACATTCTAAACATTTGAACTTTTTTTCCCTTCTGTGAACATTCTCATGATTTCGGAGGCTTTGTATTGTACGGAAAAATGTTCCACACTCGATGCACATAAAGGGCTTCACCCCTGTATGGATACTCTGATGTTGAACAAGATTTTTCTTCTCAGAAAAACATTTATCACAATCATTACATTTATATAGTTTTTCTCCCGTGTGTGTCCTTTGGTGTCTCCGAAGTTCATAAGAATCCACAAATGTTTTCTCACATTCTGGGCATTGATAGGGTCTTTCTCTGGTGTGTATAGTCTGATGTCGAATTAGTTGTGACTTACAGCCAAAAGATCTCCCACATTCTGGGCATTTATATTGCTTCTCTAAATGGCTTCTCTGATGAACCTGAAGCAGTTTTGCTGTGAGAAAACTTTTCCCACACTCCCCACATTTATAGGGCAACTCTCTCGTGTGCCTCTTCTGATGTCTCCGAAGTCCAGCAGACTCCACAAATCGTTTCTCACATTGTGGGCATTGAAAGGGTGTGTCTCCAGTGTGAAGTCTCTGATGTCGCATTAGGCTTGTCTTGAAGCCAAAAGATCTCCCACATTCTGGACATTTATATTGCTTCTCTAAGTGGTTTCTCTGATGCCGCACAAGTCCATCTTTCCGTCTAAAAGATTTCCCACACACTGAGCATTTGTGGCATTTCTCACCCGTATGGATTTTGCAGTGAATTCTAAGGGTTGATGAAAGAGCAAATGATTTCCCACAGTCTAAACATTTGAACTTTTTTTCCCCTCTGTGAACATTCTCATGATTTCGGAGGCTTTGTATTGTACGGAAAAATGTTCCACACTCGATGCACATAAAGGGCTTCACCCGTATGGATTTTGCAGTGAATTCTAAGGGTTGATGAAAGAGCAAATGATTTCCCACAGTCTAAACATTTGAACTTTTTTTCCCCTCTGTGAACATTCTCATGATTTCGGAGGCTTTGTATTGTACGGAAAAATGTTCCACACTCGATGCACATAAAGGGCTTCACCCGTGTATGGATACCCTGATGTTGAAAAAGAGTTTCCTTCGAAGAAAAACATTTATCACAATCATTACATTTATATAGTTTTTCTCCCGTGTGTGTCCTTTGGTGTCTCCGAAGTTCATAAGAATCCACAAATGTTTTCTCACATTCTGGCCATTGATTGGGTCTTTCTCTGGTGTGTATAGTCTGATGTCGAATTAGACTTGACTTCTGGCCAAAACATCTCCCACATTCTGGGCACTGATGGGGTCTTTCTCCAGTGTGAATTCTCTGATGTTTCAGCAGGCATGATTTCCTGGAAAAAGATTTCCCACATTCTAGGCACGTTTTGCTTTCCTTTGTGTGTGTTTTATTATGTTGGCAAAGAGATGAGTTCCGAGTGAAACATTTTCCACACTCAAAGCATTTATAAGGACTCTGCCCCGTGTGAATAATCTCATGTTTTCTAAATAATTGTTTATAACGGAAAGATTTCCCACACTCAAGACATCGATAAGGTTTCTCTCTGCTGTGGATTTGTTGATGTTTAAGAAGCTGCGAGGTTTGAGAAAAGCACAGCCCACATTGCACACACTTGCAGGGCTTCTCTTCAGCCGGGCTCTTCTGAGGCCTAGAAAGATGCCGTCTCCCAGGAAATCTTCTCCAGCACTTCCAGGATTCCTGAGATCTCTTTCCCTGGTGGATTCCCTGATGGGTTCCAAGGTCCGAGCCTTTAGCAAAACGCTCCCCGCACTCTCCGCATCTGTAAGGCTTCAGTCCAGGGTGGCTCCGGAGATGTTTGGCAAAGCTCCACATTCCAGGAAAGGAGTTCCCACAAGGAAAACACAGGTGGGATCCATTCCCCGTATGCAGCTTCCGATGGATCAAAAGAAGGGACCGGTGACCAAAGGATTTCCCGCACTTGGAGCATTTGTAGAGTCTCCCCAGATTCCTCTGAAGGGACCTTTGGCCAACGTGTTCCTCCCTCTGCATAGTCTCCAGGGGCTGCTCACGTCCACAGCTTTCAATCCAAGGAAACTGTAACAAGCAGAACTTTGGCCAAAAGGTTGAAGGATGGGCAGGAGGATGAGTCCAAATGCTGAGAAGACGAAACTTCTGGTCCCGGTGACTGAGCCAGATGGGATCCTGCAAGCAGAGCTTCCTCCAAAGGTTTTCCTGGCGGCACCTGCAGGATGAAGATAGAAGAAGTGAAGGAGAGAGGAAGATTTATTTTCTTCGGCTCTTCAAATAGCCCAAACAATAGCTGGAAGCCCCCATATATCAGTGATGGCTAACCTTTTCTGGACTGAGTGCCCAAAGCTGTATGACCCCCCAAAGGCTCTATTCCCTCCCTGCACTATCAAACAATGTTGGGATCTCCCCTGTGGAGCTGACCTCCCCTTCCCTTTTCTTAGCACAAGGAGAGGGGATGGCTGACAGAGTCCCTGTTGCCCATTTGCCTTCCTGAACTGGGGATGATCCCTGCCTTTTTCTTTTCCGTGGGAGGCGATGCTACATGATATGAAGCAAACTGCAAAGACCTTCCCTCCCATAGGATTTGTATGTATGTGCCAGGTAGATCTAATTGTGTAGAGAGTTCAACCTATGTAGATATTAATGGAGACTGTTCTTTCAACCAGCACAGATTGAATATGTCTTCCTCCTGGAATGGCCTCCTATTGTTGCTTTATAGTTTAGGGAGGATGCAAATACATTGATTGGGACCAGAAATACGGTTTTAACACAATTGCGAACAAACAGCTTCCATTAAAAAAATTGACCCTATATATGAACCTAAAGAGGAAGACGGATGGAAGCCTGTCACTTTTAGAAGAAAACAACAACCGAGAGCAAAGCCCCTTCTATCTATCCAATCCACTCCAATGAAGCTTTTCTGGAAGTGAACATTCGCTGCCATGTTCTCCCCCTGAAAAGGAATATGCAGTCGCCCACAAAAGAGCAGTCTTCAATAGTTTCTAAAAAAGAATCAAAACCCAGCATTTCTACAACCGGATGGAAATATCCCAGAGTTTCCTAGGGAAAGAAGGTGAGTTTCAGTGACAGGCGATTCAATTCTTAGGGAAACAGAAATTATAGTTTGCAGAGCAGATAGTCAATAACAGCATGCAAAGTCCAGGGTTTCAGATACATAGAACAGATAGAATTGCAGAATCATCAGAAAGGAGGCGGCTTATGCTTATATATCAACAACAGATGGTCTCAGAATATAAGTATAATATATAAATTCTGTGATGAAAACTTAAGAGTCTCTACTTATCAACTGCAAATCATTTTACTCTCCACGAGAGTTCTCCTCATTTCTACTAATTGCTGTTTATGTCCCTCCACAAGCCTGTGTAAACAAGGCATTACAAATTCTAGCTGACCAGATTATGGAGGCTGAAGCCAAATACCCTGATTCACTGGCCATTATTTTGGGAGATCTAAACAAGGCAAACTTAAGGAAAGAGCTTCCAAAATACTGTCAGCATTATTATTTTCACCATTATTATTAATACTTTCAGCATTATTATTAATCTTTCCATTGTTCCTATCACCCATCTCTTCCTACTTATGACTTTTTGCTGGTATCCTTATGATTTATTGATTGACTGTTTCCTAATATGATTTGATTGCTTATTTGTTCTTTATGACTATCATTAAGTGTTGTACCTTGTGATTCTTGACCAATGTATCTTTTCTTTTATTTATATTGAGAGCATATGCACCACGAGAACTTCCTTGTGTGTCCAATCACAAGGCCAATAAACTGTTCTATCCTATTCCTATTCCTATTCTATTCTAGCCTGGTAAATTAATCTCCCTGAAGAAAAAAATCAAAGATGTAACAGAAATAATGAAACCCATGGAGTACTGCCCCTTTCTTCTCCTGTACAAGGAGACCAATAACACAATGAATCTGAAAAGAATGGATCATGGTGCCCGTTTTCATGAAAGGGGGAAAAAAGAGAGAGACCAGGGAAACTACAAACCAATCAGCCCAACATCAATAACTGGGGAGATCCTGGAAAACATAATAAAAACACAGATCTGCAAACATCTAGAAACAAAGTTATAATTAAAAGCCATTACACTTGGCCAATAAAGAATTCGCTATTCTTTCTAATTTCTATTCCTATTCCTATTCCTATTCTATTCTGGGTTTGCTAAAAACAGATCATGCCAAACCAATCTTATTTCATTCTTCGACAAGAATGCTTAGTCTAGGCTCTAGAAAAGAGAAGGATCAGGTATGGCATGATTGCTATTCCAGTATTTGAGGGACTGCTACAAAGAAGAGGAAGTCGACCTATTCTCCAAAGCACCAGAAGGCAGGAATGGAGAAGGGAAGGGATATGCAGTGGAGTGCTCCGAGTGCGGGGGTTTTTCCCCGCGGCTGGAAGGAGCACGAGTCATTCTGGAGAGAGGATAACTTAAAATAAGAAGATTACTGTTTGTGGAGCTCTGGAGAGAGGTGATGGAGAAATTTAGGAGGGAGGTTTGAGGCCCCTCCTCTGGGGAACAGTGGTGGCCCAGCTTCCGCCTTCACTATGAGAATCTTGATGACATCACTTCTTGGCTTCCTGGTTGACTAACTGTACTCTGGACTCGTTGCTCCTGTGAGTGCCCTGGTGGATCCGGAGGAAATTACAAGGATACTGTGCTTGCCTGAGGATTTTGAATTTTTTTTTTCAAATGGCAAAAGGTCAGAGACCAACTGCTGAGAGATGGAGAGAATTCTGGAAAAGTTATCTAATATGGACAAGAAATTGGTTGATTTGCAAAGAGGCCAAACGGAAATAAGAGTAGAAATTGTGACTATCCAAAAGTTTAAAGGATACTCAACAAGTCTCAGCAGAAAACAAGCAGAAAGTGGAAGGTCTGAGGGTGAGATGCGGCAGTGCAGAAAAGAGAGGAGACGACAGGCAATGCTGTGCTTGGACTACAGATGGATAAAATGTCTTATTTCCTTAGGTTTCAAAATTTGGAAGAAGTGGACCAAGAAGATTTGAGAGATGTTGACTAAATTGTTGGGAGAATTTCTGGGGAGAGGTGTTGATTTCATGAATTGGGATGTGGATCGAGTTTATAGAGTTAACTCACAATATGCACGCACATGCAGTTCCCAGAGAGGTTCATGTTAAATTTGTGAGAAGAGAGATGAGAGATGAAATTCTTAGAAAACATAGGAGTGGGCAATTGATTTACAGGGGCAGAGATAGCCATTCTGAGGCAGATTCCCAGACAGGTACGTGAAATGAGAAAGAAATATTACTTTTGTCAAGCAAATTGTACCAGAAGGGAGTGGGTTTCAGATGGCTGATGCCAGAGGGATTGATGATTTTCCGGAGGGCATTGGACAAAAAATTAGTACGCGGAGGCTACGGCCTCGTGGAGGAACAAAGCCTCCTGAATCAGATGACCCAGGAATTGAAGAAGGGAGGTTATAGACCATGGGGCGGACGGCTGCAGCTGTTGCGGCCCTGGAGTTGGGTCAGGCTGAACCCAGAGTTCTGAGATCCAAAACTAGGAAGTGATAAAGATATTTGGTATTGTGTTGGTTTTCCTTATTCTCTTTTGTACGATATTCTGTTTATTCTTGACCCTTCTTTATTGCGTATCTAAGATTTGTAAATTTAGCTACTTCGTGTCACCTGCTTGCCATATGGCTGTTGTATGTGTTAAAAAATTTGAGTAAAATTCTTATCTTGGATAAGAAAAATGAAAATTTACCATACCTGATATCTATTTGTATAAACCTTTTTTGACCAATAAAAACTTTTTGAATAAAAAAAAAAAAAAAAAAAGAGCAGTCTTCAATAGTTTCTAAAAAAGAATCAAAACCCAGCATTTCTACAACCGGATGGAAATATCCCAGAGTTTCCTAGGGAAAGAAGGTGAGTTTCAGTGACAGGCGATTCAATTCTTAGGGAAACAGAAATTATAGTTTGCAGAGCAGATAGTCAATAACAGCATGCAAAGTCCAGGGTTTCAGATACATAGAACAGATAGAATTGCAGAATCATCAGAAAGGAGGCGGCTTATGCTTATATATCAACAACAGATGGTCTCAGAATATAAGTATAATATATAAATTCTGTGATGAAAACTTAAGAGTCTCTACTTATCAACTGCAAATCATTTTACTCTCCACGAGAGTTCTCCTCATTTCTACTAATTGCTGTTTATGTCCCTCCACAAGCCTGTGTAAACAAGGCATTACAAATTCTAGCTGACCAGATTATGGAGGCTGAAGCCAAATACCCTGATTCACTGGCCATTATTTTGGGAGATCTAAACAAGGCAAACTTAAGGAAAGAGCTTCCAAAATACTGTCAGCATTATTATTTTCACCATTATTATTAATACTTTCAGCATTATTATTAATCTTTCCATTGTTCCTATCACCCATCTCTTCCTACTTATGACTTTGCTGGTATCCTTATGATTTATTGATTGACTGTTTCCTAATATGATTTGATTGCTTATTTGTTCTTTATGACTATCATTAAGTGTTGTACCTTGTGATTCTTGACCAATGTATCTTTTCTTTTATTTATATTGAGCATATGCACCACGAGAACTTCCTTGTGTGTCCAATCACAAGGCCAATAAACTGTTCTATCCTATTCCTATTCCTATTCTATTCTAGCCTGGTAAATTAATCTCCCTGAAGAAAAAAATCAAAGATGTAACAGAAATAATGAAACCCATGGAGTACTGCCCCTTTCTTCTCCTGTACAAGGAGACCAATAACACAATGAATCTGAAAAGAATGGATCATGGTGCCCATTTTCATGAAAGGGGGAAAAAAGAGAGAGACCAGGGAAACTACAAACCAATCAGCCCAACATCAATAACTGGGGAGATCCTGGAAAACATAATAAAAACACAGATCTGCAAACATCTAGAAACAAAGTTATAATTAAAAGCCATTACACTTGGCCAATAAAGAATTCGCTATTCTTTCTAATTCCTATTCCTATTCCTATTCCTATTCCTATTCTATTCTGGGTTTGCTAAAAACAGATCATGCCAAACCAATCTTATTTCATTCTTCGACAAGAATGCTTAGTCTAGGCTCTAGAAAAGAGAAGGATCAGGTATGGCATGATTGCTATTCCAGTATTTGAGGGACTGCTACAAAGAAGAGGAAGTCGACCTATTCTCCAAAGCACCAGAAGGCAGGAATGGAGAATAATGGAATAATAATGAATAATAAATAATAATAATAATAATGAAGAATAATGAAGAATGGATGGAAACAAATCAAGAAGAGAAGCAACCTGGAATTAAGGAGAAACTTCCTAACAGAGAGGACAGTTAATGAGTGTAGCAATTGGTCTGCAGAAGTTGTGGCTGCTCCAACACTGGAGTTTTTTCAGAAAAAATGGACAGAAATGGTATAATGTGCTTGAGCAGAGGGTTGGACAAGATGACCTTGCAGATCCCTCGCATCCTGGACATAAACTGTTTCAACTCCTACCCTCAAAACGACGCTATAGAGCACTGCACACCAGAACAACTAGACACAAGAACAGTTTTTTCCCGAAGGCCATCACTCTGCTAAACAAATAATTCCCTCAACACTGTCAGACTATTTACTGAATCTGCACTACTATTAATCGTTTCATAGTTCCCATCACCAATCTCTTTCCACTTATGACTGTATGACTATAACTTGTTGCTGGCAATTCTTATGATTTATATTGATATATTGATCATCAATTGTGTGGTAAATGTTGTACCTTGATGAACGTATCTTTTGTTTTATGTACACTGAGAGCATATGCACCAAGACAAATTCCTTGTGTGTCCAATCACACTTGGCCAATAAATTCTATTCTATTCTATTCTATTCCTGCTCTATTCTGATTTATAAAACACACCAACGAGGGGCTGACACATCACAGACTCTTCAGAGCAAAACAAGTGAAAAAAGAGATTCTACCCAGCTTTGCCAAACAAAAGAAATCCAAATATTAGAATATAAGAATTTTCATTTCTTTTTTAGATGAAACCGAGAGAAAGTGGATCGTTTCTCCGTTGGGAGAAAATGAACTCAATTCAAACCCTTTCCCCCCCCCTAAAGAAAACCCTCCACCCCCAATTGAAGTACTTGATTATCCCAGAATCCCCCCTGAACCCCTTCAAAGAAAAGCCCCCTTTGCCCTCCGTGGGGCGGGCTTCCCTGCCCAGCCCGCATCCACCTGGGACCCTCTGCTACCTTCCTCCTGGCGGGAGAAGCCTGCAGCCCGAGGAGGGAGGCAGAGCCCCACCTGCCCGGAGCGGGACCCAGGAGCAGCCTTGCCGGCAAACGAGGAATTGGCACAGCCGCCCAAAACGCCGCAAGTGGAGGAAACGGCAACTCAGCTCCCATACACGTGCGTGGGGGGACAACGAGAGGAACTTCCCAGAGAGGTTCCTTGGAGGCTTCTCCCTGCTTTTTCCGGCCCCGTTTCCTCCCTGAGAGTGGGGAGACGCTCTAGCCTGTCCTTCCTCTCCTCCTCCGGGAGCCGCTGCAGTTTCAGTGCCCGGGAAGCGCCGCTTCCCCCTCGGAGGGCGCTGGGCGAGCCGCCTCTTTCCCGGCCGGGCGGAGTCCAGAGAAGCCGGGAGCTTTTTCCTCCCTCCCTGCCTCCCACACAGGATTGGGAAGAGGCGACCGGGGATCCCCGCTCTCTGCTTCCCCCAAAGTTTGGGGGATTTGGAGGCGGGACTGTGCGCTAAGATCCCTCATCCGTCCCCTGGCCAGGCTGGGACGGCTGGGGACGATGGGCTCCGTAGTAGGGAGGCGGGTGAGATAGGGAGGCCGAAGAGGCTGAGATGATGGGTCGGGGACGTGGCTTCCGCAGGGACCCAGACCGGCATTAAACGAGGATCGCCCACCAGCCCTGGAAGTCAGCCAAGCCCTCCGTGCCTTGCCCTGCAGGAGAGGCCGCCCTGTGGAGGCGGAAGGCAGGAAACCTCCCTCCTTCTCCCACTAGGTGCAAAGGGCGACTTCCATTCCCTGCCTTCCTTGTTGCCTTCCTGGCTCCACTAGCCTCTTCCTGGGGAGTTGTGAAAACGGAGAACTGGGAGGTGGGAACCGGGAGTAGATGGAGCCACGTGACCCACATGGACCAGAGGTTGGATGGGAGGGCTCTTTGCCACTTGTAGAAAACAGGCTACAATTTCCCCCCTATTGTGGGCCTCAGAACAGGGGTCTCCAACCTTGGTCCCTTTAAGAGTTGTGGACTTCAACTCCCAGAGTTCCTCAGCCAGCTTTGCCATATTGCATTCAATGTTTTTCTTGCCTATTTCCGTCAATCTGGAAACAACAATTGCCTACCAATCTTAAAAATTCCTAAGGTTGAGAAAACTTAGACTAGGTCTCCAAGGCAACTTTAAGCCTGGTGGATTTCAACTCCCAGAATCCTCCAGGCAGCAAAGCAAAGCTGGCTGAGGGACTCTGGGAGTTGAAGTCCACAAGTCTTAAAGGGACCAAGGTTGGAGACCCCTGCCTTAGAGCATTCAGGAAACACCATCCCGTAAAGTTTGCTTTCATCATGGTTTGCCCCGTATGATGTCTCAGTTCAGCAGAGTTTACAAATCATTTGTCACATTCTGGCCATCGATGGGGTGACTGGTGGGTGTGTAACACTTTCCAAGCCACAGGTGAGAAAGCCTGACAGAATAACCAGTTGAAGAGGAACTTGGAGGTCTTCTAGCTCACGGCTCTCCAACCCTGGCAACTTGAAGACTTGTGAACTTCAACTCCCAGAGTTCCTCAGCCAGCAAAGCTGGGAGTTGAAGTCCACAAGTCTTCAAGTTGCCAAGGTTGGAGACCCCTGATCTAGCTCAACCCCCTGCCCAAGCAAGAGATCCAATACCATTCCAGACAAGTGACTGTCTAGTCACTTCTTAAAAGCCTCCCCTGATGGAGGCCTCACAATCTTTGGAGGGAAACAGTTCCATTGATAAATAGTTCTACATCTTAGGGAATTTCTCCTTAGTTCTAGGCTGCATCTCTCCTTGATTATTTTCCAGCTATTGCTGCTGCTTCTGCCTTCAGGTGGTTTGGAAAGTAGGTTGTGTCCTCCCCACCCCAGCCCAAAATCTTTGTGATAGCTTCTCCAATATTGAAATGCTGCCATCCTGTCCCTCCTAGTCCTCTCTTCATTCAGCCAGACTAGGGTGTGATGGAATTTAGGAATACACAGAGAATTCCTGGATGAACAGAACAGGTTTAATGAATAGAAGAATAGAATAGAATTTTTATTGGCCAAGTGTGATTGGACACACAAGGAATTTGTCTTGGTGCATATGCTCTCAGTGTACATAAAAGAAAAGATACGTTCATCAAGGTACATTTACAACACAATTGATGGTCAATATATCAATATAAATCATAAGGACAAGTTATAGTCATACAGTCAAGATTGGTGATGGGAGATGATTAATAGTAGTGCAGATTCAGTAAGGAATTATTTGTAGAAAAACTGTTCTTGTGTCTAGTTGTTCTGTGTGCAGTGTTTGAGGTAGGAGTTGAAACAGTTTAACTGAACATTTGATGTGTTCTGAGAACAGGAAACACAATTTTTATGGCATGATTGATAAACTTATCTAATTCAAAGATCCTGGAGCACAGGAGCTGCCAGAGGACTGGAAAAGAGCTGATGTAGTTCCCATCTTCAAAAAAGGAAAAAAAAAACAGATCCAGGAAACTACAGACCTATCAGCCTGACCTGAATACCGGGGAAGATTCTGGAAAAGATAATCAAGCAACGAATCACCGAACACCTAGAAGCAAACAAAGTAATAACCAAAAGCCAACATGGGTTTGTCAAAAACAGATCATGCCAGACTAATCTTATTGCATTCTTTGACAAAATGACAAAATTAGTAGACCAGAGGAATGCTGTCGATATAATTTACTTGGACTTCAGTAAAGCATTTGATAAAGTAGACCATAACCTACTACTAGATAAAGTAGAAAAATGTGGGTTAGACAGCACCACCACCAGATGGATTTGTAACTGGCTGACCAACCGCACTCAACGTGTAGTCCTCAACGGAACTACATCCACACGGAGGGAAGTATGCAGTGGAGTACCCCAAGGCTCTGTTTTAGGCCCAGTACTCTTCAACATCTTCATCAATGACTTGGACGAGGGGATAGATGGGGAACTCATCAAATTTGCAGATGACACCAAGCTGGCAGGAATAGCCAACACTCCAGAAGATAGGCTCAAGATACAGAAGGATCTTGAGAGACTTGAACATTGGTGCTATCTAATATAATGAAATTCAACAGTGAAAAAAGTAAGGTTCTACATTTAGGCAAGAAAAACAAATTGCACAATTACTGTAAAGGTGGTACCTTGCACAATAGTATAACCTGTGAGCGGGATCTAGGGCTGCAAGTGGACAACCATTTAGATATGAGCCAGCAGTGTGCAGCAACTGCCAAAAAAGCCAACACAGTTCTGGGCTGCATAAACAGAGGGATAGAATCAAGATCACATGAAATATTAATACCACTTTATAATGCCTTGGTAAGGCCATACTTGGAATATTGCATTCAGTTTTGGTCGCCACGGTGTCAAAAAGATGTTGAGACTCTAGAAAGAGTGCAGAGAAGAGCAACAAAGATGATTAGGGGACTGGAGGCTAAAACATATGAAGAACGGTTGCAGGAACTCGGTATGCCTAGTTTAATGAAAAGAAGGACTAGGGGAGACATGATAGCAGTGTTCCATATCTCAGGGGCTGCCACAAAGAAGAGTGAGTCAAACTATTCTCCAAAGCACCTGAGGGTAGAACAAGAAGCAATGGGTGGAAACTAATCAAGGAGAGAAGCAACTTAGAACTAAGGAGAAATTTCCTGACAGTTAGAACAATTAATAAGTGGAACAACTTGCCTGCAGAAGTTGTGAATGCTCCAACACTGGAAATTTTTAAGAAAATGTTGGATAACCCATTTGTCTGAAATGGTGTAGGGTTTCCTGCCTGGGCAGGGGATTGGACTGGAAGACCTCCAACGTCCCTTGTTGTTATTGTTGTTTTTATTGTTATTGTTGTTCTAATTATTATTATTTACACAAAATGACAATATACACAGCAAACGAGGTACTACGCTGGATTTCGTGTCACTAATCACTAGTCGAACACTTCCCAAATGTTTAAGATTGTGTGATGTATCGGTGGATTATACAAACAAGATCCCAGTAAGGTGGCCTTCTGCAGCTGACCAATGGTGATCTTGTCAGCGCCAATTGTTTTTAAGCGCTTGCCTAGGTCTTTAGGCACAGCACCCAGTGTGCAGAGTACCACTGGAACCACCTGCACTGGTTTATGCCAGAGTCTCTGCAGTTCAGTTCTCAAGTCCTGATATCTGGTAAGTTTTTCAAGTTGTTTTTCATCAATTCTGCTGTCACTAGGTATGGCAAGGTCGACGATCCACACTTTTTTCTTCTCCACAATCATAATATCCGGAGTATTGTGTTCCAGAACTTTGTCAGTCTGTATTCAGAAGTCCCACAGTAGTTTTGCATGCTCATTTTCGATCACTTTTTCAGGCTTATGGTCCCACCAGTTCTTTGCTGCAGGCAGATGGTAGTTGTGACACAAGTTCCAGTGTCCCATCTGTGCAACTGTATTGTGACGTTGTTTGTAGTCAGCTCAGTATGCGATCAATGGTTTCATCTGTTTCTTTACAGAGTCTGCATTTGGGGTCATCAGCAGATTTTTCTATTCTGGCTTTAATTACATCCGTTCTAATGGCTTGTTCTTGGGCTGCAAGAATCAGGCCTTCCGTTTCTTTCTCCAGTGTTTCATTGGTCAGCCATAACCAGGTCTCTTCCTTATTTACTTTTCCTTGGATCTTGTCAAGGAACTGTCCATGCAGTGCTTTGTTACACCAGCTGTCAGCTCAAGTTTGCATCGCTGTTTTCCTATATTAATACTTGGGTTTACTGTGCTTTTAACAGCTTCCTCTTGTTGACCTCCATCAAAGCTGGTGCAACACTTTCAACATCATCATCATCATTATTATTATCCCATCCCCCCCCCCCGCTTTATGAACCCTTATATGACTTCTAAGGGTTGAACAACTATGAAAAACTGTTCTCGGCCTATAAGGGCTTTTTCCATGTGATTTTCCTGACGTCTCGCTTTTGAGCAAAACATTACCGCATTCTATGCATCTCTATGGCTTCAATCGCGTATGGAACTTTCCATGCCGTGTAAACCATTATTTTGGGGGAAAACCTTTCCCACTGTCCACACGTTTACAGGGCCTCTCTCCTGTGTTTCCCTTCTGATGTCTCTGAAGTTCAGCAGACTCCACAAATCTTTTCTCACATTCTGGGCATTGATAAGGTCTGTCTCCAGAGTGATATCGAATTAGGATTGATTTCTGGCCAAAACACCTCCCATATTTTGGGTACTAATAGGGTCTTTCTCCGGTGTGAACTCTCTGATGTTGAATTCGGGTTGACTTTCTGCCAAAACACCTCTCACATTATGGGCACTTTTCATTTTTCTGCACATGTAGAAAAGGCTTCTCTTCTTTGTGAAGCCTCTCATGTTTTCTAAGATAATATTTGCAATGAAAAGATTTCTCACACTCCGGACATTTATATTGCTTCTCTAAGTGGCTTCTCTGATGAACCTGAAGCAGTTTTGCTGTGAGAAAACTTTTCCCACACTCCCCACATTTATAGGGCAACTCTCCCGTGTGCCTCTTCTGATGTCTCAGAAGTCCAGCAGACTCCACAAATCGTTTCTCACATTGTGGGCATTGATAGGGTGTGTCTCCAGTGTGAAGTCTCTGATGTCGCATTAGGTTTGCCTTGTAGCCAAAAGATCTCCCACATTCTGGACATTTATATTGCTTCTCTAAGTGGCTTCTCTGATGAACCTGAAGCAGTTTTGCTGTGAGAAAACTTTTCCCACACTCCCCACATTTATAGGGCAACTCTCCTGTGTGCGTCTTCTGATGTTTCCGAAGTCCAGAAGACTCCACGAATCGTTTCTCACATACTGGGCATTGAAAGGGTGTGTCTCCAGTGTGAAGTCTCTGATGTCGCATTAGGCTTGTCTTGTAGCCAAAAGATCTCCCACATTCTGGACATTTATATTGCTTCTCTAAGTGGTTTCTCTGATGTATCAAAAGTGCATCTTTCCGTAAAAGATTTCTCACACAGTGGGCATTTGTGGGATTTCTGACCTGTATGGATTTGGCAGTGACTTCTAAGGGTTGATGAAAGAGCAAATGATTTCCACATTCTAAACATTTGAACTTTTTTCCTTCTGTGAACATTCTCATGATTTCGAGGCTTTGTATTGTACGGAAAAATGTTCCACACTGATGCACATAAAGGGCTTCACCCCTGTATGGATACTCTGATGTTGAACAAGATTTTTCTTCTCAGAAAAACATTTATCACAATCATTACATTTATATAGTTTTTCTCCCGTGTGTGTCCTTTGGTGTCTCCGAAGTTCATAAGAATCCACAAATGTTTTCTCACATTCTGGGCATTGATAGGGTCTTTCTCTGGTGTGTATAGTCTGATGTCGAATTAGTTGTGACTTACAGCCAAAAGATCTCCCACATTCTGGGCATTTATATTGCTTCTCTAAATGGCTTCTCTGATGAACCTGAAGCAGTTTTGCTGTGAGAAAACTTTTCCCACACTCCCCACATTTATAGGGCAACTCTCTCGTGTGCCTCTTCTGATGTTTCCGAAGTCCAGAAGACTCCACAAATCGTTTCTCACATACTGGGCATTGAAAGGGTGTGTCTCCAGTGTGAAGTCTCTGGTGTCGCATTAGGCTTGTCTTGTAGCCAAAAGATCTCCCACATTCTGGACATTTATATTGCTTCTAAGTGGTTTCTCTGATGCACAAGTCCATCTTTCCGTCTAAAAGATTTCCCACACTGAGCATTTGTGGCATTTCTCACCCGTATGGATTTTGCAGTGAATTCTAAGGGTTGATGAAAGAGCAAATGATTTCCCACACTCCCCACATTTATAGGGCAACTCTCCTGTGTTTCCCTTCTGTGAACATTCTCATGATTTCGAGGCTTTGTATTGTACGGAAAAATGTTCCACACTGATGCACATAAAGGGCTTCACCGTGTATGGATACCCTGATGTTGAAAAGAGTTTCCTTCAAGAAAACATTTATCACAATCATTACATTTATATAGTTTTCTCCGTGTGTGTCCTTTGGTGTCTCCAAGTTCATAAGAATCCACAAATGTTTTCTCACATTCTGGCCATTGATTGGGTCTTTCTCTGGTGTGTATAGTCTGATGTCGAATTAGAGCTGACTTCTGGCCAAAACATCTCCCACATTCTGGGCACTGATGGGGTCTTTCTCCAGTGTGAATTCTCTGATGTTTCAGCAGGCATGATTTCCTGGAAAAGATTTCCACATTCTAGGCACGTTTGCTTTCCTTTGTGTGTTTTATTATGTTGGCAAAGAGATGAGTTCCGAGTGAAACATTTTCCACACTCAAAGCATTTATAAGGACTCTGCCCCGTGTGAATAATCTCATGTTTTCTAAATAATTGTTTATAACGGAAAGATTTCCCACACTCAAGACATCGATAAGGTTTCTCTCTGCTGTGGATTTGTTGATGTTTAAGAAGCTGCGAGGTTTGAGAAAAGCACAGCCCACATTGCACACACTTGCAGGGCTTCTCTTTAGCCGGGCTCTTCTGAGGCCTAGAAAGATGCCATCTCCCAGGAAATCTTCTCCAGCACTTCCAGGATTCCTGAGATCTCTTTCCCTGGTGGATTCCCTGATGGGTTCCAAGGTCCGAGCCTTTAGCAAAACGCTCCCCGCACTCTCCGCATCTGTAAGGCTTCAGTCCAGGGTGGCTCCGGAGATGTTTGGCAAAGCTCCACATTCCAGGAAAGGAGTTCCCACAAGGAAAACACAGGTGGGATCCATTCCCCGTATGCAGCTTCCGATGGATCAAAAGAAGGGACCGGTGACCAAAGGATTTCCCGCATTTGGAGCATTTGTAGAGTCTCCCCAGATTCCTCTGAAGGGACCTTTGGCCAACGTGTTCCTCCCTCTGCATAGTCTCCAGGGGCTGCTCACGTCCACAGCTTTCAATCCAAGGAAACTGTAACAAGCAGAACTTTGGCCAAAAGGTTGAAGGATGGGCAGGAGGATGAGTCCAAATGCTGAGAAGACGAAACTTCTGGTCCCGGTGACTGAGCCAGATGGGATCCTGCAAGCAGAGCTTCCTCCAAAGGTTTTCCTGGCGGCACCTGCAGGATGAAGATAGAAGAAGTGAAGGAGAGAGGAAGATTTATTTTCTTCGGCTCTTCAAATAGCCCAAACAATAGCTGGAAGCCCCCATATATCAGTGATGGCTAACCTTTTCTGGACTGAGTGCCCAAAGCTGTATGACCCCCCAAAGGCTCTATTCCCTCCCTGCACTATCAAACAATGTTGGGATCTCCCCTGTGGAGCTGACCTCCCCTTCCCTTTTCTTAGCACAAGGAGAGGGGATGGCTGACAGAGTCCCTGTTGCCCATTTGCCTTCCTGAACTGGGGATGATCCCTGCCTTTTTCTTTTCCGTGGGGGGGGGGAGGCGATGCTACATGATATGAAGCAAACTGCAAAGACCTTTCCTCCCATAGGATTTGTATGTATGTGCCAGGTAGATCTAATTGTGTAGAAAGTTCAACCTATGTAGATATTAATGGAGACTGTTCTTTCAACCAGCACAGATTGAATATGTCTTCCTCCTGGAATGGCCTCCTATTGTTGCTTTATAGTTTAGGGAGGATGCAAATACATTGATTGGGACCAGAAATACGGTTTGAACACAATTGGGAACAAACAGCTTCCATTAAAAAAATTGACCCTATATATGAACCTAAAGAGGAAGACGGATGGAAGCCTGTCACTTTTAGAAGAAAACAACAACCGAGAGCAAAGCCCCTTCTATCTATCCAATCCACTCCAATGAAGCTTTTCTGGAAGTGAACATTCGCTGCCATGTTCTCCCCCTGAAAAGGAATATGCAGTCGCCCACAAAAGAGCAGTCTTCAATAGTTTCTAAAAAAGAATCAAAACCCAGCATTTCTGCAACCGGATGGAAATATCCCAGAGTTTCCTAGGGAAAGAAGGCGAGTTTCAGTGACAGGCGATTCAATTCTTAGGGAAACAGAAATTATAGTTTGCAGAGCAGATAGTCAATAACAGCATGCAAAGTCCAGGGTTTCAGATACATAGAACAGATAGAATTGCAGAATCATCAGAAGGGAGGCGGCTTATGCTTATATATCAACAACAGATGGTCTCAGAATATAAGTATAATATATAAATTCTGTGATGAAAACTTAAGAGTCTCTACTTATCAACTGCAAATCATTTTACTCTCCACGAGAGTTCTCCTCATTTCTACTAATTGCTGTTTATGTCCCTCCACAAGCCTGTGTAAACAAGGCATTACAAATTCTAGCTGACCAGATTATGGAGGCTGAAGCCAAATACCCTGATTCACTGGCCATTATTTTGGGAGATCTAAACAAGGCAAACTTAAGGAAAGAGCTTCCAAAATACTGTCAGCATTATTATTTTCACAATTATTATTAATACTTTCAGCATTATTATTAATCTTTCCATTGTTCCTATCACCCATCTCTTCCTACTTATGACTTTTTGCTGGTATCCTTATGATTTATTGATTGACTGTTTCCTAATATGATTTGATTGCTTATTTGTTCCCTATGACTATCATTAAGTGTTGTACCTTGTGATTCTTGACCAATGTATCTTTTCTTTTATTTATATTGAGAGCATATGCACCACGAGAACTTCCTTGTGTGTCCAATCACAAGGCCAATAAACTGTTCTATCCTATTCCTATTCCTATTCTATTCTAGCCTGGTAAATTAATCTCCTGAAGAAAAATCAAAGATGTAACAGAAATAATGAAACCCATGGAGTACTGCCCTTTCTTCTCCTGTACAAGGAGACCAATAACACAATGAATCTGAAAAGAATGGATCATGGTGCCCGTTTCATGAAAGGGGAAAAGAGAGACCAGGGAAACTACAAACCAATCAGCCCAACATCAATAACTGGGGAGATCCTGGAAAACATAATAAAAACACAGATCTGCAAACATCTAGAAACAAAGTTATAATTAAAAGCCATTACACTTGGCCAATAAAGAATTCGCTATTCTTTCTAATTCCTATTCCTATTCCTATTCCTATTCTATTCTGGGTTTGCTAAAAACAGATCATGCCAAACCAATCTTATTTCATTCTTTGACAAGAATGCTTAGTCTAGGCTCTAGCAAAGAGAAGGATCAGGTATGGCATGATTGCTATTCCAGTATTTGAGGGACTGCTACAAAGAAGAGGAAGTCGACCTATTCTCCAAAGCACCAGAAGGCAGGAATGGAGAATAATGGAATAATAATGAATAATAAATAATAATAATAATAATGAAGAATAATGAAGAATGGATGGAAACAAATCAAGAAGAGAAGCAACCTGGAATTAAGGAGAAACTTCCTAACAGAGAGGACAGTTAATGAGTGTAGCAACTGGTCTGCAGAAGTTGTGGCCGCTCCAACACTGGAGTTTTTTCAGAAAAAATGGACAGAAATGGTATAATGTGCTTGAGCAGAGGGTTGGACAAGATGACCTTGCAGATCCCTCGCATCCTGGACATAAACTGTTTCAACTCCTACCCTCAAAACGACGCTATAGAGCACTGCACACCAGAACAACTAGACACAAGAACAGTTTTTTCCCGAACGCCATCACTCTGCTAAACAAATAATTCCTTCAACACTGTCAGACTATTTACTGAATCTGCACTACTATTAATCGTTTCATAGTTCCCATCACCAATCTCTTTCCATTTATGACTGTATGACTATAACTTGTTGCTGGCAATCCTTATGATTTATATTGATATATTGACTATCAATTGTGTTGTAAATGTTGTACCTTGATGAACGTATCTTTTCTTTTATGTACACTGAGAGCATATTCACCAAGACAAATTCCTTGTGTGTCCAATCACACTTGGCCAATAAATTCTATTCTATTCTATTCTATTCCTGCTCTATTCTGATTTATAAAACACACCAACGAGGGGCTGACACCTCACAGACTCTTCAGAGCAAAACAAGTGAAAAAAGAGATTCTACCCAGCTTTGCCAAACAAAAGAAATCCAAATATTAGAATATAAGAATTCTCATTTCTTTTTTAGATGAAACCGAGAGAAAGTGGATCGTTTCTCCGTTGGGAGAAAATGAACCCAATTCAAACCCTTCCCCCCCCCCCTAAAGAAAACCCTCCACCCCCAATTGGAGTACTTGATTACCCCAGAATCCCCCCTGAACCCCTTCAAAGAAAAGCCCCATTTGCCCTCCGTGGGGCGGGGCTTCCCCCCCTTTGTCCAGCCCCGCATCCACCCGGGACCCTCTCGGGGCTACCTTCCTCCTGGCGGGGAGAAGCCCTCCGGGCAGCCCGAGGGAGGGAGAGCGGGAGCCCCACCTGCCCGGAGCGGGACCCAAGAGCAGCCTTGCCGGCAAACGAAGAATTGGCACAGCCGCCCAAAGCGCCGCAAGTGGGGAAAACGGAAACTCAGCTCCCATACACGTGCGTGGGGGGACAACGAGAGGAACTTCCCAGAGGGGCTCCTTGGAGGGTTCTCCCTGCTTTTTCCGGCCCCGTTTCCTCCCTGAGAGTGGGGAGACGCTCTAGCCTGTCCTTCCTCTCCTCCCCCGGGAGCCGCTGCAGTTTCATTGCCCGGGAAGCGCCGCTTCCCCCTCGGAGGGCGCTGGGCGAGCCGCCTCTTTCCCGGCCAGGCGGAGTCCAGAGAAGCCGGGAGCTTTTTCCTCCCTCCCTGCCTCTCCCCCAGGATTGGGAAGAGGCGACCGGGGATCCCCGCTCTCTGCTTCCCCCAAAGTTTGGGGGACTTGGAGGCGGGACTGTGCCCTAGGATCCCTCATCCGTCCCCTGTCAAGGCTGGGACGGCTGGGGACGATGGGCTCCGTAGTAGGGAGGCGGGTGAGATAGGGAGCGTCTGCCGAGGCCGAAGAGGCTGAGATGATGGATCGGGGACGTGGCTTCCGCAGGGACCCAGACCGGCATTAAACGAGGATCGCCCACCAGCCCTGGAAGTCAGCCAAGCCCTCCGTTCCTTGCCCTGCAGGAGAGGCCGCCCTGTGGAGGCGGGAGGAAGGAAACCAACCAATCCAAACAGCCATCCAAACAGCCACCCAACAATCCACCCAAACAGCCATCCAAACAACCATCCATCCAAACAACCAAACTACCATCCAACCATCTATACAACCATCTGTTGTACACAACCCCCAACCTACTAACATCCAAAACTAGGTATGCACGCCCCTTACCTCTTCAACACCAATCACTTCAGATCTCAAATGCAAATTGATAAATGCAAGAAGCATAGTCAACAAATTACCTGAATTTATCCTCTTATTAAACAGTGGCACATTTGATATCATTTTTGTTTGTGAAACATGGCTGAACTCATCCCTTCCTGACTCCATTATCTCAAACAAAGAATATCAAGTCTATCGATCAGATCGTGAAAACCGAAGAGGTGGTGGAGTGGCTATCTTTTACAAAAAGTCACTGAATCTAAAAAATATCCAAGTAGCACATAAACTTTCTCTTCCTGAAACTATTGTATGCGACCTATCCCTTGACACTACTCTTCAATTCTTACTATGCTACAGAGCCCCTGACTATGACATTACCCATGCAAATATGCTAACCTCAATGCTAACATGGGCTACCTCTTGCCCATATCCTCTCATCTTCCTGGGTGACCTAAATCTACCTCTCATTAACTGGATAACTAATGAATGTTCAACTGACCCAATCCATACTACACTATACAACGCTGTTACAAACCTAGGTCTTGAACAACTTGTAACCAACAATACAAGACTCAACAACTGCCTTGATCTCATCTTCTGCAACAATTCAAACTCAATTTACGAACTAGAAATTAAAGAACCTTTTTCCAACAGTGACCACTGCATGATTGATTTTCGTCTCAATATACGTCCATACTTAAATCGTCATAACAACAGTACTCCCAACTACAACTTCAAAAAAGCCAATTACGACCTTATAAACAACGATCTTTCATTTCTGGACTGGCAAAATCTGTTTGCAACCTGCATAACCGCTGAAGACCACTATAGAGTCTTCCTACTTGAAATCAATAGAGTCATCAAACTATATGTACCACAAATGACTACCATGATCAGGAAAAACAAACTACCCATATCAATAAAAAAGCTTCAATCAAAAAAAAAATCCCTCTGGAAAAGAAACAAAAAAGGCTATGTTGCAAATTTCAAAAACCGCTACAGAAATATATGCAACCAAATAAAAACTGAATGCACAAATTACCACACCAAGCAAGAAGAGAACCTTCTGTGCACAAATTCCAATCGTGCCTTTTATAATTTTGTCAACAATAAACTTAAAGACTCAAGATCCATCCCACCACTAAAAGATTCTAACAACAAAGAATGCAATGACGAAACAGTCAAAGCAAACCTCTTCAACATTTTCTTTGGCTCAGTTTTTGTTAACTCCGATAACCCATATCAGGAAAAAATTATCATGTAACTTACAACTTCTCCACTGTAAAAACATGGACTACAAATCTTGATCAAGGCAAATCAATAGATGCAATCTACATAGACTTCTGAAAAGCTTTTGACTCAGTAGTACACGATAAACTTCTCCTAAAACTAACATCCTATGGCATCTCAGGACCCCTTCACAAATGGATATCCGCTTTTCTGTCTAACACACAACAAGTGGTCAAAATTGGCAATGCTTTATCAAATCCTGTTCCTGTCAAGAGTGGTGTTCCTCAAGGCAGCGTCCTTGGACCAACACTCTTTATACTATACATTAATGATCTTTGTGACCACATATCAAGTAATTGTGTTTTCTTTGCTGACAATGTCAAACTATTTAATACCACAGACAACACTTCTATCATTCAAAACGACCTTGATCATCTAACAGCTCACCTGTTTGGAACCCTCACCACATCTCTGACATCAATACAATTGAACGTGTCCAGAAATATTTTACAAGAAGAGTTCTCCATTCCTCTGAAAACAAAAAAATACCTTACCCCACCAGACTTGAAATCCTAGGCTTAGAAAGCTTGAAACTCCGTCGCCTCCAACAAGACCTAAGTTTAACTCACAGAATCATCTATTGCAATGTCCTTCCTGTTAAAGACTACTTCAGCTTTAATTGCAATAATACTAGAGCAACTAATAGATTTAAACTAAATGTCAACTGCTTTAATCTAGATTGCAGAAAATATGACTTCTGTAACAGAATCATCAGTGCTTGGAATACTTTACCTGACTCTGTGATCTCTTCTCATAATCCTAAAAGTTTTATCCAAAAAACTTTCTACTATTGACCTCACCCCATTCCTAAGAGGACCATAAGGGGCGTGCATAAGCGCACAAACGTGCCTACCGTTCCTGTCTTATTGTTTTTCTTTTCTTCTTCCTATATATATATATGCTTATACCTCCTAATATTTACTCATATGTGTTTATATGCTATATAATCTTTTTGTATGATACCTACATATATTGCTGTGACTAAATAAATAAATAAATAAATAAATAAACCTCCCTCCTTCTCCCACTAGGTGCAAAGGGCGACTTTCATTCCCTGCCTTCCTTGCCCTTCGTTCCTTCCCGGCTCCACTCAGGGGCTCCTCTTCCCTGGGGAGTTGTGGGAAAGTGCGGGACTGAAACTACAAGTGGATGGAGCCACGTGACACGTGGATCAAAGGATTTAATAAGACGGTTTTTTGCCAATTGTAGAAAAATAGGCTACATTCCTCTCCCCCACCCCATTGTGGAACCTTACAACAGGGGTCTCCAACCTTGGTCCCTTTAAGAGTTGTGGACTTCAACTCCCAGAGTTCCTCAGCCAGCTTTGCCATATTGCATTCAATGTTTTTCTTGCCTATTTCCGTCAATCTGGAAACAATTGCCTACCAATCTTAAAAACTCCTAAGGTTGAGAAACGCTGCCTTAGACCAGGGATCTCCAACCTTGGCAACTTTAAGCCTGGTGGACTTCAACTCCCAGAATCCCCCAGCCAGCAAAGCAAAGCTGGCTGAGGGACTCTGGGAGTTGAAGTCCACAAGTCTTAAAGGGACCAAGGTTGGAGACCCCTGCCTTAGAGCATTCAGGAAACACCATCCCGTAAGCTTTGCTTTCATCATGGTTTGCCCCGTGTGATGTCTCAGTTCAGCAGAGTTTACAAATCGTTTCTCACATTCTGGCCATCGATGGGGGTGACTGGTGGGTGTTCAACTCCCAGAGTTCCTCAGCCAGCAAAGCTGGGAGTTGAAGTCCACAAGTCTTCAAGTTGCCAAGGTTGGAGACCCCTGATCTAGCTCAACCCCCTGCCCAAGCAAGAGATCCTATACCATTCCAGACAAGTGACTGTCTAGTCACCTCTTAAAAGCCTCCATTGATGGAGGCCTCACAATCTTTGGAGGGAAACAGTTCCACTGATAAATAGTTCTACATGGCATTTTATCCGGTCCGAGGGAGGGGGGTGAGGGATTCGTACCAGGCGTAGATGTTGGTTCCATCTGTACGGTAAGTGGGAGGGGCAGATATGGCGGAAGCAAGGGGCCGTATCATTTTTCGGGAGCACGGACTCGCTGTTTAAAAGCGATAACGTGCTCCGGTCCCTCAGTTCTTACCCGTTACCCGGAAGGTCAGGATCCTCAGGGCCCGGGCCTGCGGCTGATGTTGTGCAATGCCCGGTCCGTGGTTAACAAGGCCCCCCTGATTTGTGATCATATTCGGGGGGAGTCCGCGGACTTCATGGGCATTACGGAGGCCTGGCTGGGTGCAGAAGGGGATGTGCACCTGGTTGAACTGTGCCCGCCAGGTTTCCGAGCATTCCATCAGCCGAGGGCCCAGGGTAGGGGTGGCGGGGTGGCGGTTGTGATGAGAGAGAGTCTTGAGCTGAGAGAGTCCACTGTGCCTCAGATAGCTGGGTGTGAATCCCTTCTTGTGAAATGGGGCCATAAGAATCAGATGGGTCTGTTGATCGCGTACCTGGCTCCTTGCTACGTGACTACAGCCCTGCCTGAGCTGCTTGAGGTGCTTGCCGGGGTGGCGATTGAGATCCCCAGACTTTTGGTCATGGGGGACTTCAATCTGCCATCGGCCGGCTTGTCATCGACGGTGGTTCAGGAGTTCCAGGCTTCCATGACGGCCTTGGACCTGATCCAAGTAACTGATGGACCTACACACACGGGGGGGTCCACACTGGACTTGATTTATATCTCTGGACAGTGATTTAATGATCTGGTATTAGGGGATTTAGTGACGACACCGGTGTCATGGACAGATCATTTTCTCCTCTGCCTAGACTTTCAGACCACTGCTCACCACCGCAGGGAGACGGAACCAATGCGTTGGTTCCGTCCCAGGCGCCTGATGGACCCCGAGAGGTTCCTGACGGAGCTTGGGCCATTTCCTGATGATCTTGCCCACGGCACGACTGAAGAACTAGTTGCGGCCTGGGAACAGGCTGTGGCTGGGGCTTTGGACCGTGTCGTGCCTTTTGCCTCTGACCCGGCGTAGATCTCAATTGGCTCCTTGGTTCTCTGAGGAGCTGAGAGAGATGAAACGCCGGAGAAGACGCCTAGAGAGTACCTGGAGGTCCAGCCGTTCGAGGCTGATCGGACACTAGTTAGGTCTTTTTCAAGACCTACCTAGTGGCAATGAGGGTGCGAAATTCTTTTTCCACCCTCATTGCGTCGGCAGATAACCGCCCGGCTGCCCTGTTTGGGTGACCCGTTCCTTTACACCAGGGGACGGGATGACCTTGCAGGGACGTGCTGAGGAGTTTAGTGGTTATCTATACGATAAAATCGCTCAGCTCGGGATAGTTTGGACCAAGATTGTGATGATCCGGATGGGATGACTGAGACACGTCTTGTTGATGTTGTTTGGGATGAGTTTGATTCTGTGGCTCCGAGGACGTGGACAGGCTGCTGGGAGGTTACATGCCACTACATGTTTACTGGACCCGTGTCCCTCCTGGCTGGTGCTGGCCACTCAGGAGGTGACACGAGGCTGGCTCCGGGGAATTATAAATGCTTCTCTGTTGGAAGGGGTTTTCCCCGCTGCCTTGAAAGAGGCGGTGGTGAGACCCCTCCTCAAGAAGCCTTCCCTGGACCCAGCTATTTTGGGTAATTATCGTCAGTCTCCAACCTTCGCTTTGTGGCGAAGGTTGTAGAAATGTGGCATCCCAGTACCTGGATGAAGCCGTCTATCTAGACCCGTTCCAGTCCGGCTTCCGGTCCGGGTACAGCACGGAGACAGCTTTGGTCGCGTTGGTGGATGACCTCTGGAGGGCCAGGGATAGGGGTTGTTCCTCTGCCCTGGTCCTGTTGGATCTTTCATCGGCTTTTGATACCATCGACCATGGTATCCTGCTGCGCCGGTTGGAGGGTTTGGGAGTGGAGGCACCATTATCGGTGGTTCTCCTCCTATCTCTGACTTGAGACGGTGTTGACAGGGGGCAGAGATCAACCGCGGGCGCCTTACTTGTGGGTGCCTCAGGGTCGATTCTCTCGCCTCTCCTGTTCAACATCTACATGAAGCCGTTGTGTGAGGTCATCAGTGGCTTCGGGGTGAGTTATCAGCTGTACGCTGATGACACTCAGCTGTACTTTTCCACCCCGGGCCACCCCAACGAAGCTGTTGAACTGCTGTCTCGTTGCCTGGAGGCCGTATGGGTCTGGATGGGGAGAAACAGACTCAGACTCAATCCATCCAAGACGGAGTGGCTGTGGATGCCGGCACCCTGGTACAGTCAGTTGCTACCGCAGCTGTCTGTTGGGGGCGAGTCACTGGCCCCAACAGAGAGGGTACGCAACTTGGGCGTTCTCCTGGATGGTCGGCTGTTGTTTGAAGATCATTTGGCGGCCGTCTCCAGGAGAGCCTTTACCAGGTTCGCCTGGTCCGCCAGTTGCGCCCCTTTCTGGACCGGGATGCCTTAAGCACGGTCACTCATGCTCTCGTCACTTCCCGTCTGGATTATTGCAATGCTCTCTACATGGGGCTACCCCTGAAGTGCACTCGGAGACTGCAGTTAGTCCAGAATGCAGCTGCGCGGGTGATCGAGGAGCTCCTCGTTGCTCCCGGGTAACACCGCTCCTGCGCAGTCTGCACTGGCTACCTGTGGTCTTTCGGGTGCGCTTCAAGGTTTTGGTTACCACTTTTAAAGTACTCCATGGCTTAGGGCCTGGGTACTTACGGGACCGCCTGCTGTTACCTTATGCCTCCCATCGACCTGTACGCTCTCACAGAGAGGGTCTCCTCAGGGTGCCATCCGCCAAGCAATGCCGGCTGGCGGCCCCCAGGGGGAGGGCCTTCTCTGTTGGAGCACCTACGCTCTGGAACGACCTTCCCCCCAGTTTGCGCCAAATATCTGACCTTCGGACCTTTCGCCGGGAATTAAAAATTCACTTATTTATTCAAGCGGGATTGGACTGATTTTTTAAATTCTAAATTTTAAAGTTTTAATCTTTTGTAATTTTATATGGGGTATTTTAGGTTAGGTCAATCTGACGGTTTTAATTTGGCCATTATGGAATAGGTATTTTAAATTGATATTTTCACTTTGTATATTCGCTGTTTTTATTTTTGGCTGTAGACCGCCCTGAGTCCTTCGGGAGAAGGGCGGTATAAAAATTTAAATAAATAAATAAATAAAATAAATAAATGTTAGGGAATTTCTCCTTAGTTCTAGGCTGCATCTCTCCTTGATTATTTTCCAGCTATTGCTGCTGCTTCTGCCTTCAGGTGGTTTGGAAAGTAGGTTGTGTCCTCCCCACCCCAGCCCAAAATCTTTGTGATAGCTTCTCCAATATTGAAATGCTGCCATCCTGTCCCTCCTAGTCCTCTCTTCATTCAGCCAGACTAGGGTGTGATGGAATTTAGGAATACACAGAGAATTCCTGGATGAACAGAACAGGTTTAATGCGCATGTTCAGTGGCAAACATAGGCGATGGCAACAATGAACATTGATGTGTTCTGACGCACTTTCTTTTATACTTCAAAAGAACAGGAAACAGGAAAAACAATTTTCTATATATGGTTATATAGACACTTATCATGATTGGTTGTAATACCGACAGCCCCCTATCTCTGCTGTCCCCCTTGCTGCTGTTCTACAGAAGCTAAATATTTTGTTTCCTCTTACTCACTAGTGACAGGTATCTTGCAAAACTTATCTAAATTTCTATCTAAGTAAATTTCCTGTTCTTGTCTGCAGTTAGCTATAAGCTTCCTGCTGCTCTGTGGCAAAGCTATGAGTGAAATTTTGCTCTTACAAACATGCACATTTGTCTGTATTTATCTATCTCATCCTATATTGATAAAAGTGGATTTTATCAAACTTGTGTACCTTTTTCCATCTTAAGGAGGTGTCAAACTCAAGGCCTATGGGCAGGATCTGGCCCACGTTTTGCTTAGATATGGCATGGAAATCACAAAGGACCGGCCCATGTGCCTCAGCTAGCAAAAACGGGGTGCAGGGGGGGTGTTACACCTTTTTTTAGCTTGGACAGCCTCCTGCAAGCACTCTGGCAGCTGAAAGGGAGTGCGCCCCCCCTTCCTTGTTTTGGCTGCCACAGTGTTGCATGAGGCCATCTAGGCCGAAAACAGCACAGGACGGCACCCGTGCAGCCCCCCTGCGGTCCCCCCCCCGCACCTCATTTTGTCTGGCAGAGGGCTATCAGAACTAAAAACAAAACAAAAGGAGAAATGTTTCCCCTTCTGCATTTGAGCGTGCAAGAAGGGGCAGAAAAGGAGAAAGGGAAAGAGGAAAAGACAAGAAAGATGGGAAGATTGCAAGGAAGGAAAAATAAGTAAAGAGGGGAAGGAAGAAGAAATTAAAATGAAGAGGGAAGGAAAAAGAAGGGAGGGGAAATTATAATGAGAGTGAGGAAGGGTCTCAGGGAAGTCCTGCCTTGGCACTTGGCCACCATAGGTGTCTCCCCCGGCCACTCCTCTCCTGGCCCTCCGAAGTCAAACACATTGCGGCCCACAATTAAACGGAGTTTGACACCCCTGGACTAGATATAACCAGTTTTGCAACCTTTCCTCTGATGTTTTAGCATCCGGTCCCTTAATCACCCTTGTTGCTTTTCCCTGCATCCTTATTAGTGTCAACATCTTTTTTGTATTGTGATACAAAACATATAAAATCACAAAGATGACGTTTGACCCAATCTGGAATTTTTAAACAAGTTCATGAATAAACTTGGAAAACGGTTACCAGAGGTCTTCAAACTTGGAAGCTTTAAGACTTGTGGACTTCAACTCCCAGAATTCTCCAGCCAGCCATACAGAATTCTGGGAGTTGAAGTCCACAAGTCTTAAAATTGCCGAGTTTGGAGACCTCTCGGTTAGATGGTTGAAAGAAACACCAGGGATAGAACCTAAATTTAATGTGACTTTGCTGTGCTTGTTTTGGAAAGAAAAATTGATATATCAAGTGAAATGGATATCAGCTTTTCAAGCAAGGCTAAATCAAGAAGCAAAACACAGAAGAAAGAACTATATCTTTCAAAGATCCTGGAGCACAGGGGAGCTGCCAGAGGACTGGAAAAGAGCTGATGTAGTTCCCATCTTCAAAAAAGGAAAAAAAAAACAGATCCAGGAAACTACAGACCTATCAGCCTGACCTGAATACCGGGGAAGATTCTGGAAAAGAGAATCAAGCAACGAATCACCGAACACCTAGAAGCAACCAAAGTAATAACCAAAAGCCAACATGGGTTTGTCAAAAACAGATCATGCCAGACTAATCTTATTGCATTCTTTGACAAAATGACAAAATTAGTAGACCAGAGGAATGCTGTCGATATAATTTACTTGGATTTCAGTAAAGCGTTTGATAAAATAGACCATAACCTACTACTAGATAAAGTAGAAAAATGTGGGTTAGACAGCACCACCACCAGATGGATTTGTAACTGGCTGACCAACCGCACTCAACGTGTAGTCCTCAACGGAACTACATCCACACGGAAGGAAGTATGCAGTGGAGTACCCCAAGGCTCTGTTTTAGGCTCAGTACTCTTCAACATCTTCATCACTGACTTGGACGAGGGGATAGATGGGGAAATCATCAAATTTGCAGATGACACCAAGCTGGCAGGAATAGCCAACTCTCCAGAAGATAGGCTCAAGATACAGAAGGATCTTGACAGACTTGAACGTTGGGCGCTATCTAACAAAATGAAATTCAACAGTGAAAAAAGTAAGGTTCTACATTTAGGCAAAAAAAACAAAATGCACAGGTACTGTATAGGTGGTACCTTGCTCAATAGTAGTACCTGTGAGAGGGATCTTGGACTCCTAGTGGATAACCGTTTAGATATGAGCCAGCAGTGTGCAGCAGCTGCCAAAAAAGCCAACACAGTTCTGGGCTGTATAAACAGAGGGATAGAATCAAGATCATGTGAAGTGTTAATACCACTTTATAATGCCTTGGTAAGGCCACACTTGGAATACTGCATTCAGTTTTGGTCGCCACGGTGTCAAAAAGATGTTGAGACTCTAGAAAGAGTGCAGAGAAGAGCAACAAAGATGATTAGGGGACTGGAGGCTAAAACATATGAAGAACGGTTGCAGGAACTCGGTATGCCTAGTTTAACGAAAAGAAGGACTAGGGGAGACATGATAGCAGTGTTCCAATATCTCAGGGGCTGCCACAAAGAAGAGGGAATCAAACTATTCTCCAAAGCACCTGAGGGTAGAACAAGACGCAATGGGTGGAAACTGATCAAGGAAAGAAGCAACTTAGAACTAAGGAGAAATTTCCTGACAGTTAGAACAATTAATAAGTGGAACAACTTGCCTGCAGAAGTTGTGAATGCTCCAACACTGGAAATTTTTAAGAAAATGTTGGATAACCCATTTGTCTGAAATGGTGTAGGGTTTCCTGCCTGGGCAGGGGATTGGACTGGAAGACCTCCAACGTCCCTTGTTGTTATTGTTGTTTTTATTGTTATTGTTGTTATTGTTATTATTATTTACACAAAATGACAGTATACACAGCAAACGAGGTAACTATGCTGGATTTCGTGTCACTAATCACTAGTCGAACACTTCCCAAATGTTTAAGATTGTGTGATGTATCGGTGGATTATACAAACAAGATCCCAGTAAGGTGGCCTTCTGCAGCTGACCAATGGTGATCTTGTCAGCGCCAATTGTTTTTAAGCGCTTGCCTAGGTCTTTAGGCACAGCACCCAGTGTGCAGAGTACCACTGGAACCACCTGCACTGGTTTATGCCAGAGTCTCTGCAGTTCAGTTCTCAAGTCCTGATATCTGGTAAGTTTTTCAAGTTGTTTTTCATCAATTCTGCTGTCACTAGGTATGGCAAGGTCGACGATCCACACTTTTTTCTTCTTCACAATCGTAATATCCGGAGTATTGTGTTCCAGAACTTTGTCAGTCTGTATTCAGAAGTCCCACAGTAGTTTTGCATGCTCATTTTCGATCACTTTTTCAGGCTTATGGTCCCACCAGTTCTTTGCTGCAGGCAGATGGTAGTTGTGACACAAGTTCCACTGTCCCATCTGTGCAACTGTATTGTGACGTTGTTTGTAGTCAGCTCAGTATGCGATCAATGGTTTCATCTGTTTCTTTACAGAGTCTGCATTTGGGGTCATCAGCAGATTTTTCTATTCTGGCTTTAATTACATCCGTTCTAATGGCTTGTTCTTGGGCTGCAAGAATCAGGCCTTCCGTTTCTTTCTTCAGTGTTTCATTGGTCAGCCATAACCAGGTCTCTTCCTTATTTACTTTTCCTTGGATCTTGTCAAGGAACTGTCCATGCAGTGCTTTGTTACACCAGCTGTCAGCTCAAGTTTGCATCGCTGTTTTCCTATATTAATACTTGGGTTTACTGTGCTTTTAACAGCTTCCTCTTGTTGACCTCCATCAAAGCTGGTGCAACACTGTCAACATCAACATTATTATTATTCCCCCCACCTTTATGAACCCTTATATGACTTCTAAGGGTTGAACAACTATGAAAAACTGTTCTACCATCTGGGCCTATAAGGGCTTTTTCCATGTGATTTTTCTGAGGTCTCACTTTTGAGCAAAACATTACCGCATTCTATGCATCTCTATGGCTTCAATCGCGTATGGAACTTTCCATGCCGTGCAAGCCATTATTTTGGGGAAAAACCTTTCCCACAGTCCACACGTTTACAGGGCCTCTCTCCTGTGTTTCCCTTCTGATGTCTCTGAAGTTCAGCAGACTCCACAAATCTTTTCTCACATTCTGGGCATTGATTTTTTTTTTTTACATTTATATCCCGCCCTTCTCCGAAGACTCAGGCCTTCCGTTTCTTTCTTCAGTGTTTCATTGGTCAGCCATAACCAGGTCTCTTCCTTATTTACTTTTCCTTGGATCTTGTCAAGGAACTGTCCATGCAGTGCTTTGTTACACCAGCTGTCAGCTCAAGTTTGCATCGCTGTTTTCCTATATTAATACTTGGGTTTACTGTGCTTTTAACAGCTTCCTCTTGTTGACCTCCATCAAAGCTGGTGCAACACTGTCAACATCAACATTATTATTATTCCCCACCTTTATGAACCCTTATATGACTTCTAAGGGTTGAACAACTATGAAAACTGTTCTGGGCCTATAAGGGCTTTTCCATGTGATTTTCTGAGGTCTCACTTTGAGCAAAACATTACCGCATTCTATGCATCTCTATGGCTTCAATCGTATGGAACTTTCCATGCCGTGCAAGCCATTATTTTGGGAAAACCTTTCCCACAGTCCACGCTTACAGGGCCTCTCCTGTGTTTCCCTTCTGATGTTTCAAGTCCAGAAGACTCACAAATCGTTTCTCACATACTGGGCATTGATTTTTTTTACATTTATATCCCGCCTTCTCCAAGACTCAGGGCGTTACAATGTATAGGCAATAGTCTCATTCTATTTGTATATTTTTACAAAGTCAACTTATTGCCCCCCCCAACAATCTGGGTCCTCATTTTACCTACCTTATAAAGGGTGGAAGGCTGAGTCAACCTTGGGCCGGGCTCGAACCTGCAGTAATTGCAGGCTCTGTGTTCTAATAACAGGCTTCTCTGTAGCCTGAGATATCCCAGCCCCAGCTATCTCTGAAGACAGATAAGGTCTGTCTCCAGAGTGATATCGAATTAGGATTGATTTCTGGCCAAAACACCTCCCGTATTCTGGGTACTAATAGGGTCTTTCTCCGGTGTGAACTCTCTGATGTTGAATTTGGGTTGACTTTCTGCCAAAACACCTCTCACATTATGGGCACTTTTCATTTTTCTGCACATGTAGAAAAGGCTTCTCTTCTTTGTGAAGCCTCTCATGTTTTCTAAGATAATATCTGCAATGAAAAGATTTCTCAAACTCCGGACATTTATATTGCTTCTCTAATGGCTTCTCTGATGAACCTGAAGCAGTTTTGCTGTGAGAAAACTTTTCCCACACTCCCCACATTTATAGGACAACTCTCCCGTGTGCCTCTTCTGATGTTTCCGAAGTCCAGAAGACTCCACAAATCGTTTCTCACATACTGGGCATTGAAAGGGTGTGTCTCCAGTGTGAAGTCTCTGATGTCGCATTAGGCTTGTCTTGTAGCCAAAAGATCTCCCACATTCTGGACATTTATATTGATTCTCTAAGTGGTTTCTCTGATGCCGCACAAGTCCATCTTTCCGTCTAAAAGATTTCCCACACACTGAGCATTTGTGGCATTTCTCACCTGTATGGATTTTGCAGTGAATTCTAAGGGTTGATGAAAGAGCAAATGATTTCCCACAGTCTAAACATTTGAACTTTTTTTCCCCTCTGTGAACATTCTCATGATTTCGAGGCTTTGTATTGTACGGAAAATGTTCCACACTGATGCACATAAAGGGCTTCACCCTGTATGGATTTTGCAGTGAATTCTAAGGGTTGATGAAAGAGCAAATGATTTCCCACAGTCTAAACATTTGAACTTTTTTTCCCCTCTGTGAACATTCTCATGATTTCGGAGGCTTTGTATTGTACGGAAAAATGTTCCACACTCGATGCACATAAAGGGCTTCACCCGTGTATGGATACCCTGATGTTGAAAAAGAGTTTCCTTCGAAGAAAAACATTTATCACAATCATTACATTTATATAGTTTTTCTCCGTGTGAACTCTCTGATGTTGAATTCGGGTTGACTTTCTGCCAAAACACCTCTCACATTATGGGCACTTTTCATTTTTCTGCACATGTAGAAAAGGGTTTTCTTCTTTGTGAAGCCTCTCATGTTTTCTAAGATAATATTTGCAATGAAAAGATTTCCCACATTCTGGACATTTATATTGCTTCTCTAATGGCTTCTCTGATGAACCTGAAGCAGTTTTGCTGTGAGAAAACTTTTCCCACACTCCCCACATTTATAGGGCAACTCTCTCGTGTGCCTCTTCTGATGTCTCCGAAGTCCAGCAGACTCCACAAATCGTTTCTCACATTGTGGGCATTGAAAGGGTGTGTCTCCAGTGTGAAGTCTCTGATGTCGCATTAGGCTTGTCTTGAAGCCAAAAGATCTCCCACATTCTGGACATTTATATTGCTTCTCTAAGTGGTTTCTCTGATGCCGCACAAGTCCATCTTTCCGTCTAAAAGATTTCCCACACACTGAGCATTTGTGGCATTTCTCACCCGTATGGATTTTGCAGTGAATTCTAAGGGTTGATGAAAGAGCAAATGATTTCCCACAGTCTAAACATTTGAACTTTTTTTCCCCTCTGTGAACATTCTCATGATTTCGGAGGCTTTGTATTGTACGGAAAAATGTTCCACACTCGATGCACATAAAGGGCTTCACCCGTGTATGGATACCCTGATGTTGAAAAAGAGTTTCCTTCGAAGAAAAACATTTATCACAATCATTACATTTATATAGTTTTTCTCCCGTGTGTGTCCTTTGGTGTCTCCGAAGTTCATAAGAATCCACAAATGTTTTCTCACATTCTGGCCATTGATTGGGTCTTTCTCTGGTGTGTATAGTCTGATGTCGAATTAGAGCTGACTTCTGGCCAAAACATCTCCCACATTCTGGGCACTGATGGGGTCTTTCTCCAGTGTGAATTCTCTGATGTTTCAGCAGGCATGATTTCCTGGAAAAAGATTTCCCACATTCTAGGCACGTTTTGCTTTCCTTTGTGTGTGTTTTATTATGTTGGCAAAGAGATGAGTTCCGAGTGAAACATTTTCCACACTCAAAGCATTTATAAGGACTCTGCCCCGTGTGAATAATCTCATGTTTTCTAAATAATTGTTTATAACGGAAAGATTTCCCACACTCAAGACATCGATAAGGTTTCTCTCTGCTGTGGATTTGTTGATGTTTAAGAAGCTGCGAGGTTTGAGAAAAGCACAGCCCACATTGCACACACTTGCAGGGCTTCTCTTCAGCCAGGCTCTTCTGAGGCCTAGAAAGATGCCGTCTCCCAGGAAATCTTCTCCAGCACTTCCAGGATTCCTGAGATCTCTTTCCCTGGTGGATTCCCTGATGGGTTCCAAGGTCCGAGCCTTTAGCAAAACGCTCCCCGCACTCTCCGCATCTGTAAGGCTTCAGTCCAGGGTGGCTCCGGAGATGTTTGGCAAAGCTCCACATTCCAGGAAAGGAGTTCCCACAAGGAAAACACAGGTGGGATCCATTCCCCGTATGCAGCTTCCGATGGATCAAAAGAAGGGACCGGTGACCAAAGGATTTCCCGCACTTGGAGCATTTGTAGAGTCTCCCCAGATTCCTCTGAAGGGACCTTTGGCCAACGTGTTCCTCCCTCTGCATAGTCTCCAGGGGCTGCTCACGTCCACAGCTTTCAATCCAAGGAAACTGTAACAAGCAGAACTTTGGCCAAAAGGTTGAAGGATGGGCAGGAGGATGAGTCCAAATGCTGAGAAGACGAAACTTCTGGTCCCGGTGACTGAGCCAGATGGGATCCTGCAAGCAGAGCTTCCTCCAAAGGTTTTCCTGGCGGCACCTGCAGGATGAAGATAGAAGAAGTGAAGGAGAGAGGAAGATTTATTTTCTTCGGCTCTTCAAATAGCCCAAACAATAGCTGGAAGCCCCCATATATCAGTGATGGCTAACCTTTTCTGGACTGAGTGCCCAAAGCTGTATGACCCCCCAAAGGCTCTATTCCCTCCCTGCACTATCAAACAATGTTGGGATCTCCCCTGTGGAGCTGACCTCCCCTTCCCTTTTCTTAGCACAAGGAGAGGGGATGGCTGACAGAGTCCCTGTTGCCCATTTGCCTTCCTGAACTGGGGATGATCCCTGCCTTTTTCTTTTCCGTGGGGGGGGGGGAGGCGATGCTACATGATATGAAGCAAACTGCAAAGACCTTCCCTCCCATAGGATTTGTATGTATGTGCCAGGTAGATCTAATTGTGTAGAGAGTTCAACCTATGTAGATATTAATGGAGACTGTTCTTTCAACCAGCACAGATTGAATATGTCTTCCTCCTGGAATGGCCTCCTATTGTTGCTTTATAGTTTAGGGAGGATGCAAATACATTGATTGGGACCAGAAATACGGTTTGAACACAATTGGGAACAAACAGCTTCCATTAAAAAAATTGACCCTATATATGAACCTAAAGAGGAAGACGGATGGAAGCCTGTCACTTTTAGAAGAAAACAACAACCGAGAGCAAAGCCCCTTCTATCTATCCAATCCACTCCAATGAAGCTTTTCTGGAAGTGAACATTCGCTGCCATGTTCTCCCCCTGAAAAGGAATATGCAGTCGCCCACAAAAGAGCAGTCTTCAATAGTTTCTAAAAAAGAATCAAAACCCAGCATTTCTGCAACCGGATGGAAATATCCCAGAGTTTCCTAGGGAAAGAAGGCGAGTTTCAGTGACAGGCGATTCAATTCTTAGGGAAACAGAAATTATAGTTTGCAGAGCAGATAGTCAATAACAGCATGCAAAGTCCAGGGTTTCAGATACATAGAACAGATAGAATTGCAGAATCATCAGAAAGGAGGCGGCTTATGCTTATATATCAACAACAGATGGTCTCAGAATATAAGTATAATGTATAAATTCTGTGATGAAAACTTAAGATTCTCTACTTATCAACTGCAAATCATTTTACTCTCCACGAGAGTTCTCCTCATTTCTACTAATTGCTGTTTATGTCCCTCCACAAGCCTGTGTAAACAAGGCATTACAAATTCTAGCTGACCAGATTATGCAGGCTGAAGCCAAATACCCTGATTCACTGGCCATTATTTTGGAAGATCTAAACAAGGTAAACTTAAGGAAAGAACTTCCAAAATACTGTCAGCATTATTATTTTCACCATTATTATTAATACTTTCAGCATTATTATTAATCTTTCCATTGTTCCTATCACCCAACTCTTCCTACTTATGACTTTTTGTTGGTATCCTTATGATTTATTGATTGACTGTTTCCTAATATGATTTGATTGCTTATTTGTTCCCTATGACTATCATTAAGTGTTGTACCTTGTGATTTTTGACCAATGTATCTTTTCTTTTATTTATATTGAGAGCATATGCACCACGAGAACTTCCTTGTGTGTCCAATCACAAGGCCAATAAACTGTTCTATCCTATTCCTATTCCTATTCTATTCTAGCTTGGTAAATTAATCTCCCTGAAGAAAAAATCAAAGATGTAACAGAAATAATGAAACCCATGGAGTACTGCCCCTTTCTTCTCCTGCACAAGGAGACCAATAACACAATGAATCTGAAAAGAATGGATCATGATGCCCATTTTCATGAAAGGGGAGAAAAAGAGAGAGACCAGAGAAACTACAAACCAATCAGCCCAACATCAATAACTGGGAAGATCCTGGAAAACATAATAAAAACACAGATCTGCAAATATCTAGAGACAAAGTTATAATTAAAAGCCATTACACTTGGCCAATAAAGAATTCTCTATTCTTTCTAATTCCTATTCCTATTCCTATTCCTATTCTATTCTATTCTGGGTTTGCTAAAAACAGATCATGCCAAACCAATCTTATTTCATTCTTCGACAAGAATGCTTAGTCTAGGCTCTAGAAAAAAGAAGGATCAGGTATGGCATGATTGCTATTCCAGTATTTGAGGGACTGCTACAAAGAAGAGGAAGTCCACCTATTCTCCAAAGCACCAGAAGGCAGGAATGGAGAATAATGGAATAATAATGAATAATAAATAATAATAATAATGAAGAATAATGAAGAATGGATGGAAACAAATCAAGAAGAGAAGCAACCTGGAATTAAGGAGAAACTTCCTAACAGAGAGGACAGTTAATGAGTGTAGCAACTGGTCTGCAGAAGTTGTGGCTGCTCCAACACTGGAGATTTTTCTGAAAAAATGGACAGAAATGGTATAATGTGCTTGAGCAGAGGGTTGGTCTAGATGACCTTCAAGGTCCCTACACCAGCTCTATTCTGATTTATAAAACACGCCAACGAGGGGCTGACACATCACAGACTCTTCAGAGCAAAACGAGTGAAAAAAGAGATTCTACCCAGCTTTGCCAAACAAAAGAAATCCAAATATTAGAATATAAGAAAGAATTTTCATTTCTTTATTTAGATGAAGCCGAGAGAGAGTGGATCGTTTCTCCGTTGGGAGAAATTGAAGTCAGTTCAAACCCTTTCCCTCCCCCATAAAGAAAACCCTCCACCCCCCCAATTGAAGTATTTGATTACCCCAAAATCCCCCCTGAACCCCTTCAAAGAAAAGCCCCCTTTGCCCTCCGTGGGGCGGGGCTTCCCCCCCTTTGCCCAGCCCCGCATCCACCCGGGACCCTCTCGGGGCTACCTTCCTCCTGGCGGGGAGAAGCCCTCCGGGCAGCCCGAGGGAGGGAGAGCGGGAGCCCCACCTGCCCGGAGCGGGACCCAGGAGCAGCCTTGCCGGACAGCCAAGAATTGGCACAGCCGCCCAAGCCGCAAGTGGAGGAAACGGCAACTCAGCTCCCATACACGTGCGTGGGGGGACACCGAGAGGAACTTCCCAGAGGGGCTCCTTGGATGCTTCTCCCTGCTTTTTCCGGCCTCGTTTCCTCCCTGAGAGTAGGGAGACGCTCTAGCCCAGGGGTGTCCAAAATTGTGGACTTCAATTCCCAGAGTTCCTCAGCCAGCTTTGCTTTGCTGAGGGATTCTGGGAGTTGAAGTCCACAAGTCTTAAAGGGACCAAGTTTGGACACCTCTGCTCTAGCCTGTCCTTCCTCTCCTCCCCCGGGAGCCGCTGGCCGAGCCGCCTCTTTTCCGGCCGGGCGGAGTCCAGGGAAGCCGGGAGCTTTTTCCTCCTTCCCTGCCTCTCCCCCAGGATTGGGAAGAGGCGACCGGGGATCCCCGCTCTCTGCTTCCCCCAAAGTTTGGGGGACTTGGAGGCGGGACTGTGCGCTAAGATCCCTCATCCGTCCCCTGGCAAGGCTGGGACCAATGTAGCCAAGCTTTGCTGGCTGAGGGATTCTGGGAGTTGAAGTCCAGAAGTCTTAAAGGGACCAAGGTTGGAGACCCCTGCCTCAGAGCATTCAGGAAACACCATCCCATAAGCTTTGCTTTCATCATGGTTTGCCCCGTATGATGTCTCAGTTCAGCAGAGTTTACAAATCGTTTCTCACATTCTGGCCATCGATGGGGGTGACTGGTGGGTGTGTAACACTTTCCAAGCCACAGGTGAGAAAGCCTGACAGAATAACCAGTTGAAGAGGAACTTGGAGGTCTTCTAGCTCAGGGCTCTCCAACCCTGGCAACTTGAAGACTTGTGGACTTCAACTCCCAGAGTTCCTCAGCCAGCTTTGCCATATTGCATTCAATGTTTTTCTTGCCTATTTCCGTCAATCTGGAAACAACAATTGCCTACCAATCTTAAAAATTCCTAAGGTTGAGAAACGCTGCCTTAGACCAGGGGTCTCCAACCTTGGCAACTTTAAGCCTGGTGGATTTCAACTCCCAGAATCCCCCAGCCAGCAAAGCAAAGCTGGCTGAGGGACTCTGGGAGTTGAAGTCCACAAGTCTTAAAGGGACTAAGGTTGGAGACCCCTGCCTTAAGAGCATTCAGGAAACACCATCCCGTAAGCTTTGCTTTCATCATGGTTTGCCCCGTGTGATGTCTCAGTTCAGCAGAGTTTACAAATCGTTTCTCACATTCTGGCCATCGATGGGGGTGACTGGTGGGTGTGTAACACTTTCCAAGCCACAGGTGAGAAAGCCTGACAGAATAACCAGTTGAAGAGGAACTTGGAGGTCTTCTAGCTCAGGGCTCTCCAACCCTGGCAAGTTGAAGACTTGTGGACTTCAAATCCCAGAGTTCCTCAGCCAGCAAAGCTGGGAGTTGAAGTCACCCAATCAGTTCAAACCCACACTAGCAGTTAAAAGGAAGAAACAGCTGCGATCACACATTTCTCCTAGAAGCACGAAGCCGTAAACACCTAACCTGAAAATGACGAATGGGATTTAGTTGAAACGTCGCCAAGACACTTCCAATTTTACGCGGGAGACCTTCCAATTTTACGCGGGAATAACCAAAGATCTAGATACAAACACCCGCGAAAACCTCAGAATACACACACACACACACACACACACACACGTGTGTGTATACGTACATACATACATACATAGTATATATATACAGTACATAGTACAAAAATGTGGGTTAGACAGAATCACCACCAGATGGATTCGTAACTGGCTGACCAACCGCACTCAGCATGTAGTCCTCAACGAAACTACATCCACATGGAGGGAAGTATGCAGTGGAGTACCCCAAGGCTCTGTTTTAGGCCCAGTACTCTTCAACATCTTCATCAATGACTTGGACGAGGGGATAGATGGGGAACTCATCAGATTTGCAGATGATACCAAGCTGGCAGGAATAGACAACATTCCAGAAGATAGGCTCAAGTTACAGAAGGATCTTGACAGACTCGAACACTGGGCGCTATCTAACAAAATGAAATTCAACAGTGAAAAAAGTAAGGTTCTACATTTAGGCAAAAAAACAAACAAACACCAAAATGCACAGGTACCGTATATGGGGTACCTTGCTCAATAGTAGTACCTGTGAGAGGGATCTTGGAGTCCTAGTGGACTCCATTTAGATATGAACCAACAGTGTACAGCAGCTGCTAAAAAAGCCAACACAGTTCAGGGCTGCATAAACAGAGGGATGGAATCAAGATCACATGAAATGTTAATACTACTTTATAATGCCTTGGTAATTTGGAATATTGGAATATTGCATCCAGTTTTGGTCGCCACGGTGTCAAAAAGATGTTGAGACTCTAGAAAGAGTGCAGAGAAGAGCAACAAATATGGTTAGGGGACTGGAGGCTAAAACATATGAAGAATGGTTGCAGGAACTGGGTATGTCTAGTTTAATAAAAAGAAGGACTAGGGGAGACATGATAGCTGTGTTCCAATATCTCAGGGGTTGCCACAAAGGAGAGGGAGTCGGGCTGTTCTCCAAAGCACCTGAGGGTAGAACAAGAAGCAGTGGGTGGAAACTGATCAAGGAAAGAAGCAACTTAGAACTAAGAAATTTCCTGACAATTAGAATAATTAATAAGTGGAACGACTTGCCTGCAGAAGTTGTGAATGCTCCAACACTGGAAATTTTTAAGAAAATGTTGGATGACCATCTGTCTGAGATGGTGTAGGGCAGGGGGTTGCCTGGGCAGGGGGTTGGACTAGAAGGCCTCCAAGGTCCCTTCCAACTCTGTTGTTTTTGTTGTTGTTGTTATTATTATATATAGATTTTTTAAAAATACCATATTTTTCAGACTATAAGACACTTTAGACTATAAGATGCACCTATCTTTTTTGGGAAGGAAAACAAGATATACGCTAGTGCAGCAGTCATCAACTGGTGGTCCGCGAGAAAATTTTGGTGGTCCGTAGAAAAATTATTTGCATTTTTTATATTGCACTAAATCAGGGGTCCTCAAACTACGGCCCCCGGGACAGATACGTGCAATAACGTTTGTGTTGCTGCAGAATCTCCCCCTTTGGGGTCTTTTTGTGTGGGTCAGAGGGGGACAGAAATTCTGACTTGGGGTCTGCTTCGGCCTCCTGGTGCAGGACTTTGGGCAAAGGCTGGAGGGAAGTGCTGCTGGTGATGAAGAGCCGGAGGGCCTTGTTTCAGTGGGACTGCATTATGGCCTGGAACTGGCTGACCATCTCAGCCCACTGAGCCTCCAGGTGCCGGTACCTGGCCTTGCAGTCCCGCAGGTCTTACCTCTGTTTGGAAAGCCTATGCTTGTAGTCCTCAGTGAGGTGCTTCTACTGAGCCTCCTTTTCGATCAGATCCAATTTGAACTGAGCCAGCTGTTTTGCCAACTCTTTCTCATGGTGGCTGCTTAGCTCCAACAACTGTTCCCTGTTGGCGCCTTAAGGACCCTGGGCGGGGAGGTGAGGAGTTGGCCACACCCACCCACTCACATGACCTCCATTAAGCAGATCATATTAGTAGTCCACAAGATTTAAAATTATGAATTTAATGGTCCCTGAGGTCCGAAAAGTTGGGGACCCCTGTGCTAGTGCATGGATATGGGAAATAATATGTAATTTTACCAGTTTAAAGTTTTTTGTCTTTGCATAGATTGGTATTGTAATCAGAATCAGTAAGTTATACAGCACACAATCTGTTAGATGTAAAGGTTCCCCCCCCTCTTTATTTTCCTTCAGGTAATATTTCAACTAAGTTAGTGAAATGCTTTTTAAATTCCAACTAATTGTTGATTCTAGACAGAAATTTTACAACAAAAGGACACAAAGAAGAAAGTAAGACCATAAAACGCTCACAATTACTCTGCTTCTCAGTTTGCCTCGTTTCAGCAAACAGCCTGCTTTAGTTTCATTTTCATTTTCATCACAAGAAAAAAAAAATCTGCCTCCCAGCAATTTGCCTGCTTGCAGCAAGCAGCAGAGTCCTGCCTGGCAATAGGCAATGACAATCCCTGCAGCCTGAAACAGCTGAGGGTCGGGAGGCTGATGGGACAGACAATCAGCTGCTTGTGCTAATCAGGCTGTGCTGAAAGTGAAATGGGCTGTTTCTTCTTGCTGCTTGCTGCAAGGAGGTAAATTGCTGGGAGGCAGAAGCCAAAGTGTGGGGGCCAGTGGGTGAACGGGGTTACATTCAGAGTATAAGACGCACCGAAATTTTAACCTTTTTTGGGGGGGGGGAAGATGGGTCTTATATTCTGAAAAATATGGTAATCCATTCTAATTAAAACATATTTAAGTCACTCCCTCCAGCTTATCTTCCTAGAATAGAGTCGCTTTCTTTCAAGGAGAGTCTATCAAGTCTCTTTTCCTGAAGTTCTCAGCTTTATTTATATCCATTTTAAAAAGTCCCAAAGCTGTCCTGTTAACATTATAAATTGGTCTGAAGCAAATCTTCCCCAATTAAATTTTCCCTCACTGAAATAGCTATCATATCATTTTTTTCTGCAGGAATACCCAGCCTTGCTGATATCCATAATGCAAAAGTCCCTAACTTGACCTCTTAAAAATTGTCATTGGGTGTGTCAGCTGCTGGCCATATCACCGGACATCTTTAGTATTGGAGAACTATACCGAGATGATCACGGATAGCCAAATAATTACAATTATTTACAATTACAATAATTACAATTATCCACCATTTCCACATATGGCACTTTAGTTTCAAATTCACAGTCTATTGTTCAATTCCATATCTCCTTTCGCCTACTTTAAATCTTAATTAACTCTATATATGAAAACAGTCAATCTCTCTGCATTCAGTTGACCTCTCATCTTCCCCTTTACTCTGATTTTTCTGATGTCTTCCTTTTGAACAAAACATTATCGCACTCTGTGAATCGCTATGGCTTCCCTCGTGTATGGATCTTCTGATGATATGTAAGGTGGTGTTTTTGAGAAAAGCATTTCCCACACTCTTCACATTTGTATGGCCTCTCCCCCGTGTGGATTCTCTGATGAACCCGTAGCCGTGCTGCCGTGATAAAACATTTTTCACACTCCCCACATTTAAAGGGCTTCTCCCCTGTGTGTCCCTTTTGATGTATCTGAAGTTCACTCAATTGCACAAATCTTTTCTCACATTCTGGGCATTGATAGGGTCTTTCTCCGGTGTGTATTTTCTGATGTCGAATTAGGTTTGACTTCCTGCCAAAACATTTCTCACATTCTGGGCACTTTTCATTTTTCTGCACACATTTGTAAGCTTCCTCTCCTGCGTGAATCCTCTTGTGGTTTGTAAGATGTCTCTGGCAATGAAAAGTTTCCCCACACTCCGAGCATTTATAGGGCCTCTCTCCTGTATGTATTCGGCAGTGATTTCTAAGGGTAAATGAAGAAACAAATGCTTTCCCACAGTCTAAACATTTGAATTTTTTCTCTCCTCTGTGAACATTTTCATGACTTCTGAGGATGAATATTGTACGAAAAAATGTTCCACACTGGATGCACTGATAGGGCTTCTCCCCTGTGTGGACACTCTGATGTCGAAAAAGACTTCCCTTAAAAAAAAAACATTTCTCACAATCCTTACATTTATAGAGCCTTCCTGATGTGTGTGTGCTTTGGTGTTTCCGAAGTGCCGACAAACTCACATATCGTCTCTCACATTCTGGACATTTATAGGGTCTTTCTCCAGTGTGAATTCTCTGATGTTGCATCAGCCAGAATTTGCTGGAAAAACATTTCCCACATTCTCGGCACGTTTTCCTTTCCTCCTTTGTGTGTGTTTTATTATGTTTGCAAAGAGATGAGCTCCGAGTGAAACATTTTCCACACACAAAACATTTATAAGGACTCTGCCCTGTGTGAATTTTCTCATGTTTTCTAAAACATTGTTTAAAGTGGAAAGATTTCCCACACTCCAGACATTGATAAGGTTTCTCTCTGGTGTGGATTTGTTGATGTTTAAGCAGCTGTGAGTTTTGAGAAAAGCACAGCCCACATTGCACACACTTGCAGGGCTTCTCTTCAGCTGGGCTCTTCTGAGGCCTAGAAAGACGCCGTCTTCCAGGAAATCTTCCCCAGCGCTTCCAGGATTCCTGAGATCTCTTTCCCTGGTGGATTCGCTGATGGGCTCCAAGGTCTGAGCCTTTAGCAAAATGCTCCCCGCACTCTCCGCATTTATAAGGCCTCAGTCCAGGGTGGCTCCGGAGATGTTTGGCAAAGCTCCACATTCCAGGAAAGGAGTTTCCACAAAGAAAACACAGGTGGGATCCATTTCCCATATGCAGGTTCCGATGGATCAAAAGGAGGGACCGGTGAGCAAAGGATTTTCCGCATTTGGAGCATTTCAAGGGTCTCCCCAGATTCCTCTGAAGGGACCTTTGGCCAAAGTGTTCCCCCCTCTGCATAATTTCCAGGGGCTGCTTACTTCCAGGGCTTTCCATCCGAGGAAACTCGAACAAGCAGAACTTTGGTGAAAAAGTTAGAAGATGGGCAGGAGGATGGGCTCCAGCACGAGTCCGAAAGCTGAGAAGACTAAATCTTTAGTCCCGGTGACTGAGCCAGATTGGATCCTGCAAGCAGAACTTCCCCCAAAGGTTTTCCTGGTGGCACCTGCAGGATGAAGATAAAAGAAGTGAAGGAGAGAAGAAAATTTATTTTCTTCAGCTCTCCAAATAGCCCAAACAATAGCTGCAAGACCCCCTATATAAACCCTGGAGTACCCCCAAAAATTTCCATTCCTTCCCTGCAGAATCAAAGCAATGCTGGGGTCCTTGCTGCAGAGCTGGCCTCCCCTTCCCTTTTCTTAGTATGATGAGAAGGGATGGCTGACAGAGTCCCTGTTGCTTTCCATTTGCCTGCCTGAACTGGGGATGATCCCTGCCTTTTCCTTTTCCTTGGCTGGGGTGCGTGCGTGTGGTAACAGGATGTGAGACAAAGACCCCCCATAGGATTTCTATGTGTCAGGTAGATCTAATTATGTACAACCTATATATGGACACTGTTCATATATGGACACTATTCATATATGGACACTGTTCATATATGGACACTGTTCTTTGGGGCACCAGAGACTTTAATATGGGCTCCTCCAAGAATGGCTTCCTATTGTTGCTTTATAGTTTAGGCCGGATGTAAATACATTCATCGGGGTCAGCAATGGCTCATGTTTTCTAAAAGGGAAGCTGATGGTATATTTGGCCAAAATTTCCACCAGATCCTCATACCTGCCCAGGTCAGATTTTGGAATTTGTCTTCAACCATTTTCTTTTGGCTTCGAATGTAGTATCCACCCAATTGCTGGAATCACTTCACCAAGGGGCTTAAGCACCAGAAACCATGGTTAAAATAATAATGGTTTAGCTGAGGGATATGTAATTTCTGGGCTGAAGACTGATCCCTGCTTTGGAGGACTGTGCTTGGGGCAAAATCAAATTTTACCTGATATGGGGTGGCAAAATTATAGAATTAACATATTTTTTTCTCCACTGTCATATTCAATCCTTTTCAGTTCCATTGAGGTCTCTGAGGCTGTCCTGGTCAAGATCACTGACCATCCGGAATCTCCTCCTCTTCCTCTCCCCCCTCAGCTCCCTCTTTCTCCTTTCTCTCATTTACAGTTCCTTCTTCCTTTCCTTTTCCTTCCTTTTCTCTCCTAATAGGCTTGCTCTACTACTTACCAGCTTCCTTTGTAAGCAAAGAGCTTCTTTAAAAAAATGAACCTCAAGAAGAAATCCAATACACCCACATTGAACACAACAGGGAACGAACAGCTTCCATTTAAAAAAACAGATCTTATATATGAACCTAAAGAAGAAGACCGATGGAAACCTGTCACTTTTCCCCCACTTGGACTGCCAGGCGATCAAACTGGTCAGTCCTAGAGGAGATCAACCCTGACTGCTCTTTAGAAGGCCAGATCCTGAAGATGAAACTCAAAACACTTTGGCCACCTAATGAGAAGGAAGGACTCACTGGAGAAGAGCCTAATGCTGGGAAAGATTGAGGGCAAAAGAAGAAGGGGACGACAGAGAATGAGGTGGCTGGATGGAGTCAGTGAAGCAGTCGGTGTGAGCTTAAATGGACTCCAGAGGATGGTAAAGGACAGGAAGGAATGTGGTCCATGGGGTCACGATGGGTCGGACACAACTTTGCCACTACCAACAACAGCAACTGGTCTGCAGAAGTTAGAATAGAACAGAACAGAACAGAATAGAATAGAACAGAATTTTTTATTGGCCAAGTGTGATTGGACACACAAGGAATTTGTGGTTGCCCCAACAGTGGAGACTTTTAAGAAAAGAATGGACGGCCACCTGTCTCAAATGTATACGGTACAGGGTCTCCTGCTTGAGCAGGGGGCTGGACTAGACGACCTCCAAGGGCCCTTCCCACCCTATTCTGATGGATAAAACCCACCAACGAGGGGCTGCCACATCACAGCAGAGCAAAACTAGGCAAATAATGATTTTTTTCTGCTTCTACCCACCTTTGGAGAAAGAAAAATAAACAATTGAAATACTAAAATAAAAGCAAAGAATTCTTAGTCATTCTTCTCTATGTAGATGAAGCAGAAAGAAAGTGAAAACTTTTCACCGTTGGGAGAAAATGAACTCAATTCAAACCCTTTTTTCCCCCTAAAGAAAACCCTCCACCCCCAATTGAAGTACTTGATTACCCCAGAATCCCCCCTGAACCCCTTCAAAGAAAAGCCCCCTTTGCCCTCCGTGGGGCGGGGCTTCCCCCCCTTTGCCCAGCCCCGCATCCACCCGGGACCCTCTCGGGGCTACCTTCCTCCTGGCGGGGAGAAGCCCTCCGGGCAGCCCGAGGGAGGGAGAGCGGGAGCCCCACCTGCCCGGAGCGGGACCCAGGAGCAGCCTTGCCGGCAAACGAAGAATTGGAACAGCCGCCCAAAGCGCCGCAAGTGGGGAAAAAGGGCATCAAAACTCCCGGCAACCCATCTCCCATAGACAATGGAGAGGGAGAACGAGAGGAGGTTCCTAGAGGGGCTATTATGAAACAATTCCCCGCCTTTTCCGGCTCCCTTTTCCTCCCTGAGATAGGGTGGGGAGACGCTCTAGCCCCTCCTTCCTCTCCTCCCCCCCTGGAACGGCTGCAGTTTCGGGGTCCGGGAAGCGCCGCTTCCCCCTCGGAGGGCGCTGGGCGAGCCGCTTCTTTCCCGGCTGGGCGAAGGCGAAGGCGAGTCTTTTAAAACGGGAGGACAGCATTAGAAGGGCAGAACAGGACTCCAGCAACTGTCTTCCCCAGCCGACTTGGCCGGGGATGATGATGATGATGATGATGGGTGAGGCTGCACCCCAGAGCTGGGGTCAGCAGCCGGGTGTTTGGAGGCTCTTTCCAAGTTGCCGCGAGTTCCCACGACTCCCGGGTTGGATCGTCCCGTCCCCCCCCCCTCCGCCCCCGTGTGCACGTCGGAAGGGCCGGTCTGGTGGGCAACGCGACCCCGTCCTCGCTTCTCCGTTAGGGACTCTGTGTCCAAGTTTGCTCTGGGATGTTTTATTTTTTTGGGGGGTGGGTGGGACCGTTAAGTTTTTCTTGGGTGTAAGGAAGTGGCATCTGGATTGAGTCATAGGGGTCGGTGGTTGACAAAGGTTTGCAAAAGAGGTACAACCCCCCCACCCCGAATAGAGGCAGTCCTTAACTTACAACCGTTCGTTTAGTGACCAAACTTAACGGTAACAGAGTTGGAAGGGACCTTGGAGGTCATCTAGTCTAGGGGTCTCCAACCTTGGTCCTTTTAAGACTTGTGGACCTCAACTCCCAGAGATCCTCAGCCAGCAAAGCTCTGGGAGTTGAGGTCCACAAGTCTTAAAGGGACCAAGGTTGGAGACCCCTAGATCTAGTCCAGCAGTCACCAACTGGTGGTCCGCGAGAAAATTTTGGTGATCCGCAGAAAAATTATTTTGCATTTTTATATGGCACTAAATCAGGGGTCCTCAAACTATGGCCCCCTGGGATGGATACATGCAATGAATGTTTCTGTTGCTGCAGAGAATCTCCCCCTTTGATGTCTCTTTGTGGGGGTCAGAGGGGGGCACAAATTCTGACTTGGGGTCTGCTTCGGTCTCCTGGTGTGGGGCTTTGGGCAAAGGCTGGAGGGAAGTGTCACTGGTGGCAAGGAACCAGAGGGCCTCGTTCCAGTGGGACTGCCTCATGGCCTGGAACTGGCTGACCATCTCAGCCCACTGAGCCTCCAGGCGCCGGTACCTGGCCTTGCATTCCCACAGGTCTTCCCTATGCTCGTAGTCCTCAGTGAGGTGCTTCTACTGAATCTCCTTCTTGGTCAGATCTGATTTGAACTGAGCTCTTTTGCCAACTCTTTCTCATGGTGGCTGCTGAGCTCCAACAACTGGTTCCTGTTGGGGCCCTAAGGAGCCCAGGCGGGCAGGCAAGGAATGGCTGGGAATGGAGGAGCGAGTAGAGGTTGGCGAGGTGCCCCTTGACGTGAGTGACATCAACTTGGCCACGCCCACCCAATCACATGACCACCTAGCCATTCCCACTCAGCCGGTCACTAGGCAGATCATATTAGGGGCCGCGGAATTTAAAATTATGAATTTAGTGGTCCCTGAGGTCCGAAAGGTTGGTGACCCCTGATCTAGCCCAACTCCCTGTTCACGCAGGAGATTTGTGTTAGGGATTCGAACCGCCGAACTTGCTGGCCTTTTTGATCGACAAGCTCAGCGTCCTAACCACTGAACCACCTAGTCAGGGTCACTGGAAAAAGTGACTTATGACCGTTGTGACGACGACCCCTGCGGCATTCCCCAGGCTCACGGGATCAAACTTCTGATGCCGGGCAGCCAACTCATATGGATGATGGCTTGCAATGTCTCCGGGTCCTGCGATCAACGTTGGCCACCATTTGGACGAGCAAAGTCGGTGGGGGAAAACCAGACACGCTGAACGGCTTGGTTTACCAACTTCAGCACGGCCGTGATTCCCTGAACAACGGCGGCAGGAAAAGTCGTAAAATGGGGCGAAGCGCATTTTAAAGCACGTCTCGCTTAACAACGGACATTTGGGGCTCCGTTGTGGTCGTAAGTCGAGGACTACCAGTATTGGGGGGTTTTTTTAATAGTTTTTTTTAGGGCAAATTTTTTTTATTTTTTTTCCATAATAATTCCCACAATTTGACCAGTGTACAATACAATCACTTATACAACAATCGATCCTATACTCAAATTATGCTCAATCCGGGCTACTCAACCGCCACTCCCCCCTTTAATCCTTTCTTCCCTTCTCATCCTTCTTAAACTTCCCCCACCACCTTCTCCTCGCTTTCCTACTTCCCCTCCTCTTTCCCACTTCTCACTACCATCCTTTCTAACCCTCTATCTTCTCCTCCTTCTTCTCCTCCTATCCTTTCTTCTCCCTCCCTTCTTTCCTACCTGCCTACCTGCCTACCTACTTTCTCCCTTCTTTACTCCTCTTTCCTTACCCTTTCCCTTCAGGAGTTGTTACCAAGCAGCCCCGACTTTACACCATTCCAACTTGTTCAATTCTACCCTTGTTTCTGTACAATGGCAATCAATCAATTTATAATCTTCCCCTTCCCCCCCCCCATTTCCCCCCCTCCCCCCCCGAGACTTCCCAGAACAGAATACAGGGTATTGTAACTAACAAACATAATCTAAAATATAACATAAAACATATTCCATTTCACACCATCAAACCATCACACTATCAATTCCCTTCTTTCTTAAACTCTAATACATGTCAATTCCTAACTTCACTCAAAAACTAATTGTTATTTTTTAACCTGATACCTATTTTGAATCCGGTATTGGTTTTTGAACAGTAGTTAAAGTGGGCAGTTTTAGCACTTCCTCCTCCCATTCCCCCTCCCTCTCCCCAAACCTTGAAAGTTAGTTTAGCATGAGAGAGAAAGAGAGAAAAAGAAGGAAAGAAAGAGAGAGAAAGAAAGAGGTTAGTCCTCAGTTCCCCAGCAGCTTCCCCAGTTGAAGGACCCAGAGGCTGCATCTCCTGAATGCCTCTTACTTCCTAACAGTGTTTTTCAACCTTGGGAAATTTAAGATATGCGGACTCTCAGAAATCCCTAGCCATCCTGCTTGTTCACTCTTCTCATATTCTCATCTCTAAGGATACAAGACCCTTGACAGATTAGCCTTTTATATGCAAGGATTTGTTTGCTTTTGGACAGGGGAACCAATCTGCTTTGGCTCTCAGAAATATAAAATATAGGGACGCCTGCTTGAGCAGGGGGTTGGATTAGAGGAGCTCCATGGCCCCTTGCAATTTAAGCCTGACTAGGTGCCTCAAAGCTTGACTAGGTGGCTCAGTAGCTAAGACACTCAGCTTGTCGATCAGAAAGGTCGGCGGTTCAAATCCCTAATACAGGTCTGCTTGAGCAGGGGGTTGGAGTAGATGACCTCCAAGGTCCCTTCCGACTCTGTGTTACTGTGATCTTAACTCTGATGATGAAAAATGATGGACAAGCTAATTGTTGGATTGTCTTTTCCCCATTTCTTCCATCTTCTCTGTCCCGTAGGAAGAAACGTCAACTTTTGGGAAAAACAATTACTTCTCTGACCGAGCGAGCGAGCCCAGTTCGGGAAAGAAGTTTCCTCGGACAAATCCACGGATTTGACCGGACGTGTTTGCAAGCAACCCCTTTTCTGCATTTAGGAGAAGAAACAGAAGGGAGAAGGCGATGGCCACGCTGAGCGCCTTGAGTGAGGTCCAGGCGAAACGCGTGTGGGAATTTTTTCCCAAGAAACTGGGAGCGGAGATGCTACAGACGAACACGGAGTTACCCCAACACTGGCAAGACCTGATCGTAACCGCAGGCTCTCTGCACTCCGGGTGGGGGGGCAGCCAGGGTCCAGAGGAGCCCACTCCTTGGGACGACCCCAAGGGTTTCCTGGCCTCCTTCGAACAAGTGGCTGAGGCCTGTCGATGGCCCCGGAAAGAATGGGCAGCCCGGCTTTTGCCTGCCCTCCGCGGAGGAGCCGAACAAGCTTTCAGTAACCTGGAGGCTCGAGACCGGCAGGATTATGGGAAGGTGAAAGCGGCCATCTTGCACCGAGATGCCCTGAGCCGGGAGAAACAACGCCAGCACTTCCGGCGTCTCCGCTACCAGGAGGCCGAGGGGCCTCGCGGGGTTTACAACCGACTCCAGGCGCTGTGCCGTCAGTGGCTGAAGGTGGAGAGACACTCCAAAGAGCAGATCCTGGAGTTGCTGATCCTGGAACAGTTCCTGACTGTCCTCCCTCCGGAGGTCCAGAGCTGGGTGCGGGAGAGAGGCCCTGCGTGCTGCGCCCAGGCGGTCGCCCTGGCCGAGGATTTCCTCTGGATGCAAAGAGAGTCTTCGAGATGGGAACAACAGGTAAAGCCCCTTGTTTTTACACCAGATGCTCTACAACAATTGAGATATTCTACAAATATCTGCAACATTTTTATCTGCAAAGAGCGAGTCAGGCTATTCTCCAAAGCAGGGGTCTCCAACCTTGTCAACTTTAAGACTTGTGGACTTCAACTCCCAGAATTCCTCAGCCAGCTTTGCTTTGCTGGCTGAGGAACTCTGGGAGTTGAAGTCCACGTCTTAAAGTTGACGAGGCTGGAGACCCCTGCTCCAAAGCACCTGAGGGTAAGACAAGAAGCAACGGATGGAAAGTAACCAAGGAGAGAAGCAACTTAGAACTAAAGAGGAATTTCCTGACAGTGGGAACAATTAATCAGCGGAACAACTTGCCTCCAGAAGTTGTGAATACTCCAACACTGGAAGCTTTTAAGAAGAGATTGGGCAACCATGAAATGGTACAGAGTTTCCTCCCTAAGCAAGCGGTTGGACTAGAAGACCTCCAAGGTCCCTTCCAACTCTGCTATTCTAATTCTAAATACTGTCTGGCATGTCTCTGCCTGTTGAGTTTATATTTACCGACAAAGAAATAAAGGGAGACTGGTATAGATCTATTTCAAGCTAGTTAGCTCTCATCAGCTAGCCATACCCTTTCTGGGATTCGAACCTGGGCTACTTGCATATTAGGTAGATGTATTAACCTCTAAGCCACGGGTTCTCCTCACTTTGTCGGCTATACCAGGGGAGACATTGGGGCTGAAAGGCGAAAGCGGAAGCAGTATGCTCCGTCCCATATTTCGGTAGACCAGGTTGCCCTGATAGACTTGGCCTCACCAGAAAAAAACACGCCATGTTTGCCTTTGTAGGCAGTCCTCAGCCGACTGCTTCAGTGACTCCATCCAGCCACCTCGTTCTCTGTCGTCCTTCTTTTGCCCTCAATCTTTCCCACCATTAGGCTCTTCTCCAGTAAGTCCTTCCTTCTCATTAGGTGGCCAAAGTATTTCAGTTTCCTCTTCAGGATCTGGCCTTCTATTTACGGGACCGCCTACTGCCACCGATCGCCTCCCACCGACCCATACGCTCTCACAAAGAGGGACTGCTTAGGTTGCCGTCCACCAGGCAGTGCCGACTGGCGACACCCAGAGGAAGGGCTTTCTCTGTGGGGGCTCCCACCCTCTGGAACGAGCTTCCCCCAGGGCTTCGTCAACTTCCTGACCTCCGAACCTTCCGCCGCGAGCTTAAGACACATCTATTTATTTGCGCAGGGCTAGCCTAGGGTTTTAGTTTTTAATTTAGTTTTTAATGGGGTTTTATATTATTTTATTCTAGTGATATTTTTAATTCGGCCTAATTAATAAGTTTTTTAATTGTTGTTTTTGCCTGTATTATTTGCATGTTTTTATCTGGCTGTGAACCGCCCTGAGTCCTTTGGGAGATAGGGCAGTATAAACATTCAAATAAATAAATAAATAAAGAGCAGTCAGGGTTGGTCTCCTCTGGGACTGACTTGTTTGTTCACCTTGCAATCCAAGGGACTCGCAGGTTAATACATGTTAATCCAGGGGGGTGGGGTCCCCTGTGTTCCTCACACAAGGCTGCACAGCTAGGATTTGACCCCTATGTGGAAGGCCAAAAGACGGGTCTTTTCTCATCTCTGTTGTGGTCCGCCAGCAGCCTGCAGAGCTGGCAACGGAGTCGGACAGTGATGAGGCTGAGGTGGGGCCAAGGCCATCGGGGAGTCAGGTGTGGACTCCAGAGCCTCCAAAGCCTGATAGTAGTGAGCCAGAGGAACAGGAGGAGCCTGTTCCTAATGCACGCATGAGAAGAGATGCTAGAAGGCAAGAGCAGCTCAAGCAAAAAGGACGACTTGGGAGTAGGGCCAAGAGATGATTGGCCTTTCCCGTAAGGCTTAAAACAGACCAGTAACGGCTTTTGGACTCTTTGTCGGAAAACAACATTGGTAGCTTCGTCTTCTGCTTCTACGTCTTGCATTTATTTTTGTGATTTCTGAACGTTTGCCAAGAAAGGCCTTTGGCAGTTTGCCTAATTGGACCCAGGTTTGCGATAGGACTGAGGAATTTGTGTTGGGAGGAATTTGTTTTAATTTAGTTGAACTACGCTGGGAATGAAGTAATTCTCAGCTGTTCGAATAAAGTTTGTTTGTTTTTTTCACGGACTGAGTTTCCTACTACCTACTTGGGCTTTGGTTACAACAATCTCTGAGAACAGAGATTGGGCCTCTGTGGCTCAGGCTGGTAAGACAGTCTGTTATTAACACAGCTGCCTGCAATTACTGCAGGTTCTAGTCCCACCAGGCCCAAGGTTGACTCAGCCTTCCATCCTTTATAAGGTAGGTAAAATGAGGACCCAGATTGTTGGGGGCAATAAGTTGACTTTGTCTATAAATATACAAATAGGATGAAGACTATTGCTAACATAGTGTAAGCCGCCCTGAGTCTTCGGAGAAGGGCGGGATATAAATGCAAATTAAAAAAAAAAAAAGGTGTTCCCCAAAGCAGGGGCATGGGCATAAAAGGCCCTCTTCTTTGATCCTGCCAATCAAAAACTTTTGACTGATGGGGCCTGTTTGTGCCTTCCTTATCTGAACGTCTGGGACAGGCTGAGGTGATGGGGCAACCTGTCATTATCTTGCTTTCCCTGTTCCTAAGCTCTGTTTTGCGTTTTGACCCTGTCTGTCATTGCAGGGGACCACAGCAGCCGTTCCCTCAGCCAAGGCAGAGCTGGACTCACCTGACAGCGGAAGGATTCTCCCAAGACCGTTCCTGGACGAAGAGGAGAAGGCTGGAAATTCATGCAGTGAGTAAAAAAACCAAGATTCCTGGGTTTCCATGGTATAAACCAAAGAAAAACTGGTATATTTTTTCCCTCCCTGTGCACCAGCCTTTGACACCCTCCACATATTGTGGGCTGCAATCCTGCTGACTGATATCTTTTTTTTTTTAAAAAAAAGTTTATTTTTATATTTTATATACAGTTTTTTTTAAAAAAAAAATACATATATTTCCTGCTTTACAGATTTACAGGAGAAATTTCCTAATGGTGGAACGACTTGTTTCCAGATGTTATAGGGCAGTGATGGCTAATCTTTTTGCCATCGCGTGCCAGGATGGGGGGGTGGGGGTAAGGTTCACGCACATGCGTGCCCACACCCATAATTTTATCCGCCCCACCCTGCGCATGCGCGTGCAACCGCCCTTCCCCCCCCCCGCCCCCCCCGCTCCTGGCATGTGATGGCCCGATAGGCCTGTTTTTCTTTCTCACCTGGCTCCAGGTCCTCTCTATGCATCTGGAGAGGGCGAAAACAGCCTTCCCCACCCTCTCGGAAGCCCCTCCATAGGCCCGAAATGGCCCCTTTCCCAACTTCCGGTGGGACAGGAAGTGACCTTTTTGCTGTCCGCAGCCTCCAGAGTCTCTCTAGGAGTCTCTGGGGGGTGGGGGCAGCAGAAAACGTCACTTCCTGTCCAACCGGAAGTTGGGAAACAGGCTGTTTTGGGCCTCCAGAGGGCCTGGGGAAGGCTATTTTTGCCCTCCCTAGATGCATAGAGAGGATCTGGAGCCAGGTGAGAAAGAAAACGGGCCTTCCCCACCACCCCGGAGGTCCTCTGGAGGCCAAAAACAATCTGTTTGCCCACTTCCCGTCCCACCCGAAGGGGGCAAAAGGGGCATTTCTGGCATCCGGAGGGCCTCCAGAGGGCCTGGGGAAGGCTATTTTTGCCCTCCCTAGATGCATAGAGAGGATCTGGAGCCAGGTGAGAAAGAAAACGGGCCTTCCCCACCACCCCGGAGGTCCTCTGGAGGCCAAAAACAATCTGTTTGCCCACTTCCGGTCCCACAACGGGTCCCAAAACGGGTCCCCCCCCCCCCCCCCCCCGAGACCCTCCAGAAGCAGGAAACAGCCTGTTTCCCTACTTCTGGTGGGCCCAGAAAGCCCAAAAATCAGCTGGCTGGTGTCTGCATGTCTGCTGGAGCTGAGCCGGCGTGCCCACTGATATGGCTACACGTGCCATAGGTTCGCCATCACGGTTACACGGGCTCCATCACTGGAGCTTTTTAAGAAGAAACTGAACAGCGATTTGCCTGAAATGGTACAGGGTTTCCTGCCTGAGCAGGGGGGTCAGACTAGAAGACCTTCAAGGTCCCTTCCAACTGTTATTCTGTGTTTTCTCCCTTTTGCCCTCTTCACTCCTCTCTTTATTTCAGCAGGTGACGTACGGCAAAGCGAGAACGGCAGGGGACTTTTGAAAGTTGCCTCCGACCGCGTCGAGCCGCCAAAGCTGGAAGAGATACGCCCGCTGAGGAGGACAAGGAGAAACTACCTCACGGATAAGTGTAAGAAAAACATGGCTTCCCAAGCGGCGGGATTCCATAACGCTTCCCTCCCCGAAGAGAAGCCGACCGAAAAGAGAAAATACAAGTGCAACGTTTGCGGGAAATTCTTCAGCTACAAGTCGAGCCTGAAGATCCACCTGAGAATCCACACCGGGGAGAAACCGTACAAGTGCTTGGAGTGCGGGAAGAGCTTCATCCGTAGCGACCTCCTGGCCTCCCATCAAAGGATCCACACGGGGGAGAAGCCCTACAGCTGCTCCTTCTGCGGCAAGAGCTTCTGCGACTTGTCCACGCTGATCAAGCATCGGAGGATCCACACAGGGGAGAAGCCGTACATCTGCATGGAGTGCGGCAAGAGCTTCAGCCAGAAGGCGATTCTCAACTCCCACCAGAGGATCCACACGGGCGAGAAACCCCACAAGTGCGGCGAGTGTGGGAACAGCTTCAGCCGGAGCACTTACCTGGCTTCCCATCAGAGAGTCCACCTGGGCGAACGGAGGTATCAACACGCAGATTGTAGCCTCCCGGACCAGCCCAAACTGATTCGTTCCCCCATCGTTCCTGTGGAGGAGAAGACTTTTAAATGCCCCGAATACGGTCAGAAGTTGAAGCCGCATTCACCGTGCTTGGCCCACCAGAAAATGTACGCCTTGGGCAAAAGTATCAGCGTTTTCGAATGTGGAGACAAGATTCAGTTGGAAGCCATGGTTTGCGAGACTTCGGAGAAGCTGAGTGATTAGCCACTCGGCTGCTCTCCATTGCCGAGGGGATTTTTTTCTCCCCTTGGCGACTGGAGAAATTTCCAATCCAGCTGGCATTAAAGCAATATGGGGAACTACCACAATTTGGGGCGGGGGGCACAGGGAAAGATTTGAACTATTCGTCCCTTTCTGAGCATTGTGCACTGAGGAGCTACAAGGCGCTGGTTTTGGGGGATAGCAATAGCACTTAGACTTATATATCGCTTCACGGCGCTTTGAAGCCCTCTCCAAGCGGTTTACAGAGTCAGCCTACCGGCCCCCAACAATCTTTACCGTAGTTAATGATCGGTTTCTCAGGTTTCCAGCCAAGTGCTTCCGCTGCCCCACCCTCCGTTGCACCTTGTTCTCAAGCCGAGAAACCACCCACACCTGGCTGGCCATTTGATGAGTCGAAATCGGGGGTGTCAAAGTCAATTTCATTCAGGGCTGCATCAGGGTTGTGTTTGACCTCGGGGGGCCGAGGGGAGCGTGGCCAGCTCGATGTTACTCGTGTTGAGGGGGCGCCGTTGGTGGCCCGAGCGCTCTGCCAGCAAAAACGGGCTCCCGAGCTCCGTTTTCGGCTGCGACGGCCTCCTGCAACCCTCTGCCAGAGAAAACGGGCTCCCGAGCTCCGTTTTCGGCTGCGACGGCCTCCTGCAACCCTCTGCCAGAGAAAATGGGCTCCCGAGCTCCTTTTTCGCTGGCAGAGGCACCGCAGGCCGGTCCTTCGCTGTTTCCAGAGCGGCCGCGCGGGCTGGATCTCGCCCACAGGCCTCAAGTTTGAAACCCCTGCTCTAAATACTGGTCTTGGCAATCATTGGATATAGATAGTCCTCGATTTACAACACTTCTTTTACTGACTGTTCGAAGTTAACGGCACTGAAAAAAGCGACTTAGGACCGCTTTTTCCACTTAACGACCGTTGCAGCATTCCCCGTGGTCACATGATCAGATTTCGGACTCTTGACAACTGATTCATATTTATGACAGTTGCAGTGTCCCAGGGTCCTTTTGCGACCTTCTGACAAGCAAAGTCAAGGGGCAAGCCAGATGACCTTGTTACTAACTTAACAGCTGTAGTGATTCACTTATCCACTGTGGCAAGGAAGGGTCATAAAAGGGGGCAAGATTCATTTAAACAATTCTTTGGCTCGGTAACCGAAATTTGGGGGGGTCGTAAGCCGTGCTGTCAATCCGTGGAGAAATATTTTGAAAGTATTATCTTTTTATTAAAACAATACACGCAGTCATTGGCTTTTCTGTCGTTTGAAACAGGGCCTCTGGTGTCTTTTGGACACATACTTTGGAATATGGGGTGGGGGGGGGTGTCACACAACAGGGTTGCCACGGCAAGGGGCTGCCTATTCACCAACACACACACACCCAAACTACAGGTATTTTAACAAAAGGACATTTAGTGACTATTCAAAGTTATGATTTATCGTATTTTTCGGAGTATAAGACGCACATTAATTTTTGGGGACGTCACCAAGAAAAAAAATTCTGTCTCTGCCTATCAGCATCCATCGGTATTCATCTGGCTAGCATCCTTGCAGCAAACAGCCTAGTCAGCTTCAGCACGTTATCGCAGCCTGATTCAGCATGATTGGCGGTTGGATCGGCCTCCCGGAATACCACCAATCTGCTGTTCCAGGCTGCCGGGATCGCCACAGCCCATCGCCCCCTCTGCACATGGCGTTTTCGGCCTCCGCACACTCCATTTTAGACCCATTCTAGGCTGCTGGGATCGCCACAGCGTATCATCGCCGAAACCGGGTGGAAATGCGACGCACGGAGGCCAAAAATGGGCCATGTGGAGGCCGAAAACGCGATGTGCAGAGGCCGAAAATACGACACGTGGAGGCAGCGATCGGTGGCGATGTACTCTGGTGATCCCCACAGCCTGAAACAGGTCTGAAACCTGAGATCCAAGATTCCCGTCAAATTGAAATTTGGTGAGTGTTGTAAAACATTTTATGATGTAAAAAATGATTCTAAAGCAGGGGTCTGCAAACTTGGCTCTTTTAAGACTTGTGGACTTCAACTCCCAGAGTTCCTCAGCCAGCAAAGCTGGCTGAGGAACTCTGAGAGTTGAAGTCCACAAGTCTTAAAAGAGCCAAGTTTGCAGACCCCTCTTCTAAAGTATCTTACGACATAAAGCATTTCCTGTTGCATTCACTGAACCCCTGATCCAATAGGGCCAGCGAAGGACTGACCTCCTTGAGACACTATAGAGTTCAAGTCCCAGGATTCCCCCGTTTGTAATATTTCTTTTTTTAAACTTTGAGGTTTTAGTTTGGTACACTGGCCAGACCCCACTGAAATTGGGCAGCCGATACATTTAAATAAATAGTGACCCGTAAGGTGTACTGAGAAATAAATTCAGCATGAGCCAACAGTGTGCTGCGGTTGCCAAAATAGCCAATGGAATCTTGCCCTGTATCAACAGAGTTATACACACCCTCCCCTCCTTTAGCGACTCCAATCGGTTTCTTAAATTGGAAGCGAAATGGTCACTAAGGAAAATGGTCACCAAGCGAAGGCGTGACAGAGAAAAACAAATGCGGTGAAGATCACCAGTTGCGGTGTTTCATTTTTAGACTAAAGTTCTGTCACTCTTGTGTGCACCCTTGCCTGCTTCTCGCACACAACCAGTGGTGGGATTCAACCAGTGTGACAACTGCTTCGCTTCGCACGCGCTTCCGCCCAAACGGGTAATCTATGCGCTCGCAGTACATTTGAAAACAGCACCTTCTACTGCAGCTCCGGTGAATAAAACAGCTGATCGGCATGGCAATCTGCACTGTCACGCCGATCAGCTGGACTTTAAACAAAGGAAATAAAGGTAGGTACAGTGCAGGGATGGGTGGGCTGGCCCAGCTGATCATCGGAGCGAACCGGTTTGTTCTCAGCTGATCGGCGGTGCACCTGAACTGGTCCGAACTGGCAGAATCCCATCCCTGCACATAACCATCTCCTCTCTATCTCCGGCCGGTCCACAAAGCCAGAAAGTTTGGGGAACTCTGCTCTGAAGAACAGGTGAGAGAAATGTGCTAAAGAAGAGAAAGCAAAGGGGGAACGCAATGAAAGTCTTCCAGTACCGATAGTCCTCAATTTACAACCATTCGTTTAGTGACAGGTTGTACATTGGTCGAAGTTTACAATGGCACTGAAAAAAGTGACTTATAGCAACAGCAATAACACTTAAGACTTATATACCGCTTCACGGTGCTTTACAGCCCTCGCTAAGCAGTTTACAGAGTCAGCATATTTCCCCCCCACAATCTGGGCCCTCGTTTTACCCACCTCAGAAGGATGGAAGGCTGAGTCCACCTTGAGCCTGGTGAGATTCGAACTGCCAAATTGCAGGCAGCCAGCAGGCAGCAGAAGTAGCCTGCAGTCCTGCACTCTAACCACTGGGCCACCGTGGCTTATGACCAATTTTCAGTCAGCGACCGTTGCAGCCTCCTGTTGGTCACCTGATCAAAATTCAGATACTTGGCAACTGGTTTATATCTAGGATAACTGCAGCATCCAGAGGTCACACGATCCACTTTTGTGACCTGCTGACAAGCAAAATCAATGGGGAAGCTGGATTCACTTAAATTGGTGATACTAATTTAACTGCAATGACTTTAAAAAAAAAGTAAAAAAATTGGCTGGGTCGTGGTAGCTCAGGCTGGTAAGAAGCCTGTTATTAGAACGCAGTAGCCTGCAATTACTGCAGGTTCGAGCCCGGCCCAAGGTTGACTCAGCCTTTCATCCTTTATAAGGTAGGTAAAATGAGGACCCAGATTGTTGGGGGGGCAATAAGTTGACTTTGTAAATATACAAATAGAATGAGACTATTGCCTTATACACTGTAAGCCGCCCTGAGTCTTCGGAGAAGGGCGGGATATAAATGTAAATAAAATAAAATAAATAAATAAATACATAATTGCCTTACTTCAGAATTCTGGTTCCAATTGTCAGGGGTGGGTTTTACTTATCTTTACTACCAGTTTGCAACGGGATCATGCACACGTGCTTGCTTCCCTTGCGTGCACGCCGAGCTTCTGCGCATGCGCAGATCACCTATGACAACATCCAGGTCAGTGGGTGGAGCTTCCCTCCAGTTTTACTACAGGTTCTATAGAAACCGGTCAGAACCGGGGGGGGGGGCAACCCACACTGCCAATTGTGGTCGTAAATTGAGGACAACCTGGATTGATTCCAGTCTCTGCCACAGATTCTGCTTAACCTTGTTTGTTCTGTTTAACCAGGTTTGTCATAAACTTCCCGAATCTGAACCTCTTTTTCTTGATTTCTATCTAGCTATTCATACATTAGGGACACGGTGGCTCAGGGGCTAAGACACTGAGCTTGTCGATTGAAAGGTCGGCAGTTCAGCCATTCGAATCCCTAGTGCTGCCGCGTAACGGGGTGAGCTCCCGTTACTTGTCCCAGCTTCTGCCAACCTAGCAGTTCGAAAGCACGTAAAAAATGCAAGTAGAAAAAATAGGGACCACCTTTGGTGGGAAGGTAACAACGTTCCATGCGCCTTTGACGTTGAGTCATGCCGGCCACATGACCACAGAGACATCTTCGGACAGCGCTGGCTCTTCGGCTTTGAAACAAAGATGAGCACCGCCCCCTAGAGTCGGGAACGACTAGCACGTATGTGCGAGGGGAACCTTTACCATTACCTATTCATATATTGCATTCCTTCCTCTTATTTTTCCTCATGACAAACACTGTGAAATTATGGGGTCTGGACTAAAAAACCCTTAGGGATCCCTGAGCTGGGGGCGGGGCAGGATTAGACTCTGGATCTCCCCACTCCTAGTCTAGCCCCTTTCTCATGACTCCCCATAGATCTGGGCTGGCAGGTAGACTGACTGAAAATCCCCTTGGAGAGGCAAGCCAACAGATGTATGTCTTGAATGAGTGGGACCAGGTTAAAGATGAGAAGAACCAGAATAAAAATAATGCCGATATCATTGTTACAATATAGTTCATATTTATTCCCAATGGATCGAATCATTTCTTCATTCTAGCATATTCAAATTTGGTGGCAGTTTTGAGAAGGCTGAGGAGCAGCAGCTCGAACGCTTAGGAAAGGGGGAGTTCACTCAGCGTATTTCAATTTTGACTATTGTCCCTATAAGGTAGTATTTCTCAACGTTGGCCACTTTTAAGATGTATGGACTTCAACTCCCAGAATTCCACAGCCATGCATGAGGCATCCTGGGAGCTGAAGTCCACATATCTTAAAGTTGCCTGGGTTGAGAAACACTGCTATATAGACCAGGTGTTGTGCCTCGTCCTCCCTCCTCTCCTCAGCCCGTCTCCTCCCGGGCCTGCTATCAGATTTGGAGTCTGATAATGAAGATGAACGGCCTGTCATGCCTCCAGCCCCCAGCCTTGGCCCCATGCCCGGACAGGATGTCAGGAATGAACAAACAAACCTCACTCCTACAGCGTGTGAGAAGGGAGCCAGCCACGTGCTGGAATTACCAACAGCAGATCCAGTGGAAGAGAAGTCACAGTGGGAGGATCCCCGCTTCTGGAGATCTGAGAGGCGACGTCAGCAGAAGGAAGGGAGGGGCAGGCCTGGATAAATGCTGAGTCATGGAGCCACACCCCACAGCCTATATAAAGGACCAGCTTGAGTCAAGCAACTTTGAGTCAAGCAAAGTCTCATTTAATTTGCTGAAGTCACAACTTGGATTCCTGAAAAGAATTTGGCAAAGCTGCAAAGGCTTCGTGGCCACGCTTGATACGGACTTCCTAGATCCGGTCGTCGGAGGGGGAGTGGGACATGACAAGAGGCCTCTAACCTTGGTCCCTTTAAGACTTGTGGACTTCAACTCCCAGAGTCCCTCAGCCAGCAAAGCTGGCTGAGGAACTCTGGGAGTTGAAGTCCACAAGTCTTAAAGGGACCAAGGTTGGAGACCCCTGGTATAGACAAACAATCAAGAGACACCGATTTATAACATCGCAGTGGGTATGACTGCTGTAGAGGTGTACAGGTAGTCCTCGATTTACAAACACAACCGGGCCCAAAATTTAAGCAAGACAGATGTTAAATAAATCATGCCCAATTGTATGACTTTTTTTTTTGCTTCAGTCATTGACGGTGGCTTTACATTACAGCGGGACTGAGAAAAGTGAGGTGACCATTTTTCACACTTATGACCTTTGCAGTATCCCCATGATCATGTGTTTTACATTGAGATGCTGGACAAATGGTTCGTATTTATGACGGCTGCAACATCTTGGGGTCACGTGATCACCTTTTGCAACGTTCTGACGCGCAAAGTCAACGGGGAAGCCCGATTCACCTAATCACTGCGTTACTAATTTAACAGCCGCAGGGATTCACTTAACAGAGTGGCGCGGTGGCCTACAGGCGGAGCTCTCGCCTCACAATCAGGAGGCTGTGAGTTCGATCCTAGGTAGAGGCTCCTATTTCTCTCTCTGGGGCAGAATGAGAATATATCTTCTGAACAAAACTCCGCATTGGCGACAGGAAGGGCATCTGGCCAGTAAACACCCTGCGAGCTCCGTTCAGTTGCCCTGACTCCACCCCCGCAAAGGATTATGAGGTCATTAAACGACGACACACATCCACTTAACAAAGGCGGCAAGAAAAGTTGTCAAACGGGGCAAAACTCACTTAGCAACATAACTTCTGGGCTCAGTTGTGGTCGTAAATCGAGGACTACCGGGATTAAGCCTTAGAAATGGCGGGCATTTGAAACTGGAACGCAACCATCGCGTTACAAGGAGAGGTTAATTTGTGGGCTTCCTCCCCCGTGTGGATTCTCTGATGTCTAATAAGGTTGGTGCTTTGGCTAAAACTCTTCCCGCACGCCAGGCATTTATAGGGTTTCTGCCCCGTGTGGATCCTCTGGTGTTTAACGAGCCCCGACTGATCGCAAAAGGTTTTGTTACAGTCCGAGCATTTGTACGGCCTCTCGCCCGTGTGAATTCTTTGGTGCGACGTAAGGTGGGTGCTCTGGCTGAAACTCTTCCCGCACTCCAAGCATTTGTAGGGCCTCTCCCCCGTGTGAATGGTCTTGTGGTTAATGAGGCCCGACTGGTTGCAAAAGCCTTTCCCGCAATCGGAGCATTTGTACGGCTTCTCCCCCGTGTGGATTCTCTGGTGGGAGGTCAGACTGGTGCTGTGGCGGAAGCTCTTCCCACACTCGGAGCATTGGTAGGGTTTCTCCCCGGTGTGGATCCTCTGATGTTGGATCAGGCTGGTGCTCTGATTGAAGGTCCTGCCACAGCTTGGACAACTGTACGGCCTCTCCCCCGTGTGGGTCCTCTGGTGGGAGGTCAGTTGGGTGCTTTGACTGAAATCTTTCCTACATTCTAAGCATTTGTAAGGCCTGACGCCAGAGTGGAGACGCGGACACTCGGCCAGGTTGCTGCTCTGATGAACACCCTTCCCAAAACTTGGGTTCTTGTTGGGGTTCTCCCCTAAGTGGGTTCTCCAGTGGTCGCCCTGGCGCTGTTTCTTCCTCTCTTCCATTGATTGTCCCAGAATGATGACTTCGTGGACTTCTTCCTCCTGGCAGGAAATGGCGACGTCACTCCTTTTCTCTAGAGGGATCCCCTCAGATCTGATTGATCCACCCTGCTTCCGTAGGTTTTTTTTGAGGACTTCGATAGGGTTGTCTTCTGAAGGCATCTCACAAGGTTCCACCACGTCTTCGTTCTTCATTTCCCCCACTGGAATAAAAAGAGGAAGCGATTAAAACGGTGGAAGAAGCTGTGCCTCAGGAGATGGACCTACCCTTACTCGTTTTAGTGACACACGTCAAGCCATCTACATCTAAAACGCAAACAAACTAAGGTTACAAAATAACGGTTTCCGGATGGTTACTAAACTTCAGGTTTAATCTGAGATTTGAACCCTAAGTGTAAGTCCGTGGTGGCGAACCTAAAGCACGCGGGCCAGAGGTGGCACGCAGAGCCCTCTCTGTGGGCACGCGATTGTCGCCCCAACTCAGCTCCGCCGTGCATGCGCAAGCGCCTCCCGCCGGTCAGCTGGTCTTTGGGTCTCTGCCACCCATATGCAGGGGACGGGGGACATGTGGGGGTGGGGCTGCACGCGCATGCATGGGGGGGCAGTTGCATGCATGGGGCGTGTGCGCATGCACATGGGGCGCAAGCGGGGGGCCACTCAGAAATTGTGAATGCTCCAACACTGGAGGTTTTTAAGAAGAGATTGGACAACCATTTGTCTGAAATGATATAGGGCGTTGGCTAACCTTTTTGCCATTGTGTGCCAAAAGTGGGGGGGGGAGTGTGGGGGAGTCGTGCGCGCATGTGTCTACACCAATAATTCTATGCACCTCACCCCCTGCACATGCGTGCGCGACCCTCCCGCGTTCCCTCCACTTTTGGCACGTGATGGCTTGGTGGGCCCGGTAGGCCCGTTTTTTGCTTTGCCCAGACTCCAGAGCCTTTCTAGGAGTCTGGGGAGGGTGAAATTGGCATGCCCCCCCCCGGAGGCTTTCCGGAGGCCGGAAACGGCCCATTTGCCAACTTCCGGTGGCCCCAGAAGGCCCGAAAATCAGTTGGCTGGCGCATGCCACAGGTTCACCATCACCGATATAGGCCTTCCTGCTTGAGCAGGGGGTTGGACTCCCTTCCAGGTTTGTACTGTACTGTACTGTACTGATTGATATTCTCCAAAGCACCGAAAGGCAAGACAAGAAGCAACGGATAGGAGCTAATCAAGGAGAAACACAACCTAGAACTACAGAGAAATTTCCTGACAGTCAGAACGGTTATCCAGTAGAACTCCAAAAGTTGCGGGTGTTCTAACACCGGAGGTTTTAAGACCCTACTTAAGTAGCGGGTTGGACTAGAGGACCTCGAAGATCCCTTCCAACTCTGTTATTCTATTATTATTCTTCCCCAACATGAGGTCCAGAGATCTTCAAAAGATGAGTGTGTATGATGGATGATGGGCGTGTGGGGATAGGACCAAGGCCTTCAGAGACCCCAATGGAGTGCGATTGGGGGAGAGAAAGCTGGGGCGGAGGGGCTGCAGTGTCCCTATGGTTGGTCATTATTATTATTATTATTATTATTATTATTATTATTATTATTATTATTATTATTATTATTATTATTTTTATTTATTTATTTATTTATTTATTTATTTATTTATTTATTTATTTATTTATTTATTTACATTTATATTGACCATCAATTGTGTTGTAAATGTTGTACCTTGATGAAGGTATCTTTTCTTTTATGTACACTGAGAGCATATGCACCAAGACAAATTCCTTGTGTGTCCAATCACACTTGGCCAATAAAATTCTATTCTATTCTATTCTATTCTATTCTATTCTATTCTATTCTATTCTATTCTATTCTATATTCCTCGGCAATAGTCTCATTCTATTTGTATATTTACAAAGTCAACTTATTGCCCCCCCAACAATCTGGGTCCTCATCTTACCTACCTTATAAAGGATGGAAGGCTGAGTCAACCTTGGGCCTGGTGGGGCTTGAACCTGCAGTAATTGCAGGCAGCTGTGTTTTAATAACAGGCTTCTTACAGCCTGAGCCACATGAGAGGCTCTGCAATGGTTGTATGTTTATGTTTATGTTTATTATTATTTTTATTTATTTACATTTATATTGACCATCAATTGTGTTGTACAGCCAAAAGATAAAAACCCATGTATATACAATTAAAACAAAGAATTTAAAACAAAGCATATTACAAAATGGCCAACATTAAAAATTTAAAGTTTAAAACCCTAAAATAATAAAACCCCAATTAAAATTTAATAAAACTATTAAGCCAGTCCCGCTTGAATAAATAAGTGTGTTTTTAGCTCACGGCCTTGAAATGGGATCATAAGTAGCTTTTACGAGGTCTGTCATAACTTCGAACAGCCACTGTGTGACTGGTGGTTAAGCAGTCCTCGACTTATGACTTACGATCGCAATTCCATCCTTTATAAGGTAGGTAAAATGAGGACCCAGATTGTTGGGGGGGCAATAAGTTGACTTTGTAAAAAAAATATACAAATAGAATGAGACTATTGCCTTACACACTGTAAGCCGCCCTGAGTCTTCGGAGAAGGGCGGGGTATAAATGTAAACAAACAAAAAAATTGAGCCCAAAATTTATGTTGCCAAGTGAGACGTTTGCTCCGTGAGTTTTGCCCCATTTTACGACCTTTCTTGCCCCAGTTGTTCCATGAATCATTGGGGGTTGTTAAGTTTGCAACATGGTCGTTAAGGGAATCCGGCTTCCCCATTGACTTTGCTTGTCAGAAGTTTGCGAAATCTGACCACATGATCTCAGGACACTGCAACCCTCCTAAATATGAATCAATTGCGAAGCCTCTGAATCGGGATCACGTGACCACGGGGATGCTGCGATGGTCATAAGTGTGAAAAAATGTCATAAATCATTACAACAGCATTTCAGTACCGTTGTAAGTTCAGTCACTAAATGAACTGTTGTAAGTCGAGGACTACCAGTACAACACTGAATGTCCACCCTTCTGGCCGTAGAATAAACGATTCTGAACTTCTATCAGATAGAATCGATGGCTGGCAACCAAGGTTAGCTCAGCCAGGGGCGGCACAGATGCTTACAGAGGCTCCCCTTCTGGTCCAATGGCCCGGCGTCCCGCTCACCGTCTTCCTGCTTAGTTGCAGCATACAGCTGCCTCTGCTGCGTATCAGGGGGAGCCTGGCTGGCCTCAGAGGAATGCAGGGAGCTCTCTTTGATGTTGACCTGGAATTAGCAGAGAGGAACAGTTTTAGGATAGGACAACAGGGCTGGGAAGTGACAACTGTGTCCTTTGCCACCATGGATAGTGTTCTGTTCTGTCCCCTCCCGGCCTCAGCCATGCGAGCTGGCTAAACGAGCCAGTAATTGAGTTCACGGCTGAGTTCACGGCTGCTATCAGTCCTGGCGGGGAATCTGCAGCTGCCTGCCAAAGTCTCCCTTATCTTGGGGTTGCCGGGCAACCAGGAAGTCAGCAATCCAGGCCGAACGTTCAGCTCACTTCTTCACGAGTCAAATAGTTCAGCTCAATTTTTGCTCGTCACAGAGCAGAAGAGCAGCCAGGGCTGCTTTTATACTCTGTGGGGTGTGGCTCCGTGACTCCATGACTCAGCACTCTCTAGGCCTGCCCCACCCCTTCCTTTGTTGTAGCTGCCTCTCGTATCTCCGAAACCTGGGATCTAGCCAGGCCTGGTTGCCATCACGCCAGGTCTGGAGGCATGGCCTGGGGGGGAAGCGTAGCCTTGGAGGGAGAGTCAGGGGACGGAGGCCTCGTTATCTCCTCCACCTGGCCTACCTCTGGCTCCTGGAGCTGAACTCCAGAGGTAAGTCCTGATGGCCCTTCCCCCTCACTTTCCAAGTCACTTTCTGGCAGGGGGCCCGGCTTGGGGGGGGGGGGCGCAGACACAACAGTGCTCAAACCCCCAAGCTGTGGGTTATTTATTCCCAGATGGGATTGAGTTGGTCTCCCACTGAGTTCATTTTTCATCTCTCTCTCTCTCCTTCTCCCCCCTGTCTTCTCTCTCTCTCTCTCTCTCTCATCAATCTATCAACTATCTATCTATCTCTATCTGCCTACCATCTATTTATCAATCATCTCTCTCTCTCTATCATCTATCTATGTATCTATCATCTATCTATATCTACCTACCTACCTATCTTTATCAGTCTATCATCTATATCTATCATCTATCTATCTATGTATCTGTATCTATCTATCTATCTATCTATCTATCTATCTATCTATCTATCTATCTATCTATCTATCTATCTTCTATATCTGCCTGTCTGTATCTCTCTCTCTGTTTATCTATAGCGCGTCAATCCAGAGCTCAATTCTCGGCTGCAGAGACCTTTCCTGAAGGCCTCTGATGGTGAAACAGAGGCCAGGGCAATGCATACGAGCAGCGGCCACATGGGCTCCTGCTGGGTGGGGCTATCGGTGCCGCTGCTGTGAGGTGAGACAGTGGAAAACTCATATAGTGTATGTATGTATGTATGTATGTATGTGTATATATATATATGTAGGTCTTTGGTTATTCGGGTTTTCTCCCGCGTAAAATTAGAAGTGTCTTGGCGACGTTTTGACGAAGTCTCATTGGTCATCTTCAGGCTTCAGCTTCGTGCTTCTAGGAGCATGAAGCACGAAGCTGAAGCCTGAAGATGACGAATGAGACTTCGTCGAAATGTCGCCAAGACACTTCTAATTTTACGCGGGAGAAAACCCGAATAACCAAAGACCTACATACAAACACCCGCGAAAACCTCAGAATATGTGTGTGTGTGTGTGTGTGCGTCAGCCTCCACTTGCTACCAGTTTATTTACTACACCTTGATTGTTTTATTGCTTTATACTATCTGTTGAATTAGGCTTTTATTACCCTGCTGATTTAGGCTTTTATTACCTAGCTTGCTACGGCTGTCATGGTAACGGGGAGGGGGGACAACAGTGCTGGAAGAGAAACGAAACTTTAAACTGAAGGGGGATGGAACCATCTGAAGATGCGCCCCATGTGCCACCTAGCGGAAACGTGGATTGGACAAGACTGACTGGACTACCAGGGGGGCTTATTTGAATTACAACTCCAATTAACCTTAGACATTGGCTGCTCTGGGACTGATGGGACCTAGTCCCAGACCTCTTGAAAACAGCTCAATGGGGAAAGCTGAGCCAGGCATTTGGTAGCTGGCCAACATTGGTACATGAGCCAGTTGAAGCCAAAGTCAAAGAGAAAACAAGCCAAAGTCTAAAGGAAGGATGAGTCTCCCGAATGTCTGGGGAAGCAGGAACAGCTACAATGCCCTTTACTTGACATCTGGTTATCATTAGTATAACCTTTTCCTCTACCCAGCTTCTTCTATGTTTTGACTCGCCTCCTTTGACTTAACCTGCACCAACTTCATTACTGCAGCTCCGCATCCCAAAATGTAGCTCCAAGACAGACAGAAAACTCAAGACAAGCGAGATATCTTTCAATGTGTACCTCTAACCCTCCTGGCCAATGTGGTGACTTCTGTGACCTTCTAAACCAGAGTCCCACCCCGTCTCACCTGCTTTCCACAGCGGTCCTTGGCCTCTCGTTGACGCTGAAGGAACTCTTCCGCCAGGCCCACCGCTTGGGAGCATGTCTCGGGGCTGCATTCCCAGACCCAACTCTGGATCTCCCGGGGCAGGATCGCCAGGAATTGCTCCAGGATCAACAGCTCCAGGATCTGCTCCTTAGAGTGTCTCTCCACTTTCAGCCACCCGTAACAAAGATCTTGGAGCTGGTTGTATGCTGCGGTAGGTCCCTCAGCCTCCTGGTAACAGAAATGACGGAAGTGCTGACGATGTTTCTCCCTCTGTAGGGTGTCCCCTTGCAAGATGGCCGCCTTCACTTTCCCGTAATCTACCCTATCCTTGGCCAACATTCCGTCAAAGACCTGTTGGGTCTCTCCACGGAGAGCCGGCAAGAGCCTGGCTACCCATTCTTCCTTGGGCCACTGGCAAGCTTTGGCCACTTGCTCAAAGGAATCCAAAAATGCCTTGGCGTTGTCCCATGGTGTAGGCACCTCTGCCAAGGGTGCGGATCTCCAGGTGGAACAAGGTGACTCCATCTTCTTCAGAAACATCTGCAACTGGGCTTCCCAGCATCTTGTCGCACCCTCTCTTGCTTCTTCTTTCGCCCAATGTAATGTTGTCCTTTGTGGGTGGTGTCCAATAAACCCAGAAGGCACTGACCCCAACAGTGGACTTCCTCCTTCATCTGCCTGGGGCTTGAAGGCAACAACCTTCTGGAGGCCTCCAAGGGCTTCTCCAACCTCTTCTGGGTCTTCTTCTTTTGGCCAGACAGGGAAGGGGTTCCCTTCCATTTTAATCCAGCAATGTAAGAATCTCCAAAAATAGGTTCTCGGGAGTCACACTTTTCTTCTGAACTCCTGTTTGGAAAGCAGAAGAAAACTGAACCTAAGTTAGAGATGAACAGATGTCTTTACTCAAAATCCTGGGTGTCAGATAGTATATTAAAAAAAGGAAAAGTTCCCCTTGCACATATGTGCTAGTTGTTTCCAACACTAGGGGGCAGTGCTCAAAGTTTCAAAGCCGAAGAGCCAGCGCTGTCCGAAGACGTCTCCGTGGTCATGACTCAACAGCAAAGGTGCATGGAACGCTGTTACGTACCCACCCCTATTTTTTCTACTTGCATTTTTTACGTGCTTTCAAACTGCTAGGTTGGCAGAAGCTGAGACAAGTAACGGGAGCTCACCCCATTACGCGGCCCTAGGGATTCGAACCGCTGAACTGCCGACCTTTCGATCAACAAGCTCAGCATTTTAGCCACTGAGCCACCGCATCCCCTCTAGATAGTATATTATGTATGGTTAAATAAGGAAAATCGTTTTCTTTATAAATTTACTTTACTTATTAAAGTTATAAGTTTACTTTGGCAAAATGGGTAATGTCAGCCTGTATATTTAATTTTCTCTTTGGTCCCACAAGATCACAATGATTACAACAGATTTATCAGATTAGTCCTGGACATAATATGTCAAGGCATAATGAGTCATAACAGAAGACTGGCACAGCGATATGCACTGAGAACAACTGCCAGCTCTTTCCAGAATAAGATTTATTATTTATTTGCTTTTCTTTCTTTCTTTTTCTTTCTTTCTTTCTTTTCCTCTCTTTCTTTTTTCTTCCTTCCTTTTGCTCTTTTTTCATTCTTTCTCTCTCCCTCCATCCCTCCCTTCATCTACCTATTTTATATAGCTGCCCATCTCATCTATCTATCTATCTATCTATCTATCTATCTATCTATCTATCTATCTATCTATCTATCTATCTATCTATCTATCTTATATAGCTGCCCATCTCATCTATCTATCTATCTATCTATCTATCTATCTATCTATCTATCTATCTATCTATCTATCTATCTATCTATCTATCTATCTATCTATCTATCTATCATCTATCTATCTATCTATCTATCTATCTGTCTGTCTGTCTGTCTGTCTTTCTGTCTATCTATCTATTCATCTATCTATCTATCTATCTATCTTTCTATCCATCTGTCTGTCTATCTATCTGTCTGTCTGCCTGTCTGTCTGTCTTCTATCAATCTATCTATCAATAAATCTATCTACCTACCTACCTATCATCTATCTGTCTGTCTGTCTGTCTGTCTGTCTGTCTGTCTGTCTATCTATCTATCTATCTATCTATCTATCTATCTATCTATCTATCTATCTACCTACCGTATGTCTGTCTGTCTGTCTGTCTGTCTGTCTGTCTATCTATCTATCTATCTATCTATCTATCTATCTATCTATCTATCTATCTATCTATCTATCTATTTTATATAGCTGCCCATCTCATCTATCTGTCTGTCTGTCTGTCTGTCTGTCTGTCTATCTATCTATCTATCTATCTATCTATCTATCTATCTATCTATCTATCTATCTATCTATTTTATATAGCTGCCCATCTCATCTATCTATCTGTCTGTCTGTCTGTCTGTCTGTCTGTCTGTCTGTCTGTCTGTCTGTCTGTCTGTCTGTCTGTCTATCTATCTATCTATCTATCTATCTATCTATCTATTTTATATAGCTGCCCATCTCATCTATCTATCTATCCATCTATCCGTCCGTCCGTCTGTCTGTCTATCTTATACAGCTGCCCATCTCACAAACAAGTGACTCTGGGGACATGCCACAAAACTAAAACAAGTAGCTAAACCCACCGTCATTCACCTGTTTAAAAAAAACATCATTTTACTTATTTATCTTAGTTATAAGTTGAACAGCTGCTGGAAATGTCTCCCCCCCCCTCAAAACATCTACTTAAGTCTCACTCCCATCAGGCTGTTATTGGATTCCCAAACCCACCGAGCCCAGGATGATGGGTGCGGCGGTAGCACACTCCCGACACGATGGCAAGGCATAACAGAATAACGTGAGTTGGAAGGGACCTTGGAGGTCTTCTAGTCCAATCCAACCCCCCCCCGCACCCGCCGGCTCAAGCAGGGGATCCTATTTCCCTTTTCCCTGCTGTTGGTTTCTTCTTCTCTGGGATCGGGAGCGTCTCGCCTGCGATCTATGCGGGGGGGGGGGGGCGCGGAAAAACCGGTATAATTTGGGGAAGAAAAGTCTGCCTGTCAATCAAATACAGAGGGTTTCCCCCTAATTTTTGCGAAAGCGTTTTTCGCGTTTTTGCATCTTCTGCCATCTCCCTTCCCTAAATTCTTTGCTTTTTTTTTTTTTTTCATACAACCTTCTTCTGGGTCCTCTTGTCCTTTTGCAACTGTTGGAGCAATTAAAAAAAAACAAAACCTCTTCTTGCTTTGCAGAAAAAGGAGCAGCTTTTGCTCCCTCCCATTCACCCCCCCCTCTTCCTTTCTAGGAAGCCCAGCTCTATAGGCTTAACCCTTTGGAAACAAACAAGGCTTTTTTTCTTTTTTTAAAAAAGAAACTGATTTGAAAACCAGAGTTTAATTTTAAGTCAGAAGAGACTCGGGAACTAAGCTTTTTTTATCACTGGCCAGATCAAACAAGGAGGAACAATCCAACCATTTATAGTCTAAATGTATAAATAACAATAAAATACCCTATCCCACCAGACTTGAAATCCTAGGCTTAGAAAACTTGAAACTCCGTCGCCTTCGACAAGACCTAAGCTTAACTCACAGAATCATCTATTGTAATGTCCTTCCTGTTAAAGACTACTTCAGCTTCAATTGCAATAATACTAGAGCAACTAATAGATTTAAACTTAATGTCAACCGCTTTAACCTAGATTGCAGAAAATATGACTTCTGTAACAGAATCATCAGTGCTTGGAATACGTTACCTGATTCTGTGGTCTCTTCTCATAATCCTAAAAGCTTTATCCAAAAACTTTCTACTATTGACCTCACCCTATTCCTAAGAGGACCATAAGGGGCGTGCATAAGCGCACAAACGTGCCTACCGTTCCTGTCCTATTGTTTTTCTTTTCTTCTTCCTATATATATGCTTATACCTCCTTATATTTACCCATATATGTGTTTATTTACTATATAATCTTTTTGTATGATACCTACATATATTGTTGTGACAAAATAAAATAAATAAATAAAATAAATAAATAAATAAATAAATAAATGTAAATGTATATAATCCCCCATTTCTGAACCTTGGCAAATTTTAAAATGTGTGGACTTCAAGTCCCAGAATTCATGCTGGCTGGGGAATGCTGGGAGTTGAAGTCCACCAGTCTTTAAGTAAACAGAATGATAATAGAGTTGGAAGGGATCTTGGAGGTCTTCTAGTCCAGGGGTCTCCAACCTTGATCCCTTGGTATCTTTTCTTTTATGTACACTGAGAGCGTATGCACCAAGACAAATTCCTTGTGTGTCCAATCACACTTGGCCAATAATTCTATTCTATTCTATTCTATTCTATTCTATTCTATTCTATTCTATTTAAGACCTGTGGACTTCAACTCCCAGAGCAAAGCTGGCTGAGGAACTCTGGCAGTTGAAGTCCACAAGTCTTAAAGGGACCAAGATTGGAGACCCCTGGACTAGATGACCTCCAAGGTTCCTTCCAACTCTGTTACCGTTAAGTTTGGTCACTAAACAAACGGTTGTAAGTTGAGGACTGCCTCTATTCGGGGTGTGTGTGTGTGAGGAGGGATTTGCACCTCTTCTGCAAATCTTTGTCAACAACAGACCCCTATGACCCAATCCAGGTGCCACTTCCTTAAACCCTCGCCCAAAGAAAGCAAAGCTGGCTGAGGAACTCTGGGAGTTGAAGTCCACAAGTCTTAAAGGGACCAAGGTTGGAGACCCCTGTTCTAGTCCACCCCTCCGCTCAAGCATACCATTTCAGACAAATGGTTGTCCAATCTCTTCTTAAAAACTTCCAGTGTTGGAGCATTCACAACTTCTGGAGGCAAGTTGTTCCACTGATTAACTGGCCATATAAAAGTTGGCCCCACTTCCTGTAATTATTTTTTCCTGTTGTTGTAATGAAATAAACTAAGGGTTCTAATAGACATGAAAGTAAAGACTTCTTCAAGTTGAGTTCCACCCTTGCGGCTTTAGGATGATATCCTTGTGGTTTTCTTGGCAGAAATATTGAAGTGGTTTGCCGTTTCCTTTCTTTGAGGTTTTTTTTTCCTTTGGATGGGGGGTCTAGCCTGAAATTTTAAGATTTTCTGGTAGTCTCCCATCCAAGAACCAATGAGAACTAACAAAGCTAAATGAAATTCAATGGTGAGAGAAGTAAGGTTCTACATTTAGGCAAGAAAAACCCAATGCATAGGTATAGGATAAGTGGCCCCTGGCTCAACAGTAGTAACCGTGGGAGGGATTTAGTGGACAATCATCTAAATATGAGCCAGCAGTGTGCTGCAGTCATCAAAAAAAAAAAAAAAGCCAACCCAATCCTTGGCTGCATTAACAGAAGGATAGAATCAGGATCATATGAAGTGTTAGTACTACTTTAATAATGCCTTGGTGAAAGTGATGTGCAGCCTCCAGAGCCTCCAGAGGCTGACAGTAGTGAGGCAGAGGAACTGGAGGAGCCTGTTCCTAATGCACTCATGAGAAGAGCTGCCAGAAGGCAAGAGCAGCTGAAGCAAAGAGAACGACTTGGGAGTTGGGCCAAGAGATGATTGGCCTCTCCCATAAGGCTTAAAAGACTAGCAAAGGTGTTTGGGCTCTTTGTCGGAAAACAACGTTGATAGCTTTGTCTTGTTGCATTTGTTTCTTATTCTGCTTTTGAACTTTTGCCAAGAAAGGCCTTTGGCAGTTTGCCTAATTTAGACCAAGGTAAGACTGAAGAAGGGACACGGTGGCTCAGGGGCTAGGACGTTGAGCTTGTCGATCAAAAGGTCGGCAGCTCAGCGGTTCGAATCCCTAGTCCTGCCATGTAATGGGGTGAGCTCCTGTTACTTGTCCCAGCTTCTGCCAACCTAGCAGTTTCGAAAGCACGTAAAAATGCAAGTAGAAAAAATAGGGACCACCTTTGGTGGGAAGGTAACAGCGTTCAGTGCACCTTTGGTGTTGAGTCATGCCGGCCACATGACCACGGAGATGTCTTCGGATAGCACTGGCTCTTCCGCTTTGAAACGGAGATGAGCACCGCCCCCTAGAGTCGGCAATGACTAGCACGTATGTGCTAGGGAAACCTTTACCTTAAGACTGAGGAATTGTGTTGGGAAGAATTTGCTTTGATTTAGTTTGGACTATGCTGAGAATGAGTTAATTCTCATCTGTTCTAATAAAGTCTGCTTTTAAACTGGTTTACTGCTACCTACTTGGGCCTGGGTCACAGCAGGATCTATTTATTTGGGAAGAGACTTTTTAATTCTCTTCTTTGTAGCCTGATGAAGAGGCAAGCCTGTTCACTGATAGTGGTTGCAGCTGTTTATGATGCTCCATCATCCAGGTCATGGTTGTGTCAAAAGTGCTTTTCAAAAACCAACTGAACTTTCTTGTTTTGTTTTGTTTTTGTTGAAAACATTTCGCTTCTCATCCAAGAAGCTTCTTCAGTTGCAACTGTTTATAAAATAGAATAGAATAGAATAGAATTTTATTGGCCAAGTGTGATTGGACACACAAGGAATTTGTCTTGGTGCATATGCTCTCAGTGTACATAAAAGAAAAGATACGTTCATCAAGGTACAACATTTACAACACAATTGATGATCAATATATCAATATAAATCATAAGGATTGCCAGCAACAAGTTATAGTCATACAGTCATAAGTGGAAAGGGATTGGTGATGGGAACTATGAAACGATTAATAGTAGTGCAGATTCAGTAAATAGTCTGACAGTGTTGAGGGAATTATTTGTTTAGCAGAGTGATGGCCTTCGGGAAAAAACTGTTCTTGTGTCTAGTTGTTCTGGTGTGCAGTGCTCTATAGCGTCGTTTTGAGGGTAGGAGTTGAAACAGTTTATGTCCAGGATGCGAGGGATCTGCAAATATTTTCACGGCCCTCTTCTTGATTCGTGCAGTATACAGGTCCTCAATGGAAGGCAAGTTGGTAGCAATTATGTTTTCTGCAGTTCTAATTATCCTCTGAAGTCTGTGTTTTTCTTGTTGGGTTGCAGAACCGAACCAGACAGTTATAGAGGTGCAAATGACAGACTCAATAATTCCTCTGTAGAATTGGATCAGCAGCTCCTTGGGCAGTTTGAGCTTACTGAGTTGGCGCAGAAATAACATTCTTTGTTGTCCTTTTTTAATGATGTTTTTGATGTTAGCTGTCCATTTGAGATCTTGCGATATGATAGAACCCAGAAATTTGAAGGTTTCTACTGTTGATACTGTGTTGTCAAGTATTGTGAGAGGTGGAAGTATGGAAGGGTTTTCCTAAAGTCTACCACCATTTCTACGGTTTTGAGTGTGTTCAGTTCCAGATTGTTTTGGTTGCACCACAAGGCTAGTCGTTCGACCTCTCGTCTATATGCGGATTCGTCATTGTCTCGAATGAGACCAATCACTGTTGTGTCATCTGCGAACTTCAGTAGCTTAACAAATGGATCATTGGAGATGCAGTCATTGGTATACAGAGAGAAGAGAAGTGGGAGAGCACACAGCCTTGGGGGCCCTGAGCTAATTGTACAGGTATTTGATGTGATCTTGCTTAGCTTCACCTGCTGCTTCCTGTTTGTTAGGAAGCTTGTGATCCACTTACAAGTCTGTTCCGGTACCTGTAGCTGGTTTAGCTTAGTTAGAAGAATGTCTGGAATGATGGTATTGAATGCTGAACTAAAGTCTACAAAAGGACCCTTGCATAGGTCTTTGGAGACTCAAGATGTTGTAGGATGTAGTGCAGAGCCATATTAACAGCATCATCTGTTGATCTATTTGCTCGGTATGCAAATTGCAAGGGGTCTAAGAGCGGATTCGTGATGGTTTTCAGGTAGGAAAGCACTAGCCTTTCAAAGGTTTTCATGACTACAGATGTTAGAGCAACTGGTCTGTAGTCATTCAGTTCCTTGATGGTGGGCTTCTTCGGCACTGGGATGATGGTAGAGCGTTTGAAGCAAGAAGGAACATAGCACATCTCTAGTGATTTATTGAAAATATGGGTGAAGATGGGGCCAATTGGTCAGCACAGACTTTTAAGCAAGAAGGAGTTATCTTGTCTGGGCCTGGAGCTTTTCCTGGCTTTTGTCTGTGAAATAGGTCCTGCACTTCCTTTTCTGTGATCACTAGGGTTGTGAACCCAATGAAATGGGGTCAGTTGTAGGAGGCTTGGCTGTTGTTGGTGTGTCTGAGATGGGGTTGTGGAGATAGGTGGCTGTAGTTTCCTTTCAAACCTGCAGTAAAACTCATTCAGGTCATCTGCCAGTTGTTGATTACCTTCAGCCTGGGAAGGAGGTTTGCCATAGCCGGTGATATTTTTAAGAGTTTTCCACATGTTTGCTGGTTCATTTGCTGAAAATTGATTCTTTAGCTTTTCAGAGTAGCTTCTTTTTGCTGCTCTTATCTTCCTTGTTAGTGCATTTCTGGCCTGATTGTACAGCATTTTATCACCTTTTCTGTAGGCTTCCTCTTTGGAATGTCGTAGCTGCTTAAGTTTAGGTGTAAACCAAGGTTTGTTATTACTGTGTATTCACAAGTTCCTTGTAGGTACACATAGGTCTTCACAGAAGCTGACATATGATGTTACAGTATCTGTGAGTTCATCCAGGTCTGCAGAGGTATCTTTAAAAATATTCCAATCAGTGCAGTCAAAACATGCCTGTAGCTTTAATTCTGATTCCTCCGTCCAGGTTTTGAATCTATCAATGTAGGAGTTTTGAATCTATCAATGTAGGAACCAGCTCATACATATGGACTATCTCTTGCTTTTGTTTAATAATAAAGTGGCTATGGGTGAATATTTTGGGTTTTTTTATTGCTGGCCTTCTTTTCATCCTTAAAGCAGTCATATAAAACGCAGCAACAAACAAACCAAATACAGTTTAAGATTAAAAAACTAGTAGGAATAGCAAAAACAAATCTGCAGTTACTTAATATCAACCAGAGATGATAATGAATGAGTTTCTTGCTAGTGCTCAGAAGTTACAATATTTGGAAACAAATATAGTTCAGCAGGGAAGATATTGCCCAGAATGGGGTGCCACCACTGAAGGGACCCTAATGTGCATAATTACACTGTGGGCTACATTCACAAAGGGACCATGATCACATCCATGTGATCAAAGGTGTAAAGAAGTTTTCTTTCAAGCAATCGATTACATTCATACAATGCATGTAAGAGGATCAAATAAAGACCTGGCAGCTTGCACATGCTAGCTAAACCTGACTCATTTTAGACATAATAATAATAATAACAACAACAACAACAACAACCCCCTGCCCAGGCAGGAAACCCTACACAATCTCAGTCAGATGGTTATCCAACATTTTCTTAAAAATTTCCAGTGTTGGAGCATTCACAACTTCTGCAGGCAAGTCGTTCCACTCATTAATTGTCCTAACTGTCAGGAAATTCCTCCTTAGTTCTAAGTTGCTTCTTTCCTTGATCAGTTTCCACTCATTGCTTCTTGTTCTACCCTCAGGTGCTTTGGAGAATAGTGTGACTCCCTCTTCTTTGTGGCAACCCCTGAGATATTGGAACACTGCTATCATGTCTGCCCTAGTCCTTCTTTTCATTAAACTAGACATACCGAGTTCCTGCAACCGTTCTTCATATGTGCAGTCTTTCTAGAGTCTCAGCATCTTTTTTACATCATGGCGACCAAAACTGGATGCAATATTCCAAGTGTGGCCTTACCAAGGCATTATAAAGTGGCACTAACACTTCACGTGATCTTGATTCTATCCCTCTGTTTATGCAGCCCAGAACTGTGTTAGCTTTTTTAGTTTAGTTTAGTTTAGTTTTTTACTTTCAAGCCTTGTTGTGATTTATTGGCTTGTTGTCAGTGGTGGGATTCAGGCAGTTCGCACCTATTCAGGAGAACCGGTTGTTAACTTTCTAAGCAGTTCAGAGAACCCGTTGCTGGAAGAAATCTTATTTTGTTTTTTCTACTTTACAGGGCTAATCATGTAAGGAAGGCAGGAAAGAAACATTCTGGTGGTGTTTCTAGCCTAAGCTTTACTGCCCTGCTTACAGAAACTGCCTCTCTGGTTAACCCTTATTAGACAGTAACAGCTAAGGCAGATTGCTCATCAACGTGAGTGACGTTGAGTTGACCACGCCCACACGGTCACATGACCACCAAGCCACATCTACCCAGCTGGTCATTAGGTCAGAGAACCAGTTGTTAACTAATTTGAATCCCACCACTGCTGCTTGTGTTGTAATGAATGAAAAAAATGAACAAAATCCATTTGTAAGGTTTGGGGTAAGCACATTGGGCGCTTCATTGTTCCAGATCAATTTGGTCAAGTGATGCCATTAACCCACAAAAAAGCCAGAACAATATTTTCAAGATCATTTCATCACTGGGGTCTTCTATGGACTCCCAAGATCATTTAGAAGAGACCTTTTAAACATTTCCACCATATTATATGAGCTAGACAAGACTTTGAGAATATGCTTGTCCATATCCAATTGGGGAGTTTAATGGAAGAGACAGGGATTGGAAGCCATATGTCTGAGCCAGCAGCTTGGAGTTTGATGCAGTCGACGTTTTTGAAGTGAAAAATCATTTCCCTAGGGATCTGTTGCGCTGTTGGATCAGAGAATTGAGAGAATGGGAGGAATCTTAAGAGACCTCTCTCAGCCAGCTTTTGCCATGCTCTTTAGCCATTTTGGAATGATGCAGGATTCCATCGGGAGGTTTTGCCTTCCGAGCTTTTGGACTCATGCTGGAGCTCATCCTCAGGGAACTTCTCTCCAGCAGAGTGTGCGGAATGAGTTTGAAATTCTCCACCCAGCAACTTTATGGTTGAGAATTATGGGAACAGAAGTCTACCCATCTGGAGAAATTGGCTGATCTAGTCTGATCCTTCACCCAGTCCAGGTGCTGGATAAGGTGCTAGAAAGCCGCAAATACAAAAAAAAACCAAACCGTGCATCCTTCTGATGTGGATCCACTTTGTACTTCAAGGTGCTCTACCTTTGGGGTGGGGTGAGGAATCCTGATGCCTCTGAGACTGGCATAGTCTATGAAGCAATAGTCTTCATCCTATTTGTATATTATATACAAAGTCAACTTATTGCCCCCAACAATCTGGGTCCTCATTTTACCTACCTTATAAAGGATGGAAGGCTGAGTCAACCTTGGGCCTGGTGGGCCTTGAACCTACAGTAATTGCAAGCAGATGTGTTAATAACAGACTGTCTTAGCAGTCTGAGCCACCAGAGGCCCTGGTGTAAGCACAGCCCAAATCCCCCCTGGGTGCTCAATTGTTCCAGAATCAATACTGTCAAATGATCCCACTAACCCAGGGGTCTCCAACGGGGGTGGGTTCTACTTACCTTTACTACCAGTTCGCAACGGGAGAGCACACTTCTGCGCATTCACAGAAGCTTCTATGCTTGCACAGATCGTCAATTATGATGTCCGGGTGGGTGGGCGGAGCATCCCACTGCTTTTACTATTGATTCTAAAGAACCGGACAGAACTGGGAGCAACCAATCACTGGTCTCCAACCTTGGCAACTTTAAAACTTGTGGACTTCAACTCCCAGAATTCCTCAGCTAGCTGGCTGAGGAATTCTGGGAGTTGAAGTCCACAAGTCCTAAAGTTTCCAAGGTTGGAGACCCCTGCACTACCCCACAAATGCCCAGAACAGTATTTTCAATATAATTTCATCACTGGGGTCTTCTAAGGACTCCAAGATCATTTAGTAGACAGATTATTTTAACATCTCCACCACAGTCTCCAAACTCATGTCTCTCAACCTTAGCAACTTTAAGATGCATGGACTTCAACTCTCAGAATTCTCCACCCAGCATGGGGAATTTTAACAGGTAGATTCTGGGAGTTGAAGTCCATTCATCATAAGGTTTTCCAAGGTTGAGAATTTCTAATTTCCACTAATTTGCAACTTTCTGAACCCCGAGACCCAAAACCAATAACTTCCAACTCCTCAGAAACAGATCGTGGTCTACTGAATTTCTGCCCAAGAAACAGGCACGGATTTAAGAAAACGAGATAAATAGAATGACCGTTTCCTTAAGCTCAGCCGTATTTCAACCCTAATCAGAGCTGTCCAAGGTGCTGAAACGGTCTTGTCACCGCTCTCTTCCTCAGGTGTCTAGTACAGCGGTCGTCAACCTTTCCGGTTTAGCAGACAGGCGTGGGAAGGTAGGGAGGGGAGAGGGGCAGTGGTGGGATTCAGCCGGTTCACACCACTTCGGGAGAACCGGTTGTTAACTTTGTGAGCAGTTTGGCAAACTGGTTGTTGGAAGAAATCATCAGGGCAGAGAACCGGTTGTTATATTACTTGAATCCCACCACTGAAAAAGGGATCGCTCCGGGTGCATGGTAAGCGGACGTGCTCATGTGCACAGCTCCATTTGTGGATCAGCTTGCCGCTGTAAGAATTTAGCACCCACCCCTCTCCTAGAAGAATGAAATATTTTAGAAAATATTTAAAAAGGCAGAATATATTACCCTGGATGAGAAATGGAGAAACATGTTTTAAAGACAAAGCAGCTTCCTGACTCCCCCCCCACCTTTGTCAATGGGCCATTAAAGCCTCAGCTAAGCTCACTCATTTTCCCCCACCTTTGTCAACCATCATCTGCATCATAATAGAACCCATCTAGCAACTGAAACTCACCACATGGCACCTGGGAAGATTACATCAGCCAGCAAGGCTAGCTAAGACTCCCACCCCCTGGGAGTCTGACAACCAATCAGGATACTCTTCCTGTGCCCCAGAAAGTTCAAAGCTCAGAAAAAGCATAAAGCCAGGGAGCACACAGGATCTCATCCCTTTTCTGTCCAGGATCTCAAGCCATGTGATCCTGGCCACCATTAAACCATCTTTCCAAGCAGCCTCCATGTTTCCAGTGTCTTTGTCCCCACTTGGAACTGAACCCAGATGGATATTTCTTCCAACACCGCTCACGGGAATGGAGCTTTGCGCGCTTGTGTGAATGGAGCTACACTCGCGCGCCTCAGTTCCGAACAGGACATGGCCCGGCCCTGGGATTCGGGACCCCTGATCAAGTCATACCTTTTACAACTCATTTTATTAAAAGGCAGGTGCTTTCAACAGGCCTGCCTTTTAACAAACTGTGCTAACTGATACCAGATCTCTGCTTTCCTATCACCAAGGACTAATCTCCTACAATCAATGGTTGGAAGAAATGTCCATCTGGGTTCAGTTCCAAGTGGGGAGAAAGACATTGGAAACATGATGGCTTTTTTGGAAAGATGTTAATAGTGGACAGGGCCACATGGTTTGAGGTCCTGGGCAAAAAAGCACATGGTTGAGCGCGCGTGTGAGAGAGAGATTTAAACCGTCTGTTGGGGTTTGAATTTGAGCTTGTATTCTGATTGGTTGTCAGACTCCCGGGGTGGGGGGGAATCTTAGCTAGCTTTGTAGGCTGTCTGTGTCCCAGGCTTGGTTGAGCCTTGCTGGGTGATGTAATCTTCCCAGCTGCCGTGTGGTGAGGGCCATGTCTTAATCCCATCACGCTGAAGCTGAAGCGGGGGGGGGGGGCAGGGAGCTGCAGGAAGCTGCTTTGTCTTTAAAACCATGTTTCTCCCTTTCTCATCCAGGGAAATATAATATTCTGCCTTTTTAATATTTCCCAGAATATTTCATTCTTCTAGGAAAGATGGGGTGCTAACTTCCTACACCCTGTTATCTTTGTTCTTACCAGATCGGGGAGTCTCTGCCAACTGACACTTTTTGTTCCTTGATTAGATTTACTACATATTCCAGACTCTATCATGGTACTACAAAAAACAAAAATTATTGCCTGGAAGTCATGGTGGGCCAAGGAATCTTAACCGCCCCCCCCTCCCCATGAATCTGCCAGGTGCCTGTTGCAATAATAATAGCATTTAAACTTATATGGAGTTTTCATGTCAAATGATCTAAGTGCCAAAGCCCACTGCAACTACATAGCAAAAAAAGCTCTAAGAGTTGTAAACCTAATTTTGCGTAGCTTCTTTTCCAAAAACACCACACTACTAACCAGAGCATATAAAACATTTGCTAGACCAATTCTAGAATACAGCTCGCCAGTTTGGAACCCTCACCACATCTCTGACATCAATACAATTGAACGTGTCCAGAAATATTTTACAAGAAGAGTTCTCCATTCCTCTGAAAACAATAAAATACCTTATCCCACCAGACTTGAAATCCTAGGCTTAGAAAACTTGGAACTCCGTCGCCTTCGACAAGACCTAAGTTTAACTCACAGAATCATCTATTGTAATGTCCTTCCTGTTAAAGACTACTTCAGCTTTAATTGCAATAATACTAGAGCAACCAATAGATTTAAACTTAATGTCAACCGCTTTAATCTAGATTGCAGAAAATATGACTTCTGTAACAGAATCATCAGTGTTTGGAATACTTTACCTGACTCTGTGGTCTCTTCCCATAATCCTAAAACTTTTATCCAAAAACTTTCTACTATTGACCTCACCCCATTCCTAAGAGGACCATAAGGGGCGTGCATAAGCGCACAAACGTGCCTACCGTTCCTGTCCTATTGTTTTTCTTTTCTTCTTCCTATATATATGCTTATACCTCCTTATATTTACCCATATATGTGTTTATTTACTATATAATCTTTTTGTATGATACCTACATATATTGTTATGACAAAATAAAATAAAATAAATAAAATAAAATAAATAAAATATGGTACCTCCCCATAGTGCTTTACAGAAAGGGTCCCCAATCCCCCTAGGCTGTGACCAGTGGTGGGTTTCAAATTTTTTTACTGTTGGTTCTGTGGGTGTGGCTTGATGGGCGTGGCATGGTGGGCATGGCTTGGTGGGCATGGCAGGGGAAGGATACCGCAAAATCCCCATTTCCTCCCGATCAGCTGGGATTCGGGACCCAGAGAATAGATGGGGGTGGGGCCAGTCAGAATTTTTACTACACGTTCTCCAAACTACTCAAAATTTCCGCTACCAGTTCTCCAGAACTGGTCAGAACCTGCTGAAATCCACTCTGACCGCGACCCACTACCAAGGCTGGCCTACTCGAAATTGGGCCATGCGAGTGGCAGGCTGGTGCACACGTGTGTAACTCAATTTGGACAAGCAGTAAGATGGTGGGCACTCATTCGTGCAGTCAGCTCAGCATTCATGTAAGTTGAGCTGCGTGCGTACGTGCCAACTGGCCACTCATGCAAGGGCTGTATGTATGCATGTGCTCGTTCACGCAGCCCAGTTCCCCTCCCTCACGCCAGGCCACCGAGCCTCGAAGTTTGGGGGCCACTGCTTTACAGCACTCTCTGGCAGTTTACAACAATTACTACCACAACAAATCTGGTTTTACAATGTCAGTATTATTTGCATTATTTGCCCCCGACCATCTGGGTCCTCATTTTACAGACCTCGGAAAGATGGAAAGCTGAGTCAACCTTGAGCCCCATCAGGATTGAATTCCAAGCATTAAGGAAGGGCAAGAAAGGACGTTCATTTTAACATAACATAATAACAGAGTTGGAAGGGACCTTGGAGGTCTTCTAGTCCAACCCCCTTCTGAGGCAGGAAACCCTACATCATTTCAGACAAATGGTTATCCAACATTTTCTTTAAAATTTCCAGTGTTGGAGCATTCACAACTTCTGCAGGCAAGTTGTATCACTTATTGATTGTTCTGTCAGGAAATTTCTCCTTAGTTCTAAGTTGCTTCTCTCCTTGATCAGTTTCCACCCATTGCTTCTTGTCCTGCCCTCAGGTGCTTTGGAGAATAGTTTGACTCCCTCTTCTTTGTGGCAACCCCTGAGATATTGGAACACTGCTATCATGTCTCCCCTAGTCCTTCTTTTCATTAAACTAGGCATACCCAGTTCCTGCAACCGTTCTTCATATGTTTTAGCCTCCAGTCCCCTAATCATCTTCGTTGCTCTTCTCTGCACTCTTTCTAGAGTCTCAACATCCTTTTTACATCGTGGCCACCAAAACTGAATGCAATATTCCAAGTGTGGCCTTACAGGCCACACTTATTTTATTGAAGTGAAGCAGTCATTGGCTACAAACAAACGAAGGTGTATCTACAAAAAGCCTGATATGCCTTTCAAATGATCGATGATTTTTCCCCCTTTTCTCTTTCCCAAGTTCCCCTTTGCTGCTCCTGTGGGTTTCCCAGCTAGGAGCTTCCGCAGGGGAGATTGAAAAAACAAGAGAAGTTGCCCCACCTCCCAGCATGACTAGAGCCCTGCCCCTTTTTCACAGACAAATAACTATCTAAAAGAATGCAAATGACCAGCTGTCTGCAAGGAGTATAAATCCTTCCATTCCCCACTATCCAGCCAAAGTTGAAGAAGCTTCTTGGATGAATAGAATTTTTTTTTAATAGAATTTTTTATTGGCCAAGTGTGATTGGGCACACAAGGAATTTGTCTTGGTGCATACGCTCTCAGTGTACATAAAAGAAAAGACCATCAAGAATCATAAGGTACAACACTTAATGATAGTCATAGGGTACAAATAAGCAATCAGGAACCAATCAATATCAATATAAATCGTTAAGGATACAAGCAACAAAATTACAGTCATACAGTCATAAGTGGGAGGAGATGGGTGATAGGAACGATGAGAAGATTAATAGTAGTGCAGACTTAGTAAATAGTTTGACAGTGTTGAGGGAATTATTTGTTTAGCAGAGTGATGGTGTTCGGGGAAAAACTGTTCTTGTGTCTAGTTGTTCTGGTGTGCAGTGCTCTATAGTGTCATTTTGAAGTTAGGAGTTGAAACAGTTTATGTCCAGGATGTGAGGGGTCTGTAAATATTTTCACAGCCCTCTTTTTGACTCATACAGTATACAGGTCCTCAATGGAAGGCAGGTTGGTAGCCACTGGTTTTTTCTGCAGTTCTAATTATCCTTAAGCAACCATTTGAAGTTATAATAACACTAAAAAAAATGGCTTGCAACTGGTCCTTGCACTTACGACCGTCGCAGCATCTCCACGCTCAAAATCCGGCACTTGGCAACTGGTATGTATTTACAACAGTTGCAGAATCCTGGGAGTCACATAATTCCTAATTGCAGACCTCCTAGCCAGCTTCCTACAAGCAAAGTCAATGGGGAAAGCCGGATTTGCTGAACAACCAGGATTCGCTTAAGGATTGCAGCGATTCACTGAACAATTGTGGCAAAATAGGTCGTAAAATTGGGTGCAACTCACTTAACTAGCAATAGCACTTAGACTTACCCATATACCGCTTCACAGTGCCTTCGCTAAGCATTTTTACAGTGTCAACATATTGTGTCCCCCCCCCCGCACAATCTGGGTCCTCATTTTTACTGACCCCGGAAGGATGGCAGGCTAAGTCAACCTTGAATCAGTCAAAATCAAACTGCGGCAGTCGGCAGAATTAGCCTGCAATATTGCATTCTAACCACTACGCCACCATGGCTCAACTATCTTACTTAGCAATTGAAATTCTGGTCCCAACTGTGGTTGTAAACCAGAGGTGGGTTTCAGCAGGTTCTGCCAGTTCTGGAGAACTGGTAGCAGAAATTTTGAGTAGTTCGGAGAACCGGTAGTAAAAATTCTGACTGGCTCCACCCTCATCTATTCTCTGCCTCCCAAGTCCCAGCTGATAGGGAGGGAATGGATCAATCGCCTGATGGACCCTGAGAGGTTCCGGATGGAGCTTGGGCCGTTCCCTGAGGATCTTGCCCACGGCACGACTGAAGAACTAGTTGCGGCCTGGGAACGGGCCGCGGCTGGGGCTTTGGACCGTGTCGTGCCTTTGCGGCCTCTGACCCGGCGTAGATCTCAATTGGCTCCTTGGTTCTCTGAGGAGCTGAGGGAGATGAAACGCCGGAGAAGATGCCTAAAGAGCACCTGGAGGTCTAGCCGTTCCGAGGCTGATCGGACACTAGTGAGGTCTTTTACTAAGACCTATCTAGTGGCAATGAGGGAGGCGAAACGTTCTTACGTTTCCACCCTCATTGCATCGGCAGATAACCGCCCGGCCGCCCTGTTTCGGGTGACCTGCTCCCTCCTTCATCAGGGGGGGCGGGATGACCCCTTACAGGGACGTGCTGAGGAGTTTAACGGTTATCTATACGATAAAATCGTTCAGCTTCGGGATAGTTTAGACCAAAATTGCGATGATCCAAATGAGATGACGGAGACGCGTCTTGTTGAGGTTGTTTGATTCTGTGGCTCTCGAGGACGTGGACAGGTTGCTGGGGAGGTTACATGCAACCACATGTTTACTGGACCCGTGTCCCTCCTGGTTAGTACTAGCTACTCAGGAGGTGACACGAGGCTGGCTCCAGGGAATTATAAATGCTTCTTTGGTGGAAGGGGTTTTCCCTGCCGCCTTGAAAGAGGCGGTGGTGAGACCCCTCCTCAAGAAGCCTTCCCTGGATCCAGCTATTTTGGGAAATTATCGTCCAGTCTCCAACCTTCGCTTTGTGGCGAAGGCTGTAGAGAGTGTGGTTGCATGGCAGCTTCCCCGGTACCTGGATGAAGCTGTCTATCTAGACCCGTTCCAGTCCGGCTTCCGGCCCGGACATAGTACAGAGAAAAGCTTTGGTCGCGTTGGTGGATGACCTCTGGAGGGCCAGGGATAGGGGTTGTTCCCTGCCCTGGTCCTATTAGATCTCTCAGCTGCTTTTGATACTATCGACCATGGTATCTTGCTGCACCGGTTGGAGAGTTTGGGAGTGGGAGGCACCGTTTATCGGTGGTTCTCCTCCTATCTCTCTGACCGGTCGCAGACGGTGTTGACAGGGGGGCAGAGATCGACCGCGAGGCGCCTTACTTGTGGGGTGCCTCAGGGGTCGATTCTCTCGCCTCTCCTGTTCAACATCTATATGAAGCCGCTGGGCGAGGTCATCAGTGGTTTTGGGATGAGTTACCATCTGTACGCTGATGACACGCAGCTGTACTTTTCCACCCCGGGCCACCCCAACGAAGCTGTCGAAGTGCTGTCCCGGTGCCTGGAAGCCGTACGGGTCTGGATGGGGAGAAACAGACTCAAGCTCAATCCCTCCAAGACGGAGTGGCTGTGGATGCCGGCACCCCGGTACAGTCAGCTGCAACCGCAGCTGACTGTTGGGGGCGAGTTATTGGCCCCAATGGAAAGGGTGCGCAACTTGGGTGTCCTCCTGGATGGGCGGCTGTCGTTTGAAGATCATTTGGCGGCCGTCTCCAGGAGGGCCTTTCACCAAGTACGCTTGGTCCGCCAGTTGCGCCCCTTCCTTGACCGGGATGCCTTATGCACGGTCACTCACGCTCTTGTCACTTCTCGTTTGGATTATTGCAATGCTCTCTACATGGGGCTGCCCTTGAAGTGCACCCGGAGGCTTCAGCTAGTTCAGAATGCAGCTGCGCGGGTAATAGTGGGAGCCACTCGTTGCTCCCATGTAACACCACTCCTGCGCAGCCTGCACTGGCTTCCTGTGGTCTTTCGGGTGCGCTTTAAGATTTTGGTTACCACCTTTAAAGCGCTCCATGGCTTAGGGCCCGGGTACTTACGGGACCGCCTGCTGTTACCTTATGCCTCCCACCGACCCGTACGCTCACACAGAGAGGGTCTTCTCAGGGTGCCGTCCGCCAAACAATGTCGGCTGGCGGCCCCCAGGGGTAGGGCCTTCTCTGTCGGAGCTCCTACTCTTTGGAACGAACTTCCCCCTGGTTTACGCCAATTGCCTGATCTTCGGACCTTTCGCCGTGAGCTGAAAACGCATTTATTTATTCAAGCGGGACTGGCTTAAAAGTTTTATTAAATTTTAATTGGGGTTATTTATGAATTTTAGGGTTTTAAATTGATTGTTTTAAATTTCGGCCATTTATGTAATATGCTTGGTTTTAAGTTTCTGTTTTAATGTGTATATTGTGGGGTTTTACTATTTGGCTGTACACCGCCCTGAGTCTTTCGGGAGAAGGGCGGTATAAAAATCTAATAAAATAAAATAAATAAATAAAATAAATGGAGATTTTTGCAGTAATCTTCCCCTGAAGTGGGGTGGGAATGGAGATTTTACAGTATCCTTCCCCTGCCATGCACACAAAGCCACACCAACCAATCCACACCCACAGAACCAGTAGTAAAAATTTTTAAAACCCACCACTGTTGTAAACTGAGGACTAGCTATACTACTATTTTCACTCTGATTCCTAAACATGTAGGCTCAGCAGTTACTCGGTGGGCTTGTGTTTGTTCCTGTGATCTAACACAGAGTTCCCCAACCTTTCTGGGTTGGCGGCCCCAAGCGAGGGGAGGAGGAGAAGAAGGGATGGTTGGGGGCGGTGCAGGCAGGCGCATGTGGGACCACAAGTGGCCGCAATGATACTTGTGCGAGTGGGGCCATGAACACCTGCAATGACGCTTGTGCGAGTGGGCTACGAATGCCTGTGACGAGGCTCAGGTGAATGGGATTGCGAGTGCCTGTAATGACACCTGCGCGCGTGGGGTTGCAAGCGCCCACAACAACAACACTCGTGCGAGTGGGGCTATGAACGCCTGCGATGACGCTCTCATGAGTGCAGTTGCAACCGTTTGTGGCACGGCTCATGCGAATGGGACTGCGAGTGCCTGCGATGAGGCTCATGCAAATGGGACTGCGACAGCCCGCGACAACGCTTGCACAAGTGGGGCCGCAAGCACTCACAGTGAGGCTCGCACGAGAGGGGTCGCGACTGCTCGTGATGCTCATGGCGACGCTCGGACAATTGAGGCCATGTGCGTGCACCAGCCGGCCCCTCACGCAGCCCGGTGGCAATTAGGCCACAGCCTGGTAGTGTCGTGTCCCACTCCCACTCTGACAAACGAGGCAAGGAAGTCCGTAACAAACTTGGCAATGAAGCTTTTGCAGCTTGCCAAGTTCCTTCGAGGTTTATCAGGGCAGGCAGGAATCCAAGTTGTGACTTCAGCGATAGAATCCGATATCAGCAAACTAGATAAGACTTTGCTTGACTCAAGGTTGGAATGCCAAAAGCAGGTCCTTTATATAGGCTGTGGGGTGTGGCTCCATGATTCAGCATTTATCCAGGCCTGCCCCACCCCTACTTCTGCTGGCGTCGCCTCTCAGATCTCTGGAAGCGAGGGTCCTCCCACACTGAATTGTCTTCAGCTGGATCTGCTGTCAGCTTCTGGGAAAGGGAGGGGTCAGAGGGAGTAGGGCCGAGTGATTCTAGCACCTGGTTGGCTTCCTGCTCTGAAGGCTGAGCCAAAGGAACACACGCTGTATGAGTGAGGTTTATCAGGCTTGTCCTTTCACTCCTGGAATCCTCTCCGGGCATGGGGCCAGGGCCGGGGGCTGGAGGCATGACAGGCTGTTCATCTTCATTATCAGACTCGGAGTCTGATAAAAGGCCCGGTTGGAGACGGGAGGGGCCCGGCTGAGGAGAGGAGGGAGGACAAGTCACAACAGGTAGTGGGTCACACCCACAGATTGGGGACCCCTGATCTAACATAAGCAGTGAGTTCTTGAAGGAGCTTCTCTCTCCGGTTTTCCCCTGCAAGCCAGGTCACGTGCCGTCCTTGCCATCGCTGTGTATGCTCTGGTGCCGAATGAGGTGTGCCTTCCGGATGAAATCCCTCCCACACTTCACGCATTGATAGGGTTTCACGCCTGCGTGAATCCTCTTGTGGTTAATCAGCCCCGAACCGGAATGGAACTGGCTGCCGCACTGCAAGCATGTGTACGGCTTCTCCCCTGTGTGGGTCCTTTGGTGGATGGTCAGAAGGGAGTTGCGGCTGAAGCACTTCCCGCAGGTAGGACACCTGAAGGGCTTCTCGCCCGTGTGGCTCCTCTTATGCACCAGGAGGTGAGAGCTCTGGCTGAAGTTTTTCCCGCAGAAGGAGCACTTGTACGGCTTCTCGCCGGCGTGGCTGCGTTGGTGGTAGATGAGGCCTTGGCGTGAGTGGAAACTGCTCCCACACTGGGTGCACTTGTACGGCTTCTCTACGTCGTGGGTCCTCTGGTGGAAATTCAGATGCGAGCTTTGACCAAAGGTCTTCCCGCAGATCGGACACTTGTGGTAGGGTCTCTCGGGAACCGGGATGTTATCGTCTGGTTCCCGACTCAAGTCCAGCCCAGACGGGATGCTTGACTTCTGAATCTGGAATAATAAGGGTTTGCCCAAGATCTTCCTATTGATGACCGAAGCGATGGATAGGGTGGCTTTGTTCTGTATATGGATTCCTGGCTGAATTTTTGGCCGGGTCTGATTCTGGAAGAGTTTCTGCTCATCGGGGACGCTGGAAAAGTTCTTGGTGAATCGTCCTTGTGGGATCCAGCACAGGTCCCTTTCCTCAACTCCTCCCTGCAAATAGCTTCTCTGCTCCTGATCATTTGCAGGTCTGTAGTCTGTTGGAATGAGAACAGAAGAGATGCTGATTTCATGTAGAACAGAATAACAAAGTTAGAAGGGACCTTGGAGCAAAGGTGAAATGTAAAATTTGTTACTTCCAGTTCTGTGGGCATAGCTTGTTGGGGAGGGGGTAATGTAACTGGGTAGGTGTGGCCAACTTTTTTTTTTTACTTTTAAAAGCATTTTTTCTACAACCTCTTCGGCCAAAGAGGTTGTCGAAAAAATGCCTTTAAAAGGCTCTGATGATCCCAGCTGAGCCACAGAATCATCAGAGGCTTTTTTTTTTAACTTTTAAAAGCATTTTTTCGGCCGAAGAAAAAATGCTTTTAAAAGTAAAAAAAAAAAAGCCTCTGATGATTGTGTGGCTCAGCTGGGCATGTGGGGGGGGGGAGGGCAGGGATTTTTGCTACCGGATCTCCGAACCACCTGCTGCCATCGCTACCAGATTGGGCGATCCGGTCTAAACCGGGAGCATTTCACCCCTACCTTGGAGGTCTTCTAGTCCAACCCTCTGCTCAAGCAGGAAACCCTATACCATTTCAGACAAATGGCTATCCAATCTTTTCTTAACAACCCCCACTCTTAAGTGATGGAGCACCCACAACTTCTGGAGGCAAGTTGTGCCACTGGTTAAATGTCCTTATTATCAGGAAATTTCTTTAGACAAATGGTTATCCAACATTCCAGTGTTGGAGCATTCACAACTTCGGGAGGCAAGTTGTTCCACTGATTAATTGTTCTAACTGTCAGGAAATTTCTCTTTAGTTCTAGGTTGCTTCTCTCCTTGATTAGTTTCCACCCATTGCTTCTTGTTCTACCCTCTGGTGCTTTGGAGAATAGCTTTGACTCCCTCTTCTTTGTGGGAACCCCTGAGATACTGGAACACTGCTATCATGTCACCCCTAGTCCTTCTTTTCATCAAACTAGACATACCCAATTCAGACAGAGATTAACAGAGTTGGAAGGGACCTTGTAGGTCATCTAGTCCAACCCCCCGCTCAAGCAGGAGACCCTACACCATTTTTGACAAATGGCAGTCCAATCTTTTCTTGAAAGTCTCAAGTGATGGAGCTCCCACAACTTCCAAAGGCAACTTCTGTTCCATTGGTTGATTCTTCTCACTGTCAGAAAGTTCTTCCTCATTGTTTAGCAATGGAGATTTTGGGCTCAATTGCGGTCATAAGGCGAGGACTACCTCTATCTTTGAAATGATGTCCCAAAGGGGGTTGTCTAGTGTTTTAAAAAAACATTCAGATTCATATCTAAACCAAGATAGGCTGTGGAAACCTTTACAAGAAAAACGTGCCTTAAAACAGGGGTCTCCAATCTTGGTAACTTTAAGCCTGGAGGACTTCAACTCCCAGAATTCCCCAGCCAGCAAAGCAAAGCTGCCAAGGTTGGAGACCCCTGCCTTAAAAGTTGTGTAGAAGGAGGAGGAACAAAACTTAAACTTTAGTATGTGAGATGCAAACAGTACCTGGGAGACAACTGCCCCCATCACTTTCTCCTTCGGCTTCTCCTTGCAGCTGGCTCTGATCCGGAGGCTGGAAAGCTTGTTCTGATCCTGAAAAACCAACCGCTACTTCCTCACATGGCATGATATCCTGAAATATTAATGGTATACGCTTTAGCTAGCTGAAGGACAGACTATGCCTTAATCTAATATAAAGAACGGTTGATGGAATTGGGTGTTCTAGTTTAATGAAAAGAAGGTGTCAGTTTTGGAAGACAATTTTCTTTTTTGCTTCTTAACTGCCACATATTTTAGCTGGGGAAGTTGGGAGGGGGTTGTTGTTGGAGCGGTAGAAAGTTAGTCATAACAACATTATTTATTGTATTATTTATTTATTTATTTTATTATTTATTTATTGCAACAATTTTTACTACAGTCACGGACCACTAACTAACTAACTAACTAACTTTACTTACTTTATTTATTTATTTTATTATTTATTTATTGCAACAACAATTTTTATTACAGTCACAGACCACTAACTAACTAATTAACTAACTAACTAACTTTACTTACTTACCTACTTGCTTTATTTATTTATTTATTTGTCAAATTCATTGGCTATCCATCTGACCGCAGGGTAACTCTGGGCGACAATAGGGATAGAAATAGAAATAGGGATAGAAAGAGACAGACAGACAGACAGATACCAGTTTGATCTAATGGTTAAGCTGCAGGCTAGAAAACAGGACACTGTGAGTTCAGGTCCCACCATTTTTTTTTTATTTGCATTTATATCCCGCCCTTCTCCGAAGACTCAGGGTGGCTTACACTATGTCAAGCAATAGTCTTCATCCATTTGTATATTATATACAAAGTCAACTTATTGCCCCCAACAATCTGGGTCCTCATTTTACCTACCTTATAAAAGATGGAAGGCTGAGTCAACCTTGGGCCTGGTGGGGCTTGAACCTGCAGTAATTGCTGGCAGCTGCTGTTAATAACAGACTGTCTTACCAGTCTGAGCCACCAGAGGCCTTAGCCATGAAAGCCAGCTCGGTGACTTTTGACCAGTCAATCTCAGTCCAACCCACCTCACAGGGTTGTTGTTGTTGTGGGGAAAATAGGAGGAGGAAGGTGTGTTGGACATGTTTGCCACCTTGTGTTATTTGTAAAAAATAAAAATAAAGGTGCGATACAACTAAATTAAAGAGGTCTGTCTGTCTATCCTAGATAGATGACAGGACAAACAGATAAGATGTTTTTAATTTATTTGTATGGTCAAAACATATAAGAATCTTAAGAGCTGTTTTAGCCGCAAACAAATGATCAGTTTCTCTAATCTAGTCAGTTTCTCAGTGGCTGGTAAGTACAATCAGAGCCACTAGTTTACAGTACTTAGCAGAGCACATATAAAAAAAATAAGGTGCTATGCAGTGTAGGCAGGGGTGAAATTCAGCAGGTTCTGGAGAACCGGTAGCGGAAATTTTGAGTAGTTCGGAGAACCGGCAAATGCCACCTCTGGCTGGCCCCAGAGTGGGGTGGGAATGGAGATTTTGCAGTATCCTTCCCCTGCCACGCCCACCAAGCCACGCCCACCAAGCCACACCACACCCACCAAGCCACACCACGCCCACCAAGCCACGCCCACAGAACCGATAGTAAAGAAATTTGAATTTCACCACTGAGTGCAGGTGAATATTAAAGTCCGATGAACAATAAACCCCATCTTGCATTGGAAATAATCAGCGATGCTTCCTTTTTTGAGACGTGCTGCCTTTCCACCACTAACCTTAGGGTCACGGATGTAATCAGGATCAGTTCTCCTCACCTGTTGCTCCCACTCTTCCATTCCCGGCTGCTTCTGCAGAAAATCCTCGGCCAGGGCTACCGCCTGGGAGCAGGTGTCGGGGCCCCGGGCTCTGACCCAGCTCTGAATCTCCCCTGGTAGGATAGCCAGGAACTGCTCCAGGATCAGCAACTCCAGGATCTGCTCCTTGGAGTGTCTCTCCACTTTCAGCCACTGGCGGCAAAGCTCCTGAAGACGGCTGCAAGCCCATCGCGGGCCCTCAGCCTCCTGGTAGCAGAAACGCCGGAAGTGCTGGCGTTGCTTCTCCCGGCTCAGGGCGCTTCCCTGTAAGATGGCCATCTTCAATTTCCCATAATCCTCTTGCTCTCCGGCCTCCAGGCTACTGAAGGCCCTTTCAGCTTGCCCACCGAGGGCGGGCAAGAGACGGGATACCCACTCGTATTTCGGCCACCGGCAAGCTTTGGCCACTTGCTCAAAGGAGGCCAGGAAGCCCTTGGCATCATCCCACGGGGTCGGCTCCTGGGGCGGCTGAGGAGACCCCCATCGTGAGCAAGGGGATCCCGTTTCCTGCCGAAAGTGGGTGTCCCAATAAGGAAGGACCACTTCGTCTGGTTCCTGCTTAACTTTCTTCTGCGGTGGCACCCTTTGTGGGAATTGCCCAATGCTTCCAGTCGGTAGCAGCTGAGGGTTTCTTCCCACCGTGCCTGACCCTCCTGCCACTTTGAGGACCATCACCGGATCTTCCATTTCCAAGACGGAAATGGAGCGTCTCTGCAGAGGGAGAAAGAAGACAAGCAAGAAAACATTTGTTGCTGGGAAAGAAAGCTGATGTGGGTAGCCTTTGAGTTACAATAGTTCGCTTAGTGTCGTGTCCCACTCCTCCGCTGACGGCCGGGTCAGGGAAATCCGAATCAGGCTTGCCTCTGCAGCTCTGCCCAAAGTCCTAGCAAAGTCCTCAGAGCAGGCAGGAGACCAGTAAGTGACTTCAGCAAGATAAGTTTGACTTTGCCTGACTCAGAGACTGCCAGAAAGCAGATCCTTTATATAGGCCATGGGGTGTGGCTCCATGACTCAGCACTCATTAAGGCCTGCCCCTCCCTTCCTTCTGTTGCCTCCGCCTATCCAATCTTCTGATGCGAGGGTCACTCCAATCAGCTGTTGGAAGTAAACTTTCCTCAGGCTCACATGCTGTGGAGGAGGGGGAGGGGTCTAGCTGCTCCATTTGCCTGGGCATGGAGTCAGGGCTGGGGCCGGGAGGTGCTCCTTCTTCTGCAGTTTGTCTGGGCATGGAGCCAGGACTGGGGCCGGGAGGCATACATTCCTCCGTGTTCGGGAGCAGATAAGAAGGCCCCGGCTGCTCTGAGGGCGGGCAAGACACAACACTTAGTGACAGTTCAAAGTTACACCAGAACTGAAAAAAGTGACTTATGACTGTTTTTCACAGTTCTGACCGTTACAGCATCCAAATGGCCACATGATTTACAATCGGATGATTGATCACTGACTCACATCTATGACGGTTGCAGTGTGTCCCGGGGTCATGTTCGCGATCTTCGTGTCAATAGGAAAACTAATTCCCTTAATAGCTGTGTTACTAATTTAACAACTCTAGCAAACTTAACAAACATGGCAAGAAAAAAGTTGTAAAATGGGGCAAAACCCACTTAACAAATTTCTCACTTAGCAATGTAAACTTTGGGCTCAATTGTGGTCGTAAATTGAGGACGGCCTGTAAAGCACAGAGGGAAAATCCCCAACTGAGCCATTTATTTAGCCACCAATCAAAGTCAAAACAACACCGATAAAAGTGACGTGCAGCCAACCCTCACACTTACGACCATCACAGCCTCCGCATGGATGGGTGATCAGAATTTGGGCGCTTGGATCATCTATGATCCCGAGGTCACGCGATCACCGTTTGTGACCTTCCCCAGCAGGCTTCTGGCAAATAAAGTCAATGGGGGAAGCCCGATTCACTTAACAACAGTGTGACTCACTTAACAACTGCAGTGATTTGCTTAACAACCATGACAAGAATGACGGTAACCACCAGTAATGATGCGCTTAACAGCCTTGCCTAGCAATGGAAATTCCTGTCCCAATTATGGTCGTAAGTCAAAGATTACCTGCACTAGTTTCTTTTGTTTGCTTCTTATTTATTTATTTGTTTATTTTGTCACAACATCATACAAAAAGATTATATAGTATATAAACATATAAACATATATAGGAAGAAGAAAAGAAAAACAAATAGGACAGGAACGGTAGGCACGTTTGTGCGCTTATGCACGCCCCTTATGGTCCTCTTAGGAATGGGGTGAGGTCAATAGTAGAAAGCTTTTGGTTAAAGCTTTTAGGATTATGGGAAGAGACCACAGAGTCAAGTAAAGTATTCCAAGCACTGATGATTCTGTTACAGAAGTCATATTTTCTGCAATCTAGATTAAAGCGGTTGACATTAAGTTTAAATCTATTGGTTGCCCTTGTATTATTGCAATTAAAGCTGAAATAGTCTTTGACAGGAAGGACATTACAATAGATGATTCTGTGAGTTAAACTTAGGTCTTGCCGAAGGCGACGGAGTTTCAAGTTTTCTAAGCCTAGGATTTCAAGTCTGGTGGGATAAGGTATTTTGTTGTTTTCAGAGGAATGGAGAACTCTTCTTGTAAAATATTTCTGGACACGTTCAATTGTATTGATGTCAGAGATGTGGTGAGGGTTCCAAACAGGTGAGCTGTATTCTAGAATTGGTCTAGCAAATGTTTTATATGCTCTGGTTAGTAGTGTGGTGTTTTTGGAAAAGAAGCTACACAAAATTAGGTTTACAACTCTTACAGCTTTTTTTGCTATGTAGTTGCAGTGGGCTTTGGCACTTAGATCATTTGACATGAAAACTCCAAGGTTTTTAACGGGATGTGGGTCGTCTGTAAGGTAATGTCCATCTAGTATGTACTTAGTTTTTGGGTTCTTTTTTCCTATATGTAAAACTGAGCATTTGCTGGTTGAAATTTGGAGCTGCCAATTTTTGGACCAAGCGGTTAGATGGTCAAGGTCGTTTTGAATGATAGAAGTGTTGTCTGTGGTGTTAAATAGTTTGACATCGTCAGCAAAGAGAACACAATTACTTGAGATATTCTTCTCCAACCTGGCGCCCTTTGGCTGCATTGGACCTCAACAGCCATATTCTCTTGGACTACCCCAGAGGTGCTGTTTCAGGAGGCAACTGGACTTTCTGGGAAACGTTTTCTTTGAAGACGTTTCGCTTCTCATCCAAGAAGCTACTTCAGCTCTGATAGGATAGTGGGGAATGGGAAGGATTTATATTTCTTCCAGACAGCTGGTCATTTGCATCCTTTGAGAGAGTGGTTGAGGCCACCTGGAGCTTTACCTGTGTCTTCCGGGTCACCTGACTGGTGCAAATGGGTGTGGAGCCTTCTTCGAATTGCTGAAAGGACTGTGCTGTAGACTGGACATAGACATAGATATACTGCACGATTCAAAAAGAGGGCTGTGAAAATATTTACAGATCCGCTCGCATCCTGGACATAAACTGTTTCAACTTCTACCCTCAAAACGACGCTACAGAGCACTGCACACCAGAACAACTAGACACAAGGACAGTTTTTTCCCCCGAACACCATCACTACTCCCACTTATGACTGTACGACTGTAACCTTGTTGCTGGTATCCTTACGATTTATATTGTTTCCTAATTTGATTTGATTGCTTGTTTGTTCCCTATGACTATCATTAAGTGTTGCACCTTATGATTCTTGACAAACTCCCCCCCAAAAAAAACCTCCCAAAAGCTTTAACCAAAAACTGTCTACCATTGACCTCACCCCATTCCTAAGAGGACAATAAGGGGCGTGCATAAGTGCACAAAAGTGCCTACCATTCCTGTCCTATTGTTTCCTTTCAATATATGTTGAATGATAATACTTCTATCATTCAAAAAAACCTTGATCATCTAACCGCTTGGTCTAAAACTTGGCAACTCCAAATCTCAACCAGCAAATGCTCAGTCTTACATATAGGAAAAAAGAACCCAAACACTAAGTACATACTTGATGGACATTACCTTACAGATGACCCCCATCCTGACCTTGGACTTTTCATGTCAAATGATGTAAGTGCCAAAGCCCACTACAACTACATAGCAAAAAAGGCTCTAAGAGTTGTAAACCTAATCTTGCGTAGCTTCTTTTCCAAAAACGCTACACTACTAACCAGAGCATATAAAACATTTGCTAGACCAATTCTAGAATATAGCTCACCTGTTTGGAACCCTCACCATATCTCTGACATCAGTACAATTGAACGTGTCCAGAAATATTTTACAAGAAGAGTTCTCCATTCCTCTGTAAACAACAAAATACCTTATCCCACTAGACTTGAAATCCTGGGCTTGGAAAACTTGGAACTCCGTCGTCTTCGACAAGACCTAAGTTTAACTCATAGAATGATCTATTGTAATGTCCTTCCTGTCAAAGACTACTTCAGCTTTAATTGCAATAATACAAGAGCAACCAATAGATTTAAACTTAATGTCAACCGCTTTAATCTAGATTGCAGAAAATATGACTTCTGTAACAGAATCATCAGTGCTTGGAATACTTTACCTGACTCTGTGGTCTCTTCTCATAATCCTAAAAGCTTTAACCAAAAACTTTTTACTATTGACCTCACCCCATTCCTAAGAATAAGGGGCGTGCATAAGCGCACAAACGTGCCTACCATTCCTGTCCTATTGTTTTTCTTTTCTTCTTCATATATATATATATATATATATATATATATATATATATATATATATATATATATATATATATATATATATATATATATATATAAATATAAATATAAATATAAATATATATATATATATATGTTTTCTGAGGTTTAACCAAAGATCATAACTAAAGATCTACATATATATATATATATATATATATATATATATATATATATATATATATATATATATATATATATATATATATATATATATGCTTATACCTTTATGTACTATATAACCTTTCTGTATGATAGTTACATATATTGTTGTGACAAAATAAATAAATAAATAAATAAATAAATAAATAAATAAATAAATAAATATGTGCTTGTATATAATGTTGTGACAAAATAAAAAAATTAATTAATTAAAAAAACTCCGTATCTTTTCTTTTATGGTACACTGAGAGCGTATGCACCAAGACAAATTCCTTGTGTGTCCAATCACACAGCCAATAAAGAATTCTATTCTATTCTATTCTACTCTACTCTACTCTATTCTATTCCATTCCATTATTCTATTCTATTCTATTCTATTCTACTCTACTCTATTTCATTCCATTATTCTATTCTATTCTATTCTATTCTATTCTATTCTACTCTACTCTACTCTACTCTACTCTACTCTACTCTACTCTACTCTACTCTACTCTACTCTACTCTACTCTACTCTACTCTACTCTACTCTACTCTACTCTACTCTACTCCACTCCACTCCACTCCACTCCACTCCACTCCACTCCACTCCATTCCATTATTCTATTCTATTCTATTCTATTCTATTCTATTCTATTCTATTCTATTCTATTCTATTCTATTCTATTCTACTCTATTCCATTCCATTATTCTATTCTATTCTATTCTATTCTATTCTATTCTATTCTATTCTATTCTATTCCCCACCATCCAGTTAAAGCTGAAGAAGTGACTTGGATGAGAAGCGAAATGTCTTCAAAGATAAAACAAGAAAGTTCAATTGCTTCCTGAAAAAAACCCATCTTTGGGACATACCCATGACCTGGATGACTGAGCATCTCATAGGCTCTCTTGGATTAGTTAAAAATTGTGGGGACTGAAAACCAAGATAACTGACAGTCACTTGATTTGGGGTAGGCACTTTTTTGTTTTGTTTTGATGCAAAACACTGAATGGGTTTCTCCTGCCTCCCGTCCGCCGTTTATTTTTAAAAACTCACCCAATTTTACTGATTTTGACTGCACCCTCCAGGTCGTCCTTCCTGCATATGCACCCCGCGCGACTCCGGCAGAGAAAGACAAATGCCCTTTTTTTAAAAAAAATGCATTGGAATCCTTAGCAGCATGAAAAGCTCCTGTTTCCAGAGGGAAGGGAAAAAGCGTGGGAACAGGAAAAGGGTCTGCGGTATTTACGGGTCTCCTTTTTCAAGTTATGATTCCACATCCACCTTTTCCTCTCTAGGAATGCCTTTTTTCTCCCACCAAGGAATTCACTAGACTTAACTCTTTCATGGATCTAAAATTTCACTGGCCTGGCTGTGGACAATGGAAGCTGCGGTTCAGCACAGCAGTTTGGAGAAGGCGGCTTATTATAAGTCGGTGAACCAAAAGTTCTCAACCATGAATAAACTTGCTTGACCTAGATCCAGGGTTGAAATCCAGGAGGTTCTGACAGGTTCTAGAGAACCGACAGCGGAAATTTTGAGTAGTTCAGAGAACCGGCAAATACCACCTCTGGCTTGCCCCAGTGTGGGGTGGGAATGGGGATTTTGCAGTATCCTTCCCTTGGGGTGGGGTGGGAATGGGGATTTTGTAGTATCCTTCCCCTGCCATGCCTACCAAGCCACACCCACCAAGCCACACCACACCCACCAAGCCACATCACGCCCACAGAACTGGTAGTAAAAAAAATTGGATTTCACCACTGATATAGATCAGGGGTCTCCAACCTTGGTCCCTTTAAGACTTGTGGACTTCAACCCCCAGAGTCCCTCAGCCAGCAAAGCTGGCTGAGGAACTCTGGGAGTTGAAGTCCACAAGTCTTAAAGGAACCAAGGTTGGAGATCCCTGATATACATTATGTTTTGCAGAGCGCAGCTAGTCCTCTATTTAAGATTGCAATTAGGAACAGATTTATACAGTCGTCTGTTGTGGGACCCATATGACGAGATCTGATTTTATGACATTTTTTGTGGTCTTTAAGCAAAACAGTCCTAATTATAAAGCCACTCTTCTAAACTTGTATTTTCTGCAAAAAAAAAAAAAATTTGACAAAAAGCTGCAAGTTGTGAACGGATGGTTGCAGGATCACGGAACTGGTCGCAAAAGCCAACCAGTTGCCAAGTGCTCATAATGTGGTCACATAACTTGATCGGAGGGGCAGCATTTTACAATGGCCAGAATTGGTTTATGGGCCATCAATGCTTGCCGTAAATTGAGGATTACCTGTAAGGAAGCCTTGATAAACCCTGGAGCATTCGCAACACGGGGTCATCGTATAAACACTTTGAATATTGCAAAGTACTGACTTTACTGAGATCTCTGGAGGCCCCAAAGAATCCACAAGAAAAAGATATTGTGGTTTTGATGTATGGGAAATATTTTTCTGGAATGTCTACTTGGTCTGCAGGTAAAAATGCCCTGAGGAGAAACCCACCAGGTGCTCAGACTACAGGACACTCTTCAGATGACAAAAGACATCAGAACTTGGTATGTGGAAAATCTGTTCCTAGAAATGAGACAATTGTTGTCATACATGTATGAGTCTCACAGAGAGGGAGCCCTACAAATCTTTGCGGCATAGAAAATGTTTTATCCTGAAATCTTTTTAAAAAAACACAAAGCAGTTCATACTTGTGGTGAAGTGAGAGAAAAAAAGGTTCTTTGGCCTGGGTGTTATGAAAAAAATATTGTGATCCAGAAGGGGAAAATATCCTACAGATGCCACTTAATTGTCAGAGTCTCTTTTAACCCCTTATCTGCCCCCACTTGTATCCTATTTATAGTGGGAGAGGCCTCAAGAGATCCTGGTCCAGTGGTAGGTTTCAATTTTTTTTACTACCGGTTCTGTGGGTGTGGCTTGGTGGGCGTGGCATGGCTTGGTGGGTGTGGCTTGGTCAGCATGACAGGGAAAGGATACTTTAAAATCTCCATTCCCCCCAACTCCAGGGGAAGGTTACTGCAAAATCCCCATTTCCTCCCGATCAGCTAGAACTCGGAAGGCAGAGAATAGATGGGGGTGGGGCAGTCAGAGGGGGTATTTATCGGTTCTCCGAACGACTCCAAATTTCCACTACCGGTTCTCCAGAACTGGTCAGAACCTGCTGAAACCCACCTCTGCCCTGGTCGCCAAATTTTAAGTGGAACAGGAAATTCTCTTTTAGGATTGTAAAATCAAACTTTTAAGGTTTCATGGAAGTTTTGTTTCCGTAGGAAGTGTACGGAAGTCCATAATCTCCTGGAGTGGGACTTTTTTTCAACGTTTCAGGCCATTCTTGAGTCTTTAAGAAAAGTATTTGCACTAGCCTACAGCATGTTCTTAATTTTCTCACATTGTCCACGACAGTTTTTCTACCCTCTAAACATCTGTGTGGTTTGTTACCCTGAAAGAGCCTCTTGCAGTCCAAGTATGTGGTACCTCGCTCAATAGTAGTAACTATGAGAGGGATCTTGGAGTCCTAGTGGACAACCATTTAGATATGAGCCAACAGTGTGCAGCAGCTGCCAAAAAAGCCAACACAGTTCTGGGCTGCATAAACTGAGGGATAGAATCAAGATCACATGAAGTGTTAGTGCCACTTTATAATGCCTTGGGAAGGCCACACTTGGAATATTGCATCCAGTTTTGGTCGCCACAATAGTAAAAAAGATGTTGAGACTCTAGAAAGAGTGCAGAGAAGAGCAACAAAGATGATTAGGGGATGAAGGCTAAAACATATGAAGAATGGTTGCAGGAACTGGGTATGTCTAGTTTAATGAAAAGAAGGACTAGGGGAGACATGATAGCAGTGTTCCAATATCTCAGGGTCTGCCACAAAGAAGAGGAAGTCAAGCCATTCTCCAAAGCACCTGAGGGTAGGACGAGAAGCAATGGGTTCAAACTAATCAAGGAGAGAAACAACTTAAGAATTAAGGAGAAATTTCCTGACAGTTAGAACAATTAATCAGTGGAACAACTTGCCTCCAGAAGTTGTGAATGCTCCAACACTGGAAGTTTTAAAGATGTTGGATAACCATTTGTCTGAAGTGGTGTAGGGTTTCCTGCCTAGGCAGTGGGTTGGACTAGAAGACTTTCAAGGTCCCTTCCAACTCTATAATTTTATTTTGTGGACAATTTGGCCAAGGAAGGAAGGAAGGAAGGAAGGGAAGGAGGAGGAGGAGGAATCAAATCAAGTATTTCTTGTTAATTTATTATTTTTGTTTTCTTTTTTGGATATAAGGTTTATTATTTCAGGAAATGTTTAATAGCTTCTAATGGTAATATTATTGTTTCGTAATTATTTGTTTAGTTGTTATGAGGGGGATTTAAAATAAATAGAAAGGGGGATTATATACTTACATTGTTAGCCATTTTTGTCCATTGGGTCTGGATCTTTGTTGATCAATAGGAGAGCTGAAGATTTAAAACAAGTTTGTAAACAATGGGATCAGGTATGCAATGAAGATGCACCTGTTTGTAATTAATGAGACAGCAATAAATCAGAAATTCAGGATCCATTGCAGCGCAGATTTCTTAGCACGTACCTCACAGGTTGTGAGATGTGTTAACTTTTAACTACTAGTATGTAATATTCAGTTCAGTGTGAATTGTATATGGATAAGGTAAAGGTTCCCCTCGCACGTACGTGCTAGTCGTTGCCAACTCTAGGGGGCGGTGCTCATCTCCGTTTCAAAGCCGAAGAGCCAGCGCTGTTCGAAGACGTCTCCGTGGTCATGTGGCCGGCATGACTCAACGCCAAAGGCACACGGAATGCTGTTACCTTCCCACTTGTATATGGATACCAGGTTGCTTATCATGTGACCCAAAATTCAGTAAATGTCAGGTTACAATATGTGCAATCAAGGTCCCTATATATACAGCATTCTGTATAAATTTAAACTTTTAAAGCATATTCTTCTTCTTCTTTACTGTGATATAGAATAGAATAGAATTTTTATTGGCCAAGTGTGATTGGACAGACAAGGAATTTGTCTTGGTGCATATGCTCTCAGTGTACATAAAAGAAAAGATACGTTCATCAAGGTACAACATTTACAACACAATTGATGATCAATATATCAATATAAATCATAAGGATTGCCAGCAACAAGTTATAGTCATACAGTCATAAGTGGAAAGAGATTGGTGATGGGAACTATGAAACGATTAATAGTAGTGCAGATTCAGTAAATAGTCTGACAGTGTTGAGGGAATTATTTGTTTAGCAGAGTGATGGCCTTCGGGAAAAAACTGTTCTTGTGTCTAGTTGTTCTGATGTGCAGTGCTCTATAGCATTGTTTTGAGGGTAGGAGTTGAAACAGTTTATGTCCAGGATGCGAGGGATCTGCAAATATTTTCACGGCTCTCTTCTTGATTCGTGCAGTATACAGGTCCTCAATGGAAGGCAGGTTGTATTTTTTCTGCAGTTCGAATTATCCTCTGAAGTCTGTGTTTTTCTTGTTGGGTTGCAGAACCGAACCAGACAGTTATAGAGGTGCAAATGACAGACTCAATAATTCCTCTGTAGAACTGGATCAGCAGCTCCTTGGGCAGTTTGAGCTTACTGAGTTGGCGCAGAAAGAACATTCTTTGTTGTCCTTTTTTAATGATGTTTTTGATGTTAGCTGTCCATTTGAGATCTTGCGATATGATAGAACCCAGAAATTTGAAGGTTTCTACTGTTGATACTGTGTTGTCAAGTATTGTGAGAGGTGGAAGTATGGAAGGGTTTTTCCTAAAATCTACCACCATTTCTACGGTTTTGAGTGTGTTCAGTTCCAGATTGTTTTGGTTGCACCACAAGGCTAGTCGTTCGACCTCTCGTCTATATGCGGATTCGTCATTGTCTCGAATGAGACCAATCACTGTTGTGTCATCTGCGAACTTCAGTAGCTTAACAAATGGATCATTGGAGATGCAGTCATTGGTATACAGAGAGAAGAGAAGTGGGGAGAGCACACAGCCTTGGGGGGCCCCTGTGCTAATTGTACAGGTATTTGATGTGATCTTGCTTAGCTTCACCTGCTGCTTCCTGTTTGTTAGGAAGCTTGTGATCCACTTACAAGTCTGTTCCGGTACCTGTAGCTGGTTTAGCTTAGTTAGAAGAATGTCTGGAATGATGGTATTGAATGCTGAACTAAAGTCTACAAAAATATTTCATTATTATTATTCATATACCATATTGCATTCAATGTTTTGTTTTTTTTGCCTATATCCGTCAATCTGGAAACAATTGCCTACCAACCTTAAAAACTCCTAAGGTTGAGAAACGCTGCCCTAGACCAGGGGTCTCCAACCTTGGCAATTTTAAGCCTGGTGGACTTCAACTCCCAGAATCCCCCAGCCAACAAAGCAAAGCTGGCTGGGGAATTCTGGGAGTTGAAGTCCACCAGTCTTAAAGTTGCCAAGGCTGGAGACCCCTGCCCTAGACAACCTTGCTGCATTCAACCCCTCAATGCAGAGGTCTTCAACCTTGGCCGCTTTAAGACTCATGGACTTCAACTCCCAGAATTCTCCAGCCAGCATAGCATAGCATAGCATAGCAGGCAGGAGAATTCTGGGAGTTGAAGTCCACGAGTCTTAAAGCGACCAAGGTTGAAGACCTCTGCATTGAGGGGTTGAATGCAGCAAGGTTGTCTAGGGCAGGGGTTAGAGACCTGGTGCGAATCCGGCTCGCCCTTCCCTCCCTATTTCTTCCAGCCTCTTTTTGCTCCTGGCTTCGGAAGAGTTAAGTAGAGGCGATGGATTCCTAGAGCGGAAAAAAAATTTGGGGTTGGAGTTTGGGGGCAGGGGGAAAGAAGAGAGCGCCAAAGGCTCCTCCCATTCCCGGGTCTTGTCTGAATGCTGCATGTTCGAGACGCTGGCAGCGGCGTTTGCAGAAGGGGCTGAGATCGACCCTGCTCTCTCTCCTTCCCCGGGCCTTTCTGGTGTGTGTTGGTTGGGGGGTGGGGATCGGGCCCTTGAGGTCGCCACTCAATGGGCGGGAGGAGAAAAACACCCACCAGCGCAGGGCTCTCCAACCTTGGTCCCTTTAAGACTTGTGGACTTCAACTCCCAGAGTTCCTCAGCCAGCAAAGCTGGCTGAGGAACTCTGGGAGTTGAAGTCCACAAGTCTTAAAGGGACCAAGGTTGGAGAGCCCTGCGCTGGTGGGTTCCTGCTAACCGCCTTGTGCATTTGGGCAAAGCGAAGCTACAGAAGATCAGAGAGGGAGGGAGGAGGAACGCTGGGAAGCCCCCGCCCCAAATAAGAGCCGAGTCGTTCCTGCAGATAAAAGATAGGGTGAGGAGGGGCCGCCTTTGCAGAACAAGCAAGAAGGTCCTGTGCAGAGTTGTGCTGCTTTTTTTTTGTCACAACAGTATATATAAGCATAAGCATGAAAATAACTATATAATATATAAGCATATATATGAGCATGTATGTGATAACTATATTAATTGGATATAATGAAAGGAAACAATAAGACAGGAATGGTAGACACGTTTGTGCTCTTATGCACGCCCCTTATAGTCCTCTTAGGAATGGGGTGAGGTCAATAGTAGAAAGTTTGTGGTTAAAGCTTTGGGGATTTTGAGAAGAGACCACAGAGTCAGGTAGTGTGTTCCAAGCATTAACAAGTCTGTTACAGAAGTCATATTTTCTGCAATCAAGATTGAAACGGTTAACATTGAGTTTAGATCTATTGTTTGCTCTTGTATTGTTATGATTGAAGCTGAAGTAGTCTTCAACAGGAAGGACATTGCAATAGATGATTCTATGAGTTAAACATAGGTCCTGTCGAAGGCGGCGGAGTTCTAAGTTTTCTGAATTCAAGATTTCAAGTCTGGCAGCATAAGGTATTTTGTTGTATTCAGAGGAGTGGAGAACTCTTCTTGTAAAATATTTCTGGACACGTTCAATTGTATTGATGTCTGAAATGTGGTATGGGTTCTAGACAGGCGAGCTGTATTCAAGAATTGGTCTAGCAAATGTTTTATAAGCTCTGGTTAGCAGTGTAGTGTTTCTGGAGAAGAAGCTACGTAAGATTAGGTTTACAACTCTTAAAGCCTTTTTTGCGATGTAGTTGCAGTGGGCTTTGGCACTTAGATCATTGGATATGAAAACTCCAAGGTCTTTGACAGGGTGGGGGTCATCTGTAAGGTAATGTCCGTTGAGTTTGTATTTAGTGTTTGGATTCTTTTTTCCAATGTGTAAGACAGAGCATTTGCTGGTTGAGATTTGGAGTTGGCAAGTTTTTGACCATTCTGACACAAAGTCAAGGTCTTTTTGAAGGGTAGCTGTATTGTTGGTAGTGTTAAATATTTTGACATCGTCAGCAAAGAGAACACAGTTACTTTTAATGTGGTCACAGAGATCATTAATGTATAATATGAAGAGTGTTGGTCCAAGAACACTGCCTTGGGGAACGCCGCTATTGACAGGAACAGGATTTGATATGGCACTGCCTATTTTGACTACTTGTTGTCTGTTAGACAGGAATGCCATTATCCAATTGTGGAGGGGTCCAGAGATGCCGTAGGATTTTAGTTTTAGGAAAAGTTTGTCATGTACCACTGAGTCAAAAGCTTTACAGAAGTCTATGTATATTGCATCTATTGTTTTGCCTTGATCAAGATTTGTAGTCCATATGTTTTTGCAGTGAAGAAGTTGTAAGTTACATGATAATTTTTTTCTGAAACCAAATTGTTTATTAGAGAGTAGATTGATTGTTTCTAGGTGGAGGGTAATGGATTGGTTGATGATAGATTCCATAACTTTCATAACTGACCAGTTTCTGGAGAACCAGTAGTGGAAATTTTGACTAGTTCGGAGAACTGGTAGTAAAAATTCCGCCCCCATCTATTCTCTGCCTCCCAAGTCCCAGCTGATTGGGAGGAAATGGGGATTTTGCAGAAACTTTCCTCTGGAGTGGGGAGCAAATGGAGATTTTACAGTATGCTTCCCCTGCCACGTCTACCAAGCCATGCCTCGCCCACCAAGCCACGCCCACAGAACCGGTAGTAAAAATTTTTGAAACCCACCACTGGTCCCGTGGTCTCCCCTGCTGTGCAGTGGGGGGGGGGAGCAGCTTAACCCCTCCTCCCTCCCCCTTACCTGTCGTTCTAGTTCTAAGTTTGATTGCTGCTTCTCCCTTCCCTGTCCCCAAAACCCCGCCCCCTTTGCAGGCGTTGGGAGGAAAAATCCATCTGGTTTAGTTCCAAGCCGGAAGAAAGACGCTGGAATCCAAATGGACGCTGATTGAAAAGAAGGTCCCATTTATTGGTGAACAGAAAGCTACCAGGGTTTTTGTGGTTTTGGTACAGCTGACAAAACGGGAGTTTTTTAAGATGGGTGGGTTTTTACACCTTCTGGATCATGGCTGGCTCTATAGGCTAAACTTTTATTACCCTTGCCGGCGTACAAGATTGTGACAAAAGATTTACCTGAAAGACAACTATCAACATAATAGAAATTCAGCCCAAGGCAGCAGCCGCCAGAAAGGATGGAGCCTGGGAAATTCTTGGATACCCCATTAGACACAAGCAGCACTTCAAAAAACCACGAAAAACCACACGAATGCTCAGAGTGTGGGAAATCCTTTGCTGGCCGGTCCCTCCTTTTGACCCACAGGAAGATCCATGTGGGAAGTGGATCCAGTCAAGGTTTGGAGTGTGAGGAAGCCTCCCCTGGAGAAAATTCCAAAGATCTCAGGAGCCCCCCTAGACTAAAGCCCTTTAAATGTGATGAATGCGATTTATGCTTTGGTCGATCGTCATACCTTCTTACCCATCAGAAAATCCACACTGGAGAGAAACCTTATCAATGTCTGGAATGTGGGACGTTTTTCCGTGAAAAAGCCACTCTCATAAAGCACGAGAGAACTCACACAGGGGAGAAACCTTACAAGTGTTCGGAATGTGGGAAGAGCTTTTCTCATAAGGCAAATCTTTGTGTCCATGAACAGATTCATGCAGGAATCAAACCTCACAAATGCTTGGAGTGTGGAAAATGTTTCACACAGATTTCATCTCTCCGGAGTCATGAGAAAACACACAGAGGGGAGAAAAATGAAAAGTGCCTTGAATGCGGGAAATGTTTTATCTTGAAATCAAACCTGCTGCAACATCAGAGACTCCACACCGGGATGAGACCCTATGAATGCACAGAATGTGAGAAACGATTTCTAACATCTTCTGATCTCCGGAAACATCAAATAGGGCACCAAGATGAGAAACCGTATAAATGTGGGGAGTGTGGGAAAGGTTTTCTTGAACGAAGGAAACTTGAGAGTCATGAGAGAATCCATACAGGGGAGAAGCCATTCAAATGTGTGGAGTGTGGGATGTGCTTTTCCCAAAAACACCATGTTGCAAGGCATCAGAGCGTCCATACAGGAGAGAAGCCATACAGATGTGGAGAATGTGGAAAATGTTTTGCTCAAAAGGGATATCTTTCAGTACATTATAAAACCCACACAGGGGAGAAGCCATATCAATGCAACAAATGTGGACAATTTTATCGTACTGCATCAACTCTCAGAAAACATGCAAAAATTCATAGAGAACAAAATTTCAAATGTTTATAGAGTGTGAGAGAACATTTGCTGATTAATCTTCCCTTAGAAGTCACAGCCAAATCCCTATAGGAGAGAAGCCCTAGTCTTAATCACATAAATTTAAGCATAATTTTCAAGAAGAACCTCCCCCTATGACTGAAGAGAAAACTTTTTGATCAGTGTGTGCTAGTCAAATCAATTTTTTCTTGTTAACTTATTTTTGTTTCCATTTTTGGATATAAAGTTTATTGTTTCAGGAAATGTTTCCTGATATTCCTGATAAAATAGCTTCCAATTTTATTACTATTGCTTTATAATTATTTTGTTTAGTTGTTATGCACTGAGAGAACTCAACCAATCTCATTGTACATATGTTGTGCACTGACAATAAAGATTTGAAAAATTATATATTTACGTTGTTAGCTATTTTTGTCCATTGGATCTGGATCTTTGTTGATCAATAGGAGAGCTGAAGATTTAAAGATAAGTTTGTAAAAAATGGGATCAGGTAATACAATGAAGATGCACCTGTTTGTAATTGCAGGGACAGTGATAAATCACTCAGGATTAATTGGCATACAGATTACTTAGCACATCACAAGTTGTGAGATGTGTTAACTTTGAATTATGTGATATACAGTTTAGTGTGACTTTTAAATAGAATAGAATAGAATTTTTTATTGGCCAAGTGTGATTGGACACACAAGGAATTTGTCTTGGTGCATATGCTCTCAGTGTACATAAAAGAAAAGATACGTTCATCAAGGTACAACATTTACAACACAATTGATGGTCAATATATCAATATAAATCATAAGGATTGCCAGCAACAAATTTACAGTCATACAGTCATAAGTGGAAAGAGATTGGTGATGGGAACTATGAGAAGATTAATAGTAGTGCAGATTCAGTAAATAGTTTGACAGTGTCAATGGAATTATTTGTTTAGCAGAGTGATGGCCTTCGGGAAAAAACTGTTCTTGTGTCTAGTTGTTCTGGTGTGCAGTGCTCTATAGCGTCGTTTTGAGGGTAGGAGTTGAAACAGTTTGTGTCCAGGATGTGAGGGGTCTGTAAATATTTTCACGGCCCTCTTCTTGATTCGTGCAGTATACAGGTCCTCAATGGAAGGCAGGTTGGTAGCAATTATTTTTTCTGCAGTTCTAATTATCCTCTGAAGCCTGTGTTTTTCTTGTTGGGTTGCAGAACCGAACCAGACAGTTATAGAGGTGCAAATGACAGACTCAATAATTCCTCTGTAGAACTGAATCAGCAGCTCCTTGGGCAGTTTGAGCTTACTGAGTTGGCGCAGAAAGAACATTCTTTGTTGTCCTTTTTTAATGATGTTTTTGATGTTAGCTGTCCATTTTAGATCTTGCGATATGATAGAACCTAGAAATTTGAAGGTTTCTACTGTTGATACTGTGTTGTCTAGTATTGTGAGAGGTGGAAGTATGGAAGGGTTTCTCCTAAAGTCTACCACCATTTCTACGGTTTTGAGTGTGTTCAGTTCCAGATTGTTTTGGTTGCACCACAAGGCTAGTCGTTCGACCTCTCGCCTATATGCGGATTCATCATTGTCTCGAATGAGACCAATCACTGTTGTGTCATCTGCGAACTTCAGTAGCTTAACAGATGGATCATTGGAGATGCAGTCATTGGTATACAGAGAGAAGAGAAGTGGGGAGAGCACACAGCCTTGGGGGGCCCCTGTGCTAATTGTACAGGTATTTGATGTGATCTTGCTTAGCTTCACCTGCTGCTTCCTGTTTGTTAGGAAGCTTGTGATCCACTTACAAGTCTGTTCCGGTACCTGTAGCTGGTTTAGCTTAGTTAGAAGAATGTCTGGAATGATGGTATTGAATGCTGAACTAAAGTCTACAAAAAGGACCCTTGCATAGGTCTTTGGAGACTCAAGATGTTGTAGGATGTAGTGCAGAGCCATATTAACAGCATCATCTGTTGATCTATTTGCTCGGTATGCAAATTGCAAGGGGTCTAACAGCGGATCCGTGATGGTTTTCAAGTAGGAAAGCACTAGCCTTTCAAAGGTTTTCATGACTACAGATGTTAAAGCAACTTGTCTGTAGTCATTCAGTTCCTTGATGGTGGGCTTCTTGGCACTGGGATGATGGTAGAGCGTTTGAAGCAAGAAGGAACATAGCACATCTCTAGTGATTTATTGAAAATATGGGTGAAGATGGGGCCAATTGGTCAGCACAGACTTTTAAGCAAGAAGGAGTTATCTTGTCTGGGCCTGGAGCTTTTCCTGGCTTTTGTCTGTGAAATAGGTTCTGCACTTCCTTTTCTGTGATCACTAGGGGTTGTGAACCCAATGAAATGGGGTCAGTTGTAGGAGGCTTGGCTGTTGTTGGTGTGTCTGAGATGGGGGTTGTGGAGATAGGTGGCTGTAGTTTCCTTTCAAACCTGCAGTAAAACTCATTCAGGTCATCTGCCAGTTGTTGATTACCTTCAGCCTGGGAAGGAGGTTTGCCATAGCCGGTGATATTTTTAAGAGTTTTCCACATGTTTGCTGGTTCATTTGCTGAAAACTGATTCTTTAGCTTTTCAGAGTAGCTTCTTTTTGCTGCTCTGATCTCCCTTATTAGTGCATTTCTGGCCTGATTGTACAGCATTTTATCACCTTTTCTGTAGGCTTCCTCTTTGGAATGTCGTAGCTGCTTAAGTTTAGGTGTGAACCAAGGTTTGTTGTTACTGTATATTCGCAAGTTCCTTGTAGGTACACATAGGTCTTCACAGAAGCTGACATATGATGTTACAGTATCTGTGGGTTCATCCAGGTCTGCAGAGGTATCTTTAAAAATATTCCAATCAGTGCAATCAAAACATGCCTGTAGCTTTAATTTTGCCTCCTCCATCCAGGTCTTCACTGATTTAATTGTTGGTTTTGTGGTTTTAAGTCTTTGCCTGTAAGCAGGTACAAGGTGAATCATGCAATGATCAGAGTGTCCTACAGCTGCACGTGGTAAAGACCGATAAGCATCTTTTAGTGTGTAGCAATGGTCTAGAGTATTCTTGCCTCTGGTGGGACAATTGACATGCTGAAAGTATTTTGGTAGCTCTTGCCTTAAGTTTGCCTTGTTTAGATCTCCCAAAACAATGGCCAGTGAATCAGGGTGTTGGCTTCAGCCTTCATGATTTGGTCAGCTAGAGTTCGTAATGCCTTGTTTACACAGGCTTGTGGTGGGATATAAACAGCAATTAGAAAAGAAATGCTATTTTCAATTGATTCATTTAACCAGGTTTCAGAGAAGCATAGGACTGCTGAATTGCGAAAATCAGAATAGTATTTGTTTAAGAGGAGTATTTCATCCATCTTATTTGCAAGTGAGCATATATTTGTTAGGAAAATTGAAGGCAGAGGAGTTTTAATGCGATTTCTTAGCCAGAAATCTTCTTTCTTAGCACCTGTTTGTAATTGCAGGGACAGTGATAAATCACTCAGGATTAATTGGCATACAGTTTACTTAGCACATCACAGTTTGTGAGATGTGTTAACTTTGAATTATGTGATATACAGTCTAGTGTGACTTTTAAATGGATACCAGGTTGCTTATCATGTGAACCCAAATTCACAATGTCAGGTTATAGTATGTGCAATTAACATTACTATATGTACACTTGTTTTATCTGTAAATTTAAATTTTTAAAGCATATTATTCTTTACTGTGATATTTCATTATTATTCATATACCATATTGTATTCAATGATTTTCTTGCCTATTTCCGTCATTCTGGAAACAATTACCTTATTTTCCAACAAGATATCACTTCAAAAAGTACAGGTAGTCCTTGAGTTCCGATCAGAATTGAGCCACAAAATGTAGGTTGCTAAGTGAAACGAGTTAAGTGCGTTTTGGCTCATTTTTACGACTTTTCTTTCTTGATAAGTGAACAATTGCAATTGTTTAGTTCAGAGGTCTCCAACCTTGGCCACTTTAAGAGTTGTGGACTTCAACTCCCAGAGAGCTTTGCTGGCTAAGGAATTCTGGGAGTTGAAGTCCACAAGTCTTAAAAGTGGCCAAGGTTGGAGACCCCTGGTTTAGTTAGTAACATGGTTATTAAGTGAATCTGGCTTCCACATTGAAGAGATCTCATGAGCCAGAGACACTGCAACTGTGATAAAACATGAACTAGTTGCCAAGCCTGTGAGGTGGTATCAGAGTTTTAAGTTCTATTGCTAAAAGAGGATCCATACCAGAGAGAGACCATACCAGTGTTTGGATTGGCCAAACAATTCACACCGTGGAGAAACCATTGAACCGTTTTTAAAAATCTACATTTAATTTTATGTCATTTTGGTGACAATTATTGCTTCAATTGCCAATTATCATGCCTATTCTTTCCAAACATTAAACAGGCATGTAAAATAGGGTGTACAAATCAGTGGGGTTCAGAATTAAATATAAAGACTGGCTAAAGACAATAGGTAGAACAAACCTCTTTAGAACTGACAATGAATATATCAAAGCACTGAGCAGCTTCTGCCTTTTAGGATCAACCATCAAGAGTAAAGGAAGTAGCAATCAAGAAAGAAGCCCTAGTCCAGCACTTGGTAGAGGAGCCATAAAGGCATTTGAAATCATATTTAAATGCCACGATGGGTCTCTACCTACAATAATCAGAATTGTCTAAGCCATGATCATCTTCCCTATGATGGTCTATGAATAGAATAGAACAGATGGAAAGAAGAGAAAACAAAACAAAACAATGGAATATAAAGCCTAAATATTATTTTAATTTGATATTTTAGTTTAACTTAGTTTTAATTGAATTTTAAACTGTATTAATTTATTTATAATTTTATAGTTTAGGGTTTTATATCGGTCGTTTGACCGTTTTAGTTTTAAATTGGCCGGTTAAATATTTCATTTTAAATGTATTTTAAATTTATTGTGTTCCTATGTGTTTTAATAAGGCTGTACAGCGCCCTGAGTCCTTCGGGAGAAGGGCGGTCTAGAAATCAATCAATCAATGAATCAATGAATCAATGAATCAATGAATCAATGAATCAATGAATCAAATAAATAAATAAATAAATAAATAAATAAATAAATAAATAAATAAATAAATAAATAAATAAATAAATAAATAAATAAATAAATAAATAAATAAATAAATGGAATATAAAATATATAATACCTACCCTCTGGAACGAACTTCCCCCTGGTTTGTGTCAACTACCTGATCTTCGGACCTTTCGCCGTGAATTGAAAATGCACTTGTTTATTCAAGTGGGACTGGCCTAAATTTTTTAAACTTTTTGAATTTTAAATAATTTTAATTGGGGTATTTTTATGAATTTTATGGGTTAAATTTGATGGTTTTAAATTTTCGGCCATTTATAGAATATGTTATTTTAACTTTCTGTTTTAATTTGTATATTGTATTGTTTTTTATAATCTGGCTGTACACCCACCTTGAGTCCTTCGGGAGAAGGGCGGTATAAAAATCTAAATAATAAATAAAGAAATATAACCAATGGAATGAAATGGAACAGAATAGAAGCCAAAGTTGGACTTAAACAAGTAGGATAGGACGAGGACTGATGCCTCTAAACTTTCTCCATTCCTGTTCTCTGGATGGCTCAACTACTACCACTCCCATCACACCCTGCCTTCAAGTTTTTGGGGCACCCTTTCGAGCAGGTTCCTTTGGTGTAGTGGTGAAATGCTTAGAAGCCTGAGGGATAATGTCCCTGTAGGGATGTTAAGGGTGGCATTCCTGTAACTGGCCTTGTGAATTGCCCTGTTTCCTGGGTTGGCATAGAGACCGTTCAGCACCTTAAGATACCTGAACTTCAACTCCCAGAATGCCCCATGCTGACTGGGGAATTCTGGGAGTTGAAGTTCAAGTATCTTAAAAGATGCCAAGGTTCAGAAACAGTGCCCTAGGTCAGGGCTCACCAACCTTTCAGACCGCAGGGACCACTACAGTCATAATTTTAAATCCCGCGGACCACTAATATGATTTTTTTAAAAAAGATAAATAGCATTTAGCGCAATATAAAAATGCAAATGATTTTTCTGCGGACCACCAAAATTTTCTTGTGGACCCACCAGTTGGTGACCGCTGCCCTAGATAGACTGACTTGATGCATTAAACTCCCAAATCTGGTTACAGCTTCGCACCAACCACGGCCAGGTGCCTCTGCCCGGCCTTAGGTCACCTGTGGAGGGAGGGATGTTGTACACTACAGACCTTGGTGCGAATCCTGCTAGCCCCTCCCTCTCCCCTCCCTATTTCATCAACCTTCTTCTTGCTCCCGTCTTCGAAGGAGTTAAATCGAGGCGACGGATTACTAGAGAGGAATAAAATTTGGGGTGGAGTTTGGGGTCTTGTGGGGAGGGGAATGAGAAGGAGGAGTGGGGGGGGGGGGAAAGAAGGGAACGCCAAATGCTCCTCCCGTTCCTGGTCTCGTCTGAATGCTCCCACGGGCGGATGCTGGCAGCGGCGTTTGCAGAGACCCTCCGTATCTTTCTGGTGTGTGGGGATGTAAGGGGGGGAGCAGTGGGAGGGACGTGGCGGGGGGGAGATCGGGCCCTTGGGATCCCCACTTAACGCGGGGACACCCGCTTGTGAGTCTCCCCCCCCCCGCCCCGCCTTGTGCATTTGGGCAAAGCGAAGCTGCAGAGGAGCAAGGAGGGAGGAAGAGCGCTGGGAAGCCCCCCCGACCCTCCCAAAAAAAGGATCCGAGTGGTCCCTGCAAAGAACAGGCAAGGTGGGGAGGGGGCGCCTTTGCAGAGCAAGCAAGAGGGTCGGTGGTCTCCCTTTTTCGCTGCCTTGGCGGGGGATGCAGCATCGATCTCGATTTCAGGTTCGATTGCTGCCTCCCTCCCCCCTTGCGAGATTAAAACTCCACGCGGGTGTTTAGTGTCTCACTAGGGTGTGGATCGGTTTTATGGGGTGTTTTTTTCTTTCAAATCCGCCTTTAATTCTCATATTGCCCCTTTATTTTTAGCTGTTGGCGCCTTTTTCTTTCCTTTTTCAAAATCCCATCTTGCTCCTCATGAGTTCTAGGTGACTGGGCGGGGTTCGAGGGGGGGAAACGCATAAGAGCAGTAAGTAGTTCATTCAGCCAAAACAAGCCTTCCTCATAATATCTTTTAATTTATTCCCCTATCCAAGGGTAAACCTGAAAGGTAGACAGGTCAGGGTTGGCCCCGGGTCATCCAGAGTTTCTATAGCTGAAGGTGGATTTGAACCCACCTCTCTATACCTCCCTCCCTCCCTCCCTTCTTCTGCGGTGGCACAGTTAAAGTGCAGTAATGCAGGCTACTTCTGCTGACTGCCGGCTGCCTGCAATTTGGCAGATCAAAATCTCACCAGGCTCAAGGTTGACTCAGCCTTCCATCCTTCCGAGGTGGGTAAAATGAGAACCCAGATTGTTGGGGGCAATATGCTGACTTTGTAAACCGCTTAGAAAGGGCTGTACAGCACTATGAAGTGGTATGTAAGTCTAAGTATATACTTTCCTTCCTTTCCTCCTTCCTTCCTTCCTTCCTTCCCCATATAGGAAGAGGAAATGTGTCACAAGGAAGCCAGGATCAATTAGTCATGATGGGATGGAGCTCATAACTGCAAAAACACAGAATAAGCAAGAAAAAGGGAGAAGAAATGGGTTGCTTATACTAGCCTGACCTCTCCTTCCTCCTCTTTTGCTTCTACGAAGCCTTAATCTTTTGCGTTGCCTGTAGGTAGTCCTCGACGTACAATTACATTTGGGGACTGGAATCTTGCTTGTTTAGCAAAGTGGTCATTATGTGAGATATCACAGGACCGCTTTGCTCAAGCAATGTCATTCTGCACTCACAATTGCAGTTGTTAAGTGATCTCGCTGGTCGTTAAGTGGTAAGGTAAGAAGCCTGGATTTTCCGAAAGGAGAGGCCACGTGCAGAGAGGCCTGGCACAGTCTGCATTTGACTTGAGGAAGGCCTGGGGAAGCTTAGAAATGCTTTCAGGACAAGTTGCTTAGAAACGGTATGGAATGTGCGGCTTGGAAAATGGTACAAGGCTGCAAAGGCCACCGGTCTGAGGATTAAGGCCGCATTCCTCAGTGGAAATGATGGCACTGGACTGAAGTCCAGGACTGATGTCAGTGTTGTGTCTGCGCCCCACCGAGCCGGGCCTGCTGCCAGAAAGTGACTTGGACAGTGAGGGGGAAGGGCCATCAGGACTTACCTTGGGAGCACCGGCTTCCCTGGCTCAGCTCCAGGAGCCAGAGGCAGGCCAGGTGGAGGAGATAACGAGGCCTCCATCCCCAGACTCTTTCCCCTCCCAGGCCACGCCTCCAGACCCGGCTGATGGCAATCAGGCCTGGCTGGACCCTAGGTTTCGTAGGCAGGAGAGGCGGGAACAACAGAAGCAGGGGTGGGGCAGGCCCAGGAAGTGCTGAGTCATGGAGCCACACCCCACAGGATATAAAAGGCAGCCAGAGGTGCTGTGTCTCTTTGTAACAGGCAAATCCACTGATTAAGAGCTGAAGTTTGTTTCTGGGTGACTCACCAGCATCGTGGAAGATAACGGGGGCTCTTGGCAGACGATGGTTATTCTGTTGCCAGAGCTGATACTGCCGGCTAATTAAGCCATCACTCGGACGGAGGCGAGGGAGGACACAACAGTCAGTGGCAGCTAGCTGAAACGACTGAAGGCCCTAGGCCAGGGGTAAAATGCTCCCAGTTCAGACCGGATCGCCTAATCCAGTAGCGATGGCGGCGGGTAGTTCAGAGAACTGGTAGCAAAAATCCCTGCCCCCCTGCCCCAGCTGAGCCGTGCGATCATCAGGGTTTTTTTTTACTTTTAAAAGCATTTTTTCTTCGGCCGAAAAATGTTTTTAAAAGTAAAAAAAAAAGCCTTTGATGATCATGCGGCTCAGCTGGGATTGTCAGAACCCTTTAAAAGCATTTTTTCTACGTCTTTGGCCGAAGGGGTTGTAAAAAAAAAAGCTTTTAAAAGGCTCCTCTGGCGATCCCAGCTGAGTTGCCTGATCGCCAGAACCTTTTAAAAGCATGTTTTCTACAAGCTCTTCGGCCGAAGAGGTTGTAGAAAAAATGCTTTTAAAAGGTTTTGGTGATCATGCACCTCAGCTGGGATCGTCAGAACCCTTTAAAAGCTTTTTTTCCTCTGGCGATCCCAGCTGAGTTGCCTGATCATCAGAGGCTTTTAAAAGCATTTTTTTTACAACCTCTTCGGCCAAATAGGTTGTAGAAAAAATGCTTTTAAAAGTAAAAAAAAAAAAGTTGGCCACGCCCACCCAGTCACATTACCCCCACCCCACCAAGCTATGCCCACAGAACTGGTAGTAACAAATTTTACATTTCACCCCTAGCCCAGGCCTCCACTTCAGGCACGCCCTGGCATTTCTGCCCCATAATATGGCCAGCTGGGGTGGCTAAGGCTTCTGGGTGTGGCTGCAGCTTTGCACCACCATTGCAGTTAATTCCTGCATGGCCTGCACTAGACCTCCTGGGTCTTTCCCGATCCCTTGAGGCACCCTCTTCACTAAACCACCCACAAAATCACTTAATTTCTACAACAACAGAAGAGTTTGCCTCCTAGAGATGTGGGGGCTCCATCACTGGAGATTTTGTCTATGGTGTTCTGAGGTCCTAGAGAGGGGGTTACATTGGAAGACCAAATGGTCCCTTTCAAGTCTAGGATTTTGTGATTCTTTACTTTTCTCCAAAGGGAATACTATTCTTCATTTCTTTTTCTTTCTAACAGTGGAGGAAAGATTGTGATCAAAGATTTATCTGCATGACAACGATCAACCAGCGGTAGAAAATCAGTGCAAGGCAGCAACCACCATAAAGGATGGTGGACTTGGATCTTTTATCAGACACAACAAGCACTCTGAAAAACCACAAAACAACCCATGAATGCTCTGAGTGTGGGAAATCCTTTGCTGGCTGGTCCCTCCTTTTGACCCACAAGAAGATCCATGTGGGAAGTGGATCCAGTCAAGGTTTGGAGGGTGAGAAATCCTTCCCTGGAGAAAACTCCGAAGATCTCAGGATCCCCTCTAGACTAAAACCCCATAAATGTGAGGAATGTGACTTATGCTTTGGTCGAAAGTCACACCTTCTTAGACATCAGAAAATCCACACTGGGGAGAAACCTTATCAATGTCTGGACTGTGGGAAAATTTTCCAAAAGAAAGCCAATCTCAGAAACCACGAGAGAATTCACACTGGGGAGAAACCTTACAGCTGTGGGCAATGTGGGAAGAGCTTTACTCAGAAGGCCCATCTTTGGATCCATGAGCAGATTCATGCAGGAATCAAACCTTACAAATGCTTGGAGTGTGGAAAATGCTTCATCCAGAGTTCAGCTCTCCGGAGTCACGAGAAAACACACACAGGGGAGAAAAACGAAAAGTGCCTCGAATGCGGGAAATGTTTTACCTGGAAATCAAACCTGGTGCAACATCAGAGACTCCACGCTGGAGAGAGACCCTATGAATGCCCAGAATGTGAGAGACGATTTGTAAATTCTTCGGAACTTCAGAGGCACCAGAAGAGGCACAAAGGGGAAAAACCTTACAAATGTGGGGAGTGTGAGAAAAGTTTTCTTACTCCAAGAGAGGTTCAGAATCATGGGAAAATCCACACAGGGGAGAAACCCTACAAATGTGAGGAGTGTGGGAAATGCTTTTCCGAAAAACACAACCTTGGAAGGCATCAGAGGCTCCACATGGGAGTGAAGCCATACAGATGCGGAGAATGTGGAAAATGCTTCGCTCAAAACGGAGACCTTTGGAGTCATCATAAAACCCACACACGGGAGAAGCCATATCAATGTAACGAATGTGGACAATTTTATCGTACCACATCAAGCCTTCGAAGTCATGTGAAAATTCACACGGGGGAGAAAAATTACAAATGTTTAGACTGTGGGAGAACATTTGGTAAGTCATCTTCGCTTAAAAGTCACAGCCGAATCCATACAGGAGAGAAGCCCCATAAATGCTCGGAGTGCAATAAATGTTTTTCTCAGAAAAGTACTCTTGTAATACATCAACGAATCCACTCTGGAGAGAAACCGTATAAATGTTCGGACTGTGGGAAATGTTTTGCCCAACCTGCAGCATTTCACAGGCACACCCGAAGTCACGCAGGAGAGTGACCTTACTCTACGCAGGAGTGTGCAGAGGGTGAGAAAACATTTCACTCCAAATCAAAGCTAAAATGCATCAGAAACCCCATAGCAGATATAAATCCCTTCAGTTGTGAACAAAGAATGTAATATTTTTTTCAAGTCATACATTATACTATTCATTGGGAACTTCACACAGTGACAGAGGGTAATTCTACAATTGCTTGGTACGGGCAATATGTTTTTCCTAGTTTTCTTGAACAAAGTGGTTTTATAAGCCGAGGACTACCTGTGAGGAAACCTTGCTAAATCCTGAAGTGTTCACAAAAGAACGTAATTGTATAAATGCTTGGAATATTGCAAAACACTGACTTCACTGATACCTCTGGAGCAGGGGTGGGTTCTGCTTACCTTTACTACTGGTTTGCAACGGGGCCATGCGTGTGCGCTTGTTTCATGTGTGTGCACTTCTGCGCATGCGCAGAAGCTTCCTGATGACGTCCAGGTCAGTGGGCGGAGCCTCCCACCGGTACTTGCGAACCGTTCCAAACCGGGGGCAACCCAGCACTGCTCTGGAGGCTGTAAAGATCCACAAGAAAAAAAAATTGTGCATTTGGGATGTGGGAAATATTTTTCTGGAATGTCTACTTGGTCTGCAGATAAAAATGCCCTCCAGTTAAACCCTCCAGGTGCTCGGACTATTGGACACTCTTTCCGGGTGACAAACTGCATTAGTGCCTGGTGTGTGAAAAATCTGTTTTCTTGAAATGAGACAGTTGTTGTGATACATTTGTAAGCCCCCATAGAGAGAAAGCCTAGAAATCTTAACATTTTCTCCTGTAATCTTTTCAAAGAACACAAAGCGGTTCATAATTGCAGTGAAGTGAGAAAAAGGTTCCCAGACCTGGGTATTATTAAAAAAAATGGTTGTGATCTAGATCAGGGGTCTCCAACCTTGGCAACTTTAAGACTTGCGGACTTCAACTCCCGGAGTTCCTCAGCCTTCCGCAAGTCTTAAAGTTGCCAAGGTTGGAGACCCCTGATCTAGAGGAGGAAAATATCCTTCAGATGTCACTTGAGCCTCCGGGTCTGTTTTGCCCCCTTATCCGCCCTCCGTCCTCTCGTATTCACAGTGGAAATTGTTATGTATTTGGACTTTAGGAGGGAAGTTTGGGCGGGAACAAGCATGCTTTCGATTATCCGAGACTCCTTGCAGTTCATTTGCTTCGAGGAAACACTCGAAACGAGCTATGTACGACCCCCATTTCTCCTTGGCAGGGTCGAATGGCGCTGGCGGTGTATAGCTAGACATTGCTATATATCCGCTCCCGATACTGGCTGGGTTTTGCGAATCCGTTACTCTTTCAGCTCTTTTCCTGGTCTCACTGCCTCAACATCCCACCTTCGTCGCCAATGTTAGGTTTGGGCAATGAAGAGGCAGGAGATGATACAAGTGACAACAGCTCTTTAGTTTATTGTGACCCAGCAAAACCAAACAGGCAAAAACCCCTCTTTAAATACTATTTTGGCTGAGGCATCAGCCAATCAGCAACATGCTTGTTCCCGCCCAAACTTCCCTCCTAAAGTCCAAATACATAACAGAAATAACCCCAAGAGACCTGGGCGGCCAGCTTGGACAGGAAATTCTCTTTTAAGATTGTAAATTAAAACTTTTTAAGGTAATTGGTTTACTGTTTGCCTGTCTTACTTACTGTAAATATATTTACTTATATAAAACTGCTGATTCTTGACAGTATCTCTGACTCAGTTTGGATACCAGCTGTGCAATTCCCTGACCACGAAGATGCACCTGGCCGCAATTGCAGAGAGTGAGAAATCACCCACTGGGATTAATTGGAGCACAGGTTACTACCTTGTTGGCGAACCCATGGAATGCGTGCTGAAAGTAGCATGCAGAACCATCCTGCGCAGGATGCATGGCCTTGCTGGCTCCTCTTCCACGTTCCAGTGCACACATGCGCACCAGTCTGCTAGTCTTCGTGCATGGCAGTGCCGAAACCCGGAAATGTTCTGTCACGCATGTGCGCACTGGCACACAAACTTCTGGGTTTCTGTCATGCGCATTCCTGATGGCCAGATGTTCAATGGGCATGCCTCCGCGCTCGAGGTTTGGGTGCCGGCATGTGTATGCACGACGGAACACTACTCTTCTGGTTTCGGTACTCCTGCACGAGGACCAATGAGGTCGTGCAGTCCAGATGGGATGGTTTTGCATGCCATTTCCGGCACGCAGGTCAACACGCGGTGACGTGAAAGGTTAGCCATCACTGGGTTACTCAGTATGTACACAGCAGGTCGTGAGAAGCGCAATTTTGAATTGTGTAATATTCAGTTTAGTGTGAATTGTAAATGGATATCTGGTTGCCTTTCATGTGACCCAAAATTTAGTTAATGTCAGGTTACAATGTATGCAATTAAGGTTATTATATGTACAGTCGTTTTATCTATAAATGTAAATTGTTTTAAGCATATTCCTTTTCTTCTTTACTGGGAAATTTCATTATGATTCATATACCATATTAAACATTTTTCTTGCCTATTTCCAGCAATCTGGAAACGATTAGCCTATTTTCCATAGGAATATCACATCAAATATTATAAATTTAATGTCATTTTTTGGGTGGAATTCATTAATTGCACTAATGAAGACTACCATATCTCCTCACTTGCCCTGAACTGTAGTTAATTCTCTTCTCCTGTGTCCTCTATGAACTGGCATCTCATCCCCAGCCCATGACAAGGTTGCAGGAATTGGCATCTCCAGAGATTCTCATTAAAAGAAAAAAAGAATCTAGTGTTATGTGTGAGAGAAAAGTTTCAGCTATAAATCGAACCTTAAAACTCCTTGGAAACTCCACACTGAAGATAAACCCATTCAGGGCTCCTGAGTATTGAAAGAGCTTCAGTACAAGCAAATCATTCATTTACCACCTGAGGATTCACACCGGAGAGAGGCCAAACCTGTGTTCAGATTGCGGGAAGAGTTCCAGTGTGAACTTAATATCTCACATCTCATCAAACAATTCACACCGGGGATTTTTCAATTCTGCATTTATTTTTAGCTTATTTTGATATCAATGATTGTTTCAATAGCCAACTCTCAGGCCTATTCTTTCCAGACATCAAACAGGCAGATAAAACAAGCTATGCAAATCAGTGGAGTCTAGAATTAAATATAAAGAAGACTGACTAAGGACTACAGGTAAAACAAACCGTTTGAGAACTGACAATGAAGGTATCAAAGTAGTGAGAAGCTTCTGCCTTTTAGGATCAACCATCAAGAGTAAAGGCAGTAGCAATCAAGAAATAAGCCCCAGTCCAGCACTTGGTAGAAGTACTTGTATAGAAACTTGTATAGAAAGGCAGGGGTGAAATACAGCAGGTTCTGGGGAACCAGTAGTGGAAAATTTGAGTAGTTCAGAGAACCAGCAAGTACCACCTCTGGCTGGCCCCAGAGTGTGGTGGAAATGAATATTTTGCAATATCCTTCCCCCAGGAGGGGAGGGAATGGAGATTTTGCAATATCCTTCCCCTTCCATGCCCACCAAGCCATGCCCACAGAACCAGTAGGGAAAAATTTTGGATAAAGGCCTTTGAAAAAATCTTTAAATGCCATGATGGCTCTCTACCTACGATAAAAGTAATTGTGTAAGCCATGATCATCTTCCCTATGATGTTCTATGAATAGAAGAGAAGAGATGAAGAGAAAAGAAAAAAGAAGAAACAATAGAATATAATGTATGTAGACTATAGAATGGAATGGAACACAATAGAAGCTGAAGTTGTACTTAAACAAGTAGGATAGGACGAGGACTGATGCCCCTGAACTTTCCCCATTCCTGTTCTCTGGATGGCCCTAGTACTACAACTCCCATCACACCCTGCATTCAAGTATTTGGGGCATCCTTTAGAGCCAGTTTCTTTGGTGTAGTGGTGAAGTGCTTAGAAGCCAGAGGGATAATGTCTCTGTAGGGATCTTAATGGTGACATTCCTGTAACTGGCCTTGTGAATTGCCCTATTTCCTGGGTTGGCATAGAGACCATTCTCCACCTTAAAACACCTGAACTTCAACTCCCAGAATGCCCCATGCTGACTGGGGGAATTCTGGGAGTTGAAGTTCATATTAAAGATGCTAAAGTTCAGAAACAGTGCCCTAGATAGACTGATCTGATGCATTAAACTCCGAAATCTGGTTACAGCTTCGCACCAACCAGGGCCAGGTACCTCTGCCCGGCCTTAGGTCACCTATGGGGGTGGGTGGGTTCAGATGTGCTGCATATACACCGTCTCCGACATGACTTGAGTTTAACTCATAGAATCATCTATTACAATGTCCTTCCTGTCAAAGACTACTTCAGCTTCAATTGCAACAATACACGAGCACACAACAAATTTAAGCTTAATGTGAACCGCTCCAATCTTGACTGCAGAAGATACGACTTCACTAACAGAGTTGTTAATGCCTGGAATACACTACCTGACTCTGTGGTCTCTTCCCAAAATCCCCAAAGCTTTAACCAAAAACTATCTACTATTGACCTCACCCCATTCCTAAGAGGTCTGTAAGGGGCGTGCGTGCATAAGAGCACAAGCGTGCCTACCGTTCCTGTCCTATTGTTTCCTTTCTTTATATTCAATTAATTTAGTTATTACATACTCATACTTATATATATATATATATATATACTGTATAGTTATTCATGCTTACGCTCATATATACTGTATGACAAAATAAAAATAAATAAATAAATAAATAAATAAATAATAAATATTCTGCCTGCCTGCCCCCTCCTTCCCCTTTTCCCTCCCTATTTCATCAACCTTCGTCTTGCTCCCGTCTTCGAAGGAGTTAAGTAGAGGCGCTGGATTCCTAGAGCGGAAGAAAAATTTGGGGTTGGAGTTTGGGGGGGGGAAGAGAGCGTCAAAGGCTCCTCCCATTCCCGGGTCTCGTCTGAATGCTGCCTGGTCGGGAGATTGTCAGCGGCGTTTGCAGAAGGGGCTGAGATCGACCCTGCTCTCTCTCTCCCCCCCCCGGGTCTTTCTGGTGCGTAGTGGAGTGTATTTGGGGTGGTGGTGTTGGAAGGAAAGGTGCGGGGTGAGGATCGGGCCCTTGGGGTCCCCACTTCACGGGTGGGGAGGAACACCCGCCGGTGGGTTCCTTCCACCCGCCTTGTGCATTTGGGCAAAGCGAAGCTGCAGAGGATCAGGGAGGGAGGAAGGGCGCTGGGAAGCCCCCCACCCTAAATAAGATCCGAGTCGTTCCTGCAGTTAAAAGATTGGGTGAAGAGGGGCCGCCTTTGCAGAAAAAAGCAAGGGGGTCCGTGGTCTCCCCTTTTCCATGCCGTGGGGGGGCAGCTTAGCCCCCCCCTCTCGCCCCCTCGCCCCTCGTTCTGGTTTTCATTTTGCCCCCCCCCCCGCACCCTTTGCAGGGTGAAAACCTCCAGGGCAGGGGTCTCCAACCTTGGCAACTTTGCAGGGTGAAAACCTCCAGGGCAGGGGTCTCCAACCTTGGCAACTTTAAGCCTGGTGGACTTCAACTCCCAGAATTCCAGCTGTCTGGGGAATTCTGGGAGTTGAAGTCCACCAGGCTTAAAGTTGCCAAGGTTGGAGACCCCTGCTCCAGGGTGTATTAAATGCCTTAAGGCAAAACCATCTGCTTCAGTTCAAAGCTAGGAGAAAGACGCCTGAAACAACATGGAGGCTGATTGGCAAGAAAGTTTATTGAAGGGAAACAGACACAAAGACACAACGGGAAATTTTGGGTCAGCTGCACCACTAGCTAGATGAGTGCCAGGATTTACAGGTCCTGAAATACTGTATGTGTGCGTGATGAATGAGGTTGTGTTCTGAAAGGGTGTTGGGCAATTCCTATTGTGGCTAAGGTTTTTTTTTTTCCTGTGCTGGATCTTGGGAGAGGGGCTGCTGCAATAATCCTACCATTCGGCTTTTGTTAGCGGCAAGCAGTATCCTGCCTTGAATTCATTTCTGCCTGCAGTCTTTGCTTTGCATATGAATAGAGCCATTCTGGATAGTTGGCTGCTGCCTCTTTCAATAAGCTCTTTATCTCCTTAAGGGCTGGCAGCTGCAGTGAGCTCTGAAGAAACAGTGGGGGCTGCATTCTGTCTTCTTTAGGGAAATATAATATTCTGCCTTTTTAAATACTTCCTAATATATTTCATTCTTCTGGGATGGGCGGGTTTGACACTTGTTGGTCTGCAGAAAAATTATTTGCATTTTTTATAAATCAGTTGTCCTCAAACAATGACCCCAGGGCCGGATACCTGCAATGAACATTTGTGTTGCTGCAGAGAGTGTTCCCCCTTCAGGGTCTTTTTGCGTGGGTGGGGGTGGGGGGGCAGAAATTCCGACTTTGGGTCTGCTTCAGCTTCCTTTAGGCAAAGGCTGGAGGGAAGTGCCGGTGGTGGCGAAGAGCCGGAGGGCCTCGTTTCAGTGGGACTGTATCATGGCCTGGAACTGGCTGACCATCTCAGCCCGCTGAGCCTCCAGGTGCCGGTACCTGGCCTTGCACTTCCGCAGGTCTTCCCGCTGCTTGGAAAGCCTATGCTCCTAGTCCTCAGTGAGGTGCTTCTGCTGAGCCTCCTTCTCGGTCAGATCCAATTTGAACAGAGCTGTTTGGCCAACTCTTTCTCATGGTGGCTGCTTAGCTCCAAACAACTGCTTCCTGTTGGGGAACTAAGGAGCCTGGGCGGGCAGGCGAGGAGGGGCTGGGCGGGGAGGGGCGAGTAGAGGCCTGGGAGGTGCCCCTCAATGTGAGTGACATTGAGTTGACCATGCCCACCCAGTCACTTGACTATCTATCTGTGCCCACCCAGCCGGTCATTAGGCAGATCATATTAGTGGTCTGCGGGATTTAAAATTATGAATTTAGTGGTCCCTGAGATCTGAAAGATGGGTGAATCCTGGATTGTGAGAGCTTCCTGATCCCTCCCAAGTCTCAGATATTGTGACTCTCTATCTTTCTCAAAAGGAAATATTATTCTGCATTTCTTTTTTTTTTCTAACAGAGGGTCAAAGATTGTGACCAAAGATTTACCTGCAAGATAACTCTCAACAAAAAATAGAAATTCAGCCCAAGGCAGCAGCTGCCAGAATAGATGGAGCCTGTGAAACTCTTGGATCCACTGTCAGACACAAGCAGCATTCCGAAAAACCACCAAAAAACACACGAATGCAGAGAGTGTGGAAAATCCTTTGCTGGCCAGTCCCTCCTTTTGACCCACAGGAAGATCCATGTGGGAAGTGGATCCAGTCAAGGTTTGGAGTGTGAGGAAGCCTCCCCTGGAGAAAATTCCAAAGATCTCAGGAGCCCCCCTAGACTAAAGCCCTTTAAATGTGAAGAATGCGACTTAAGCTTTGGTCGATCGTCATATCTTCTTACCCATCAGAAAATCCACACTGGAGAGAAACCTTATCAATGTCTGGAATGTGGGACGTTTTTCCGTGAAAAAGCCACTCTCGTAAAGCACGAGAGGACTCACACAGGGGAGAAACCTTACAGCTGTGGACACTGTGGGAAGAGCTTTTCCCAGAAGATAAATCTTTGTGTCCATGAACAGATTCATGCAGGAATCAAACCTCACAAATGCTTGGAGTGTGGAAAATGTTTCACACAGATTTCATCTCTCCGGAGTCATGAGAAAACACACAGAGGGGAGAAAAACGAAAAGTGCCTTGAATGCGGGAAATGTTTTATCTTGAAATCAAACCTACTGCAACATCAGAGACTCCACACCGGAATGAGACCCTATGAATGCTCAGAATGTGAGAAACGGTTTCTAACTTCTTCTGATCTCCGGAAACACCAAATAGGGCATCAAGATGAGAAACCGTATAAATGTGGGGAGTGTGGGAAAGGTTTTCTTGAACGAAGGAAACTTGAGAGTCATGAGAGAATCCATACAGGGGAGAAGCCATTCAAATGTGTGGAATGTGGGATGTGCTTTTCTGATAAATACAACCTTGCAAGGCATCAGAGGGTCCACACAGGAGAGAAGCCATACAGATGTGGAGAATGTGGAAAATGTTTTGCTCAAAAGGGATACCTTTCAGTACATTATAAAACACATACAGGGGAGAAGCCCTTTCAGTGCAATGAGTGTGGACAATTTTATCGTACCCTAACAACCCTTAAAAAACACGCAAAACTGCACACGGGGAACAAAATTTCAAATGTTTAGAGTGTGGGAGAACATTTGCTGATTCATCTTCCCTTAGAAGTCACAGCCAAATTCCCTTAGAAGTCACAGGAGAGAAGCCCTAGTCACATAACCTTAAATTTAAGCATAATTTTCAAGAAGAACCTCCCCCTATGACTAAAGAGAAAAGTATTCGATCAGTGTGTTCTAGTAAAATCAAATCTTTCTTGTTAGCCTTTTATTTTTGTTTTCATTATTTCATTAACAAGTTATTATTCCAGGAAATTTATAATGGCTTCTAATTGTAATTATTTTGTTTAGTTGTTACAAGGGGGATTTAAGATAAATGGGAAGGGGGATTATATACTTAGGTCGTTAGCTATTTTTGTCCATTGATCTAGATCTTTGTTGATCAATAGGAGAGTGAAGATTTAAAGATAAGTTTGTAAAAAATAGGATCAGATATACAATGAAGATGCCCCTGTTTATAATTGGAGAGAGTGATAAATCAGACACTCAGGATTAATTGGAGTACAGGTAATTTAGCACGTACATTGCAGGTGTGTAACTTTGAATTGCGTAATATTCAGATTAGTGTGAATTTTAAATGGATACCAAGTTGATTATCATGTGACTCAAAATTCATTTAATGTTAGGTTACAATATGTGCAATTAAGGTTACCATATGTACAGTTGTTTTATCTATAAATTTAAATTTTTGAAGCACATTCTTGTTCTTCTTTACTGTGATATTTCATTATTATTCATATATCATATTGTATTCAATGTTTTTCTTGCCTATTGCCATCAATCCAGAAACAATTACCTTATTTTCCATCGAGATATCACTTCAAATAGTACATGTAGTCCTTGATTTAGGACCACAATTGAGCCACAAAATGTAGGTTGCTAAGTGAAACATTTTTATGTGAATTTTGCTCATTTTTACGACTATTGTTCCCACTCTTGTTAAGTGAACCATAGCAAGTGTTTAGTTAGTAACACGGTTGTTAAGTGAATTTGGCTTCCCCATTGACTTTGCTTGTCAGAAGGTCACAAAAGGGGATCACATAACCCTGGGACACAGAGGTGGGTTTCAGTAGGTTCTGATCAGTTCTGGAGAACCGGTAACAGAAATTTTGAGTAGTTTGGAGAACTGGTAAATACCACCTCTGGCTGGCCCCATCCCCATCTATTCTCTGCCTCCCGAGTCCCAGCTGATCGGGAAGAAATGGAGATTTTACAATATCCTTTCCCTGCCACACCCACCAAGCCACACCCACAGAACCGGTAGTAAAAAAATTTTTGAAACCCACCACTGCCGGGACATTGTGACCGTCATAAATATGAAACAGTTGCCAAGTATCTGAATTTTGATCATGTGACCATGGATATGCTGCAGTGGTTGTAAGTGAGAAGACGGTCATAAGTCACATTTTTCAGTGCCATTGTAACTTGTAACGGTCACTAAATAAATTGTTGTAAGTTGAGGAGTACTTGTAGAAATTGAATGGGATATTTTTGTGGGATTCATTAACCTCACTAAACGAGACCTAACTTAACTCTTTGCTTGCCCTGAACTGTGGTTAATTCTCTTCTCTTGCGTCCTCCGTGAAGTGGCATCTCATCCCCAGCCCATGACAACGTTGCATGAACTGGCATCTCCAGAGGTTCTCATCAAAAAGGAGAACATCCAGTGTTTTTTGTGTGAGAAAATGTTCAGCTATAAATAAAATCTTAAAACTCAGTGGAAACTCCACAGTGGAGAGAAACCCTTTCAGTGTTAATGTCAACCTTCCCAACATCCAGCAAAGAAAAAGTCTTCTGGCCCACTGTTCAGGCAAAATTAAACTTTACTAAAGCCAAAGTTGTTACAAAAGTGAAGCTGGATCTGGTATTTTCACATACAATTAATTTTCTCTTCTCCCCGGACATCCCCCCCGTGGCCAGTTAATACCCAATTGGGTGGTTGTATATTGTTTGGGTAATGAACACGCAATTCAGAGTCGTGGTGGCGCAGTGGTTACAACAGTGGTTCTCAACCTGTGGTCGCGACCCCGTTGGGGGTCGAATGACGATTTGCCAGGGGTCGCCTAAGACCATCGGAATATGGAAGTATACTTGTGAGTTGAAGAATGGTTGACTCCAATGGTTGACTCCACAAGCCAGCTGCAGGCTCTTCAAATCGCTAGCCGAATTCAGCTTCAGGCGCGATGAATTAAAAAAGAGAGAAATCTGCTCTGATGTCTCCCTCTCAAGCCAGTTGCAATCACTCCCAATCGCTAGCCTAATCTGGCTTCAGGCGCGATAAACTTAATATGGGAGGAGTCTCCGCTTTAATGCCTCCGTCCTCAAGGCAATCAAGCAGTTCAGATCCCTAGCCAATACGGCTTCAGGCGCGATAAATTCAAAACGAAAATAATTTTACGGTTGGGGTCGCCACATCGTGGGGAATTGTATTAAAGGGGTCGCCACATTGTGGGGAATTGTATTAAAGGGGTCACAGCACTATAAAGGTTGAGAACCACTGGGTTACAAGGTTATTGCAGGCTAACACTGCCAACAACCAGGAGCTTGAATCCCTGACCGGCTCAAGATTGTCTCAGCCTTCTGAGGTCGGTAAAATGAGGACCCAGATTGTGGGGGCAATATGGCGACTCTGTAAACTGCTCAGAGAGGTCTCTGAAGCGATATATAAGTGCCATTACTATCAGGATCCTTGCCAGAGTGTGATCTGTACCAGTGTTTGTCGTGGCCAAACAATTCACACCGGGGAGAAACCAACCGTTTAAAAAAATCCTCATTTAACTTTATATTATTTCGATGACAATTATTGCTTCAATTGCAAATTGTCAGGCCTATTCTTTCCAAACATTAAACAGGCATTTAAAATAAGGTGTACAAATCAGTGGGGTCCAGAATTAAATATAAAGACAGGCTAAAGACAATAGGTAGAACAAACCTCTTTAGAATTGACAATGAAGATATGGAAGTAGTGAGCAGTTTCTGCCTTTTAGGATCAACCACCAAGAGTAAAGGAAGTAGCAATCAAGAAAGAAGCCCCAGTCCAGCATTTGGTAGAGGAGCCATAAAGGCATTTGAAATCATATTTAAATCAGAATTGTGTAAGCCATGATCATCTTCCCTATGATGTTCTATGAATAGAGTAGAATAGAATAGAACAGATGAAGAGAAAAGAAAAGAAAAAGAAGAAGAAGAAGAAGAGAGAAACAATGAAATATAAAGTATGGAAACAATAGAATGGAATGGAATGGAACAGGGTAGAAGCCAAAGTGGGACTCTGCACTACTATTAATCTCATCGTTCCCAACACCCACTTATGACTATGACTAACTTTGTTGCATGTATCCTTACCATTTATATTGATATTGTTTCTTGATTGCTTATTTGTACCCTATGACTATCATTAAGTGTTGTACCTTATGATTCTTGATGAACGTATCTTTTCTTTTATGTACACTGAGACTATATGCACCAAGACAAATTCCTTGTTCCTAATCACACTTGGCCAATATTCTATTCTATTCTGTTCTGTTCTGTTCTGTTCTGTTCTGTTCTGTTCTGTTCTGTTCTGTTCTATTCTATTCTATTCTATTCTATTCTAAACAAGCAGGATAGGATGAGGACTGATGCCTCTTAACATTCCCCATTCCTGTTCTTTGGATGGCCCTAGTACTACAACTCCCATCACCCCCGCCTTCCAGTGTTTGGGGCACCTTTTTAAGCCAGTTTCTTTGGGGTAGTGGTGAAGTGCTTAGAAGCCCGATGGATAATATCTCTGTAGGGATGTTAATGGTGGCATTCCTGCAACTGGCCTTGTGAATTGCCCTGTTTCCTGCGTTGGCATAGAGACCATTCATCACCTTAAGATACCTGAACTTCAACTCCCAGAATGCCCCATGCTGGCTGAGGAACTTTGGGAGTTGAAGTTCACATACCTGAAAAGATGCTAAGGTTGAGAACCGCTGCCCAACCGCTGCTAGACTAACCTGATGCATTAAACTCCCAAATCTGGTTACAGCTTCGCACAAACCAGGTGCTTCTATCCGGCACTTCGGTCACCCGTGGGGGTGGGTAGAGACGTGGTGCGAATTCTGCTTGCCCCCTCCCTCCCCTTTTCCCTCCCTATTTCATCAACCTTTTTCTTGCTCCCGTCTTCGAAGGAGTTAAGAAGAGCCGATGGATTCCTAGAGCGGAAGAAAAATTTGGGGTTGGAGTTTGGGGGCGGGGGGAAAGAAGAGAGCGCCAAAGACCCCTCCCATTCCCGGGTGTCGTCTGAATGCTGCCTGGTCGGGACGCTGGTAGCGGCGTTTGCAGAAGGGGCTGAGATCGATCCTGCTCTCTCTCCCTCCGGACTTTTCTGGTGCGTAGTGGAGTGCATGTGGGGGGAAGGGGAGGTGCGGGATGGGGTGGGGATCGGGCCCTTGGGGTCCCCACTTCACGGGAGGGAACCCCCGCTGGTGGGTTCCTTCCACCCGCCTTGTGCATTTCGGCAAAGCGACGCTGCAAAGAAGCAGGGAAGGAGGAAGAGCGCTGGGAAGCCCCCCCCCCAAAAGATCTTGCAAATGAAAGATTAGGTGAGGAGGGGTCGCGTTCGTCCAACAACAAGAGGGTCCGTGGTCTCCTCTTTTCCATGCATTTGGAGAAAGCGAAGCTGCAGTGCAGCAGGGAGGGAGGGAGAGAGAGAGCTGGGAATCCCCATCCGACCCCCAAAAGATCCTGCACATAAAAGATTGGGTGAGGAGGGGGCGCCTAAGCAGAAGAAGCAAAGGGGAACGTGGTCTCTCCTTTCCCATGCATTTGGTTAAAGCGAAGCTGCAGTGGAGCAGGGAGGAAGAGAATTGGGAATCCCACCCCACCCCACCCCACCCCAAAAAGATCCCAAAAATAAAAGATTGGGAGAGGAGGGGCTGCCCAAGGAGAAGAAGCAAGGGGGTACGTGGTCTCCCCTTTTCCATGCTGGGGGGAAGCAGTTTAGCCCCCCCCCTCCGTCCCCGTCGTTCTGGCTTTAGGTTTAGTTGCAGCCTCTGCCTGTCCTGTCCTGCCCCCCCCCCCACCTCCCGCCGCAGCCTTTTCAGATGTTGGAAGGAAAAATCCATCTGGTTCAGTTCCAAGCTGGAGGAAAGACGCTGGAATCCAAATGGAGGCTGATTGAAAAGAAGGTCCCATTTATTGGTGAACAGAAAACCACCAGGGGTTTTTGTGGTTCTGGTACAGCTGACAAAATGGGAGTTGAGGGCGGGTGGGGTTTTTATACCTTCTGGATTCCTATGGGGGTCATGGCTGGCTCTTGTAGGCAAAAGAGGAAATGCAAATCCTAGATCAGTGATGGCTAACCTTTTTGCCATCGTGTGACAAAAGCAGGGGGGGAGCTCCAGGTGTGTGTGCACATGTGCGTGCTCACACCCATAATTCAATGTGCCCTGCCCCCCTGCACATGCGTGTACGAACCCCCATGCTCCCCCTGCTTTTGGCACATGATGGCACGGTGGGCCTGGTAGCCAGTTTTTCACCCTCTCCAGGCTCCAGAGGCTTTCTTGGAGCCTGGGGAGGGTGAAACAGCCTTCGTCACCCCTCTGGAGGCCGGAAACAGCCCGTTTCCCAACTTCTTGTGGGCCCGGAAGGCCGAAAATCAGTTGGCTGGCGCGCACATGCGTGCTGGAGCTGAGCTAGGGCGACTCGTGTGCTCACAGATATGGCTCCGGGTGTTGTGGTCAGCCAGCAGCCTATGGAGCTGGCAAGGGAGTCGGACAGCGATGAGGCTGAGGAAGAACATGGGCCAGTCCTGGAGGCTGGGGAAGGCCCAGATGAGGGCTCTGCATCAGAGGCAGGTGGGGCCAGGGCCATGGGGGAGTGAGGTGCGGACTCCAGAGCCTCCAGAGGCTGACAGTAGTGAGGCAGTGGAACGGAAGGAGCCTGTTCCTAATGCACGCATGAGAAGAGCTGCCAGAAGGCAAGAGCAGCTCAAGCAAAGAGGTTGACTTGGGAGTAGGGCCAAGAGATGATTGGCCCCTCCCGTAAGGCTTAAAAGACCAGCAATGGTGTTTGGGCTCTTTGTTGGAAAACATCATTGATAGCCTTGCTCCTTGTCTTGCTGTGTTTATTTCTTGTCGGCATCTTCTGCTTTTGAACTTTTGCCAAGAAAAGCCTTTGGCAGTTTGCCTAATTAGACCAAGGTTGGTGATAAGACTGAAGAGTTGCGTTATGAAGAATTTGCTTTGATTTAGTTTGGAGGATGCTGAGAATGAGTTAATTCTCAGCTGTTCTAATAAAGTCTGTTTGTTTTTTAACTGATTGCGTCTACTATTACCTACTTGGGCCTGGGTCGCAACACCGGGTGCTACCTATGGCACGTGTGCCATAGCTTCGGCATCAGGGTCCTAGATGTTTGTCTGAACTCACTTGGTCAACTTTTGTTGTTGTTGTTGCTTATCCCAGTCTTAACCCTGTCTCGGCCCAGTCTTTCTGAATGGGTTACCAAATCTGCATTTCTAAAAGTTGGCCTCCTCAGTTTCTGCTTAGGGACAGGGAAACTGGGGCTGGGTTCTGCCTCCCTTAAGACTTTTTCCCATTTCTCCTTTAGGGGAAATACTTTATCCTGCCTTTTTAAAAAAATATTTCCCAAAATATTTCATTCTTCTAGGTGGTGTGGAGGGGGGGGCACAGGGTTAAGATTTCCAAGGTTTAGTCAATGTCTTACTAGGTGTGGATCGGATTTATTGGGTGCTTTTCTTTCTAAAGATGCCTTTAGTTTTCATATCTCCCATGTAATTTTAGCTGTTAGACCCTTTAAAAAATTTTTTTTAACCCATCCTGCTCCTTATGAGTTGGGGGGGGGGAGAAAAGCATAAAAGCAGCAGTTCATTAAGCCAAAACAATCCTTTTTTGTAATATCTTTTTTTTCTTATACTTAAATTGCCCTCCCCAAGTGTAAACCTGCAAGGTAGAGGGGTTGGATCTGACTCCAGTAGCACAGTTTCTATAGCTGAAGGTGTATTTGAACGTCTTTGAATTTGACTTACTTACTTACTTACTTTCCTTCCTTCCTTCCTTCCTTCCTTCCTTCCTTCCTTCCTTCCTTCCTTCCTTCCTTCCTTCCTTCCTTCCTTCCTTCCTTCCTTCCTTCTCTCTCTCTTTCTCTCTCTCCCTCCCTCCCTCCCTCCCTCCCTCCTTTCTTTCTTCCTTCCTTTGTGGAGGAACAAGAAACGAAACCGAAGATTAATTAGACATGATGGGTTTGAGTTCATAACTGCGTAACTCAGAAAAAGCAAGAAAAAGGGATAAAGAATGGGTTGCTTATTCCAGCCAGAACTCGTTTTTTCTCCTCTTTTGTTTATAAAATGCCTTATTTTTTTTGTATTTCCTAAGACGATCAGCAAGATTATCCAACAAAGGAGGAATCCAACAAAGCTGGTTTGACTCTCCTGATTCTTTCCCATAAGTCAGCTGAAAATCTGGATTTTTTCATATTTTTATTTACATACCTGTAGACATGAAGCTAGACGTGAAGGAAAAGAAGTAAAGTACTTAAAGTACTTGAAGTCAACTGAATTATTTTGATTTGTATTCCAAAAATGGGGTCCGTGGGTATTCCAGTATATGTCTGGCAATGGTAAAGGCATACATAAATTTCTTTGAATTCACTTTACAGAAAACAAATTTATAATAAAGAACTTTGATATTGGACATTTAATATTCTATTGTGATTGCTTTTAGATTCATTGAATATAGGTTAGCCTTATGATGCTTTATTTATGGCTTAGGCATGCGTTGTTGTTAGTCAGGTGCCTAAATAGCAGATGTCACTTGCATATGCACCAAAGACAAATTCCTTGTGTGTCCAATCACACTTGGCCAATAGAGAATTCTATTCTATTCTATTCTATTCTATTCTATTCCTATTCCTATTCCTATTCCTATTCCATACCAGCAATTGAAACAAAAGAGTTCCATCCTTCCAGTTTAGAGGAATGGCATTTCAAATTGGGGATGGTCCTACCTCGCAGGGGGTGGGGTGGCAGGAGGAGGAAGTGTATGGCTGGGAAGTCTACCTGCAGTTCTTGCAGCCAAAGCCCGGATGTCTGCAAACTCACAAATATGTATGAGGTGTTCTGCCTTGAGCAGAAGGTTGAACTAGAAGCCTTCCAAGGTACGTAGCTTATGATTTAAGGCTCCAAGACTAGGGAATTTGCTTAAATTGTGTGCGCATGTGTTAGAAAAAGAAAGAGAGAGAGAGAGAGATGTGGCTTCTTGGTGCATTTTGGAAACGTGTCAAGAGAAATGCTAAAAGGGCAATCAGCTTGGGATTAAATTCCAAATGAAATTGGGTCTTCAGGATAAGGAGATATGAAGAACTTTCAACTGCAGGTTTCTAAAAACCTTATTAAAATGAATGCCTAGACTCTAAAGGCAGCTCTTTAACTCAGTCCAGAGGAAGCAAAGGAGATAGGGTCCCAATGAGGGTCTTAGCGTATTTAGCTCAGGAATAACAGAATAGAAAGGGATTTTGGAGGTCTTCTAGTCCAACCCCCTGCTCAGACAGGAAAAAGGAGGATGCCAAAATCTGAGTGGAGGGCCTGGGAAAGGTGTTAGAATAACAGAATAACACTTAGACAGGATCTTGGGGTGGGGAGGGGGCTATAGCATTTCAGAGAAATGGCTGTCCAGTCTTTTCTAAAAAAGACAAGCAGTTCCACTGGTTAATTATTCTCACTGTCAGGAAGCTTCTGCTTAGTTTTTTTTTTAATTTGCATTTATATCCCGCCCTTCTCCGAAGACTCAGGGCAGCTTACACTATGTTAAGCAATAGTCTTCATCCATTTGTATATTATATACAAAGTCAACTTATTGCCCCCAACAATCTGGGTCCTCATTTTACCTGCCTTATAAAGGATGGAAGGCTGAGTCAACCTTGGGCCTGGTGGGACTTGAACTTGCAGTAATTGCAAGCAGCTGTGCTAATAACAGACTGTCTTAGCAGTCTGAGCCACCAGAGGCCCTCCAGAGTTTTTGGTTGCTTCACTCTTCGTTCTGTTTCTATCCATTGCTTCTTGTTTCGTCTTTTGCTGGTTTAGAAAATGCATTGCCCTCCCCTTCTTTGTGGCAGGCCCTCAAAAGTCTGTTTTGTGACCTGCTTATCACACACTTGGGCAAAGTATGTGAGCCATTTCCTCCTTTCAGTGGGCCATGAAAGTACATCTATAGTATGTAGCTGCAGATAATAATTTCGAAAAAAGGTGAACAACATTTTTACACAACTATAGATACATTGAGGCCTCTGAGGCGAGCGGCCAGGAGGCGAGGCCGGGCGTGACAAGGAATGGCTGGGAGGGGAGGACGAGGCGGGTGCCAGGCATGGCGAGGAGAGGAGAGGTCGGGCAAGCAAGGCACCCCTTGATGTGAGTGACATTGAGTTGGCCATGCCCACCAACTCACATGCTCAGCCGGCCATGCCTACCCAGCCAGTCTTTAGGGCAGAGAAGTAGTTGTTAAATTATTTGAATTCTACCACTGCCCCAGTCCTCCACTTAAGGCACTGCCCTGGCATTTCTGCCCCATTGTAGGGCCCAGATGTGGCGGCTGAAGGTTCTGGGTGCAGCTGCATCTTTGAACTTCACTGCAGCACTCCTAATTCATGCCTGGCTTGTGTAGGGCCTGCAGGGTCTCCTCCACCCGCTTCTTCCCCGGGCCACCCGTAACAACCTACAACATCCCTTAACAACTACTCTAAAAACTGGGTTTCCCTCCTAGTGATGTGGGGGCTCCCTCACTGGCGAATTTGTCTAGAGTGTTTTGAGGTCCTGAGAAGGGGGTGGAATTGGGAGACCTTCCTGATCCCTCCCAAGTCTCAGATATTGTGAATCTCTGTGTTCCTCAAAAGGAAATATGATTCTGCATTTCTTTTTCTGACAGAGGGTAAAAGATTGTGATCAAAGATTCACCTGCAGGACAACTATCAACAGGCAGTAGAAACATAGGACAAGGCAGCAGCCGCCAGAAAGGATGGAGCCTGGGAAACTCTTGGATGCCCCGCCAGACACAAGGAGCGCTTTGAAAAACCACAAAAAAACACACGTATGTTCAGAGTGTGGGAAATCTTTTTCCGGGCAATCCCTCCTTTTGACCCACAGTAAGATCCATGTGGGAATTGGATCTAGTCAAGGTCTGGAGAGTGAGAAATTCTTTTCTGGGAAAAACTGCAAAGATCTCGGAAGCCCCTCCAGACTAAAACCCTATAAATGTGATGAATACGACTTGTGCTTTGATCAAAAGTCACACCTTTCTACACATCAGAAAATCCACACCGGAGAGAAACCTTATCAATGTCTGGAATGCGGGACATTTTTCCGTGAAAAAGCCACTCTCAGAAAGCACGAGAGGACTCACACAGGGGAGAAACCTTACAGCTGTGGACACTGTGGGAAGAGCTTTTCCCAGAATTCCGGTCTTTGGCAGCATGAGCAGATCCATGTAGGAATCAAACCTCACAAATGCTTGGAGTGTGGAAAATGTTTCACTATGAGTTCAGGTCTTCAGAGACATGAGAAAACACACACAGGGGAGAAAAACGAAAAGTGCCTCGAATGCGGGAAATGTTTTACCTTGAAATCAAACCTGCTGAAACATCAGAGACTCCACACCGGAATGAGACCCTATGGATGCTCAGAATGTGAGAAACGGTTTCTAACTTCTTCTGATCTTCGGACACACCAAATAGGGCACCAAGACGAGAAACCGTATAAATGTGGGGAGTGTGGGAAAGGTTTTCTTGAACGAAGGAAGCTTCAGAGGCATGAGAGTATCCACACAGGGGAGAAGCCATTCAAATGTGTGGAGTGTGGGAGATGCTTTTCCGAAAAATACAACCTTACCAGACATCAGAGGGTCCACACAGGAGAGAAGCCATACAGATGCGGAGAATGTGGAAAATGTTTTGCTCAAAAGGGATACCTGTGGATTCATTATAAAACCCACACAGTGGAGAAGCCCTTTCAGTGCATTGAGTGTGGACAGTTTTATCGTACCGCATCAACCCTTAGAAAACATGCAAAACTGCACACGGAGAACAAAATTTCAAATGTTATAGAGTGTGGGAGAACATTTGCTGATTCATCTTCCCTTAGAAGTCACAGCCAAATCCATACAAGGGAGGAGCCCTAGTCACATAACCTTAAATTTAAGCATAATTTTCAAGAAGAACCTAGTTGTTTTGAGGGGGATTTAAGCTAAATGGAAAGGGGGGGTTATATATTTATGTTGTTAGCTATTTTTGTCCATTGGATCTGGATCTTTGTTGATCAACAGGAGAGCTGAAGATTTAAAGATAAGTTGGTAAAAAATTAGATCAGATATACCGTGTTTCCCTGAAAATAAGACAGGGCCTTATTTTCTTTTGAACCCAGAAATAAGCGTTTGGCCTTATTATCGGGGAGCGCTGGTGTCTTATTATTTTGGGGGGCGCAGGAGGCGGCGAGTGTGAGACTGGATGTCCCATCGCTGCCATCGCCTCCCCTCCCTGTTCTTCGTGCTGGCCGAGCGGCCGTCCGTCACTGCCCTGACATGTCCTGCTGCCGCGTTGTGGAGCAGGACTCTGCAGGGCTTGTTGTGCCGTTGCATGCATGAACTGCAGCACTGCTGCAAGCTTCATCATACCGGCACAGCTGGCGTCCTGCTGCTTGCGGCTGCGCTGGTATGTCGAACCTCACGGCAGTGCTGCGGTCCGTGCATGCAGTGGCATAAGTCTTGCAGAGTCCTGCTCCACAAGGCGGTGGCGCTGCCATGACGATCTCACAATAGTGGGGGCGGGGGAGAAGCGAAACGTGGCTCCCCTTGCCGTCTCTTCTCCCCCCCCTTCCTCGCCGTGCATGGCAGGGCTCCTGCCCCTTGCTTAGCCACCCGTCCCCTTTAGGGATGCAATTTGGGGGTGGCAGGTGGGACGGGCAAGAAGCGGGACGAGCGTCTTACCTTTCCAGCTCCGACGCGTTCCTCACCGTTGTGTCCAGGGAAACACGTTGTAAAAAAAAAAAAATCTCATGAGTTCAATAATTTTTTTCTTTTATCATTGATCCTGGGGGTGTGGTGGTTGGGATTTGGCATTTGGTTTCTCTGTGTGTGTGGGAAATGGATCTCCCTCCCTCCCTCCCTCCTTCTCATTTCTGTTTCTCTTTTTCCTTTCCCTCTTCCTTCCTTTTTCTTTCTTTCTTTTCTTTCCTTTCTCTCTCCCCATTTTCTCTCTCATTTTTGCTGGAGGCAGTAAGGAGTGGGGCACAAAGTGCATCACTGACCTGCCACTGTTTGTGGTGGCCATCAGCGTTACTGGTTACCGGGCGCAAAGCACGTTGCTGGCCTGCCGCTCTTTTTGTGGCGGCCATCAGCGTTACCGGTAAAGAGTGCGGTGTGAGACGCGAAGCGCATTGCTGGTGTGCCGCTCTTTTTGCAGCGGCCATCAGCGTTATCTGTTACCGGGCTCAAGGCCTGCTGCTTTTTTGGCGGCTGCCATCAGTGTTTCCGATAGGTACGGTAAGAGCGTGTGGGGTTCTTGGGGCTTATTCCCCCCCTATCCTCCCCTCCGGCCTTGTCTCACCTCGTGTTGTTTGTGCGGCAAGGAACCAGAAGAAATGGTAAGACCGGCTGCGCTTGCGTGTAAATAATTGGGGGGCTTATTTTGGGTGGGGGAGCTTATTTTATCGCATGTGCTGAAAAGCCCGATTGGGCTTATTATCTGGGGATGTCTTATTTTCGGGGAAACCTGGTACAATGAAGATGCTTCTGTTGGTAATTGGAGTGACAGTGATAAATCAGACACTCAGGATTAATTGGAGCGCAGGAATTTTGCAATACTCACAGGTTGTGAGATGTGTTAACTTCGAATTATGTAATATTCAGTTTCTTCTTTACTGTGATAGTTCATTATTCATTATTCATGTTGCATTAAATTGCCCCATATTACGACTTTTCTTCCCGCTCTTGTTTAAGTGAACCATGGAAATTAAGTTAGTAACCCAGTTCAGTGAATCCGGCTTCCCCGTTGACTTTGCTTGTGAGAAGGTCGCAAAAAGGGATCTCGTGACCCAAAGACTGCAACTGTGACAAAACGTGACGAAATAGTTGCCAAACATTTGAATTTTGATCATGCGACCATGGAGGTGCTGCAGTTGTTGCAAGTGTGAAAACGGTCGTAAGTCACATTTTTCAGGGCCCTTGTAACTTGTAATGAACGGACTATTGTAAGTTGAGGACTACCTGTATAAATTGAATGGGATATTTTTGTGGGATTCATGAACCTCACTAAGTGAGACCTAACTTAACTTCTCCCTTGCCCTGATCTGTGGTTAATTCTCTTCTCTTGCGTCCTCCATGAAGTGGCATCTCATCCCCAGCCCATGACAACGTTGCATGAATTGGTATCTCCAGAGGTTCTCATCAAAAAGGAGAAAATCCAGTGTTTTGTGTGTGAGAAAACTTTCAGCTATAAATCGAATCTTAAAAGTCAGTGGAAACTCCACAGTGGAGATATACCCTTTCAGTGCTAATGTCAACCTTCCCAACTCGGTCATCCAGCAAAGAAAAAGACTTCTGGCCCATTGTTCAGGCAAAATTAAACATTACTAAAGCCGAAGTCATTACAAAAGTGAAGCTGGATCTGGTATTTTCGCGCACAATTAACTTTCTCTTCTCCCAGGACATTTCTCCTGTGACCGGTTAATGCCTAATTGAGTGCTTGTATATTGTTTGGATAACAGATACTCAGTTCAGCGTCATGATGGCGCAGTGGTTACAAGGCAGTATTGCAGGCTAACGCTGCCTATAGCCAGGAGTTCGAATCCCTGACTGGCTCAAGATTGTCTCAGCTTTCCATCCTTCTGAGGTGGGTGAAATAGGACCCAGATTGTGGGAGACAATATGCCGATTCTGTAAACTGCTCAGAGAGGGCTGTGAAGCGATATATAAGTGCTATTGCTATCGGGATCCTCACTAGAGAGTGACTCTACCAGTGTTTGGACTGGCCAACAATTCACACCAGGGAGAAACCATTTGTTTTTATAAAATCTGCATTTAATTTTATCTTATTTGGATGACAATTATTGCTTCAATTGCCAACTGTCCGGCCTATTCTTCCCAGACATCAAACCGGCATATAAAATAAAAGTACAAGTCAGAGATGTTCAGAATTAAATATAAGGAAGACCAACTAATGACAATAGGTGGGACAAACCCCATTAGAACTGACAATGTAGATATTAAAGTAGTGAACAGTTCCTGACTTTTAGGATCAGCCATCAACAGTAAAGGAAGAAATAAGCCTCAGTCCAGCACTTGGTAGAGCAGCCATAAAGGCCTTTGAAAACATTTTTAAATGCCATGTTTGGTCTCTTGCTACAATAATTAGAATTAGGTAAACCATGATCATCTTCCCTATGATCTATGAAGAGAACAATAGAATGTAAAAAACGAAATATAAAGTATATGGAATAGAATAGGTGAAGAGACGATTAGAGAAAAGAGGAATAATGGGATATAAATATATAAACAATAAAATGGAATGGAACAGAATAGAAGCCAAAGCTGGATTTAAACAAGCAGGATAGCATGAGGACTGATGTCTCTGAAGTTTCCCCCGTTGCTGTTCTCTGGATGGCCCTAGTACTACAACTCCCATCACATGCTGCCTTCAAATATTTGGGGCACCCTTTCAAGCCAGTTCCTATGGAATGGTGTTGAGTCCTTAGAAGTTGGAGGGATAATGTCCCTGTAGGGATGGATGTTAAGGGTGGCATTCCTGTAACTGACCTTGTGAATTGCCCTGTTTCCTGAGTTGGCATAGAGACCATTCAGCACCTTAAGATACCTGAATTTCAACTCCCAGAATGCCCCATGCTGACTGGGGGAGTTCTGGGAGTTGAAGTTCACATATATCTTAAAACAGGGGTCTTCAACCTTGGTCCCTTTAAGACTTGTGGACTTCAACTCCCAGAGTTCCTCAGCCAGCTTTGCTGGCTGAGGAACTCTGGGAGTTGAAGTCCACAAGTCTTAAAGGGACCAAGGTTGGAGACCCCTGTCTTAAAAGATGCCAAGTTTCAGACATAGTGTCCTAGACTAGCCTGATGCATTAAACTCCCAAATCTGCTTACAGCTTCGCACAAACCAGGTGCTTCTATCCGGCACTTAGAATAGAATAGAATTTTATTGGCCAAGTGTGATTGGACACACAAGGAATTTGTTTTGGTGCATAGATCACCCGTGTATGTATACAGGGGGGGGGGGTTAGAGTCGTGGTGCGAATCCTGCTTGCCCCCCCTCCCCCTTTCCCTCCCTATTTCATCAACCTTCTTCTTGCTCCCGTCTTTGAAAGAGTTAAGTAGAGGCGATGGATTCCTAGAGCGGAAGAAAAATTTGGGGTTGGAGTTTGGGGGCGGGGGCGGGGGGGGGAAAGAAGAGAGCGCCAAAGGTTTTTCCCATTCCCGGGTCTCGTCTGAATGCCCCCTCTTCGGGACTCTGGCAGCGGCGTTTGCAGAGGGGGCTGAGATCGACCCTGCTCTCTCTCCCTCCCCGGGCCTTTCTGGTGCATGATGGTGGGGGGGGGGCAGAAGAGGAGGTGCGGGGTGAGGATCGAGCCCTTGGGGTCCCCACTTCACGGTGGATTGGGAACACCCGCTGATGGGTTCCTTCCACCCGCCTTGTGCATTTGCAGCTGCAGAGGAGCAGGGAAGGAGGAAGAAGCCCCACCCACCAAAGATCCTGCAGATAAAAGATTTAGGTTGAGGAGAGGTCGTGTTTGTGGAACAGCAAGAGGGTCCCTGGTCTCCTCTTTTCCATGCATGTGGAGAAAGCGAAGCTGCAGTACAGCAGGGAGGAAGGGAGAGAGCTGGGAATCCCCACCCGACCCCCAAAAGATCCTGCACATAAAAGATTGGGTGAGGAGGGGCCGCCTACGCAGAAGAAGCAAAGGGGCACGTGGTCTCTCCTTTTCCATGCATTTGGACAAAGCGTAGCTGCATAGGAGCAGGCAGGGCGGAAGAGAGCTGGGAAACTCTTCCCACCCCAAAAAGATCCCCCAAAATAAAAGATTGGGTGAGGAGGGGCCGCTTAAGCAGAAGAAGCAAGAGGGTCTCCCCCCCCCCTTTTTAAATTTCATTTTGTCACAACAGTATATACAATCATCAACATAAACAATAACCCATCATGAGAGAAAAAAAGTATATATAAGTAAAAGCATGCAACAACTATGTTAATTTGATATAATGAAGGGAACAATAGGACAGGAACGGTAGGCACTTTTGTGCTCTTATGCACGCCCCTTAAAGTCCTCTTAGGAATGGGGTGAGGTCAATAGTAGACAGTTTTTGGTTGAAGATTTTGGGGTTTTGAGTAGAGACTACAGAGTCAGGTAGTGAGTTCCAAGCGTTAACAACTCTGTTACAAAAGTCATATTTTCTGCAATCAAGTTTGAAGCGGTTGACATTAAGTTTGAATCTGTTGTTTGCTCTTGTATTGTTGCGATTGAAGCTTCCTTCTTTCTGGTTTTTCGCAGATTTTGGAAGGAAAATCTATCTGGTTCAGTTTCACAGCAGGAGAAAGAAGGCAGAAATAAAATGGACTCTGGAGGCTGATTGAAAAGAAGATCCATTTATTGGTGAGCAGAAAACCACCAAAAGTTTTTGTGGTTCTGGTACAGCTGACAAAATTGGAGTTGAGGATGGGTAGGTTTTTATACCTTCTGGATTCCTATGGGGGTCATGCCTGGCTCTGTAGGTGAAAAAAGGTGAACAGCATTTTTACAGAACTATAGATATGTCGAGGCAGGGGTGAAATCCAACAGGTTCTGACAGGTTCTGGAGAACCGGTAGCGTAAATTTTGAGTAGTTCGGAGAACCGGCAGAAACCACCTCTGGCTGGCCCCAGAGTGGGGTGGGAATGGGGATTTTGCAGTATCCTTTCCCTGCCACACCCACAGAACCAGTAGTAAAAAAATTGAATTTAACCACCTTTGAGGCGGGCGGCTGGGGGGGAGGGGCAAGATACGGCTGGGCGTTGCAAGGAGATGCCGGGCGAGGCGGGACGCCCCTCAACATGAGTGACATCGAGTTGGCCATACCCACTCAGTCACATGCCCACCCAGTCATATCTAGCCAGCAGGTCATTAGGGCAGAGAACAGATAGTTAAATTATTTGAATCCCACTACTGCCCAGTTCTCCACTTAAGGCACTGCCCTGGCATTTCTGCCCCATTGCAGGGCCCAGCTTGGGCAGCTGTATCTTTGTACTTCACTGCAGCACTCCTAATTCATGCATGGCCTGCGCAGGATCTCCAGGATCTTGCCCAGCCCGTTCAGGTAGCCCTCCGCTTCTTCTCCGGGCCACCCTCAACAACACCCTCAGGGGCTGCCACAAAGAAGAGGGAGTCGGGCTGTTCTCCAAAGCACCTGAGGGTAGAACAAGAAGCAATGGGTGGAAACTGATCAAAGAAAGAAGCAACTTAGAACTAAGGAGAAATTTCCTGACAGTTAGAACAATTAATAAGTGGAACGACTTGCCTGCAGAAGTTGTGAATGCTCCAACACTGGAAATTTTTAAGAAAATGTTGGATAACCATCTGACTGAGATGGTGTAGGGTTTCCTGCCTGGGCAGGGGGTTGGACTAGAAGGCCTCCAAGGTCCCTTCCAACTCTGATGTTATGTTATGTTATGTTAACCTACAACATCCCTTAACAACTACTGTAAAAACTGTGTTTCCCTCCTAGTGATGTGGGGGCTCCCTCACTGGCGAATTTGTCTAGAGTGTTTTGAGGTCCTGAGAAGGGGGTTGGATTGGGAGACCTTCCTGATCCCTCCCAAGTCTCAGATATTGTGAATCTCTGTGTTCCTCAAAAGGAAATATGATTCTGCATTTCTTTTTCTGACAGAGGGTAAAAGATTGTGATCAAAGATTTACCTGCAAGACAACTATCAACAGGCAGTAGAAACATAGGACAAGGCAGAAGCCGCCAGAAAGGATGGAGCCTGGGATACCCTTGGATGCCCCATCGGACACAAGGAGCACTTTGAAAAACCACAAAAAGACACACAAATGCTCAGAGTGTGGGAAATCCTTTGCTGGCCGCTCCCTCCTTTTGACCCACAGGAAGATCCATGTGGGGAGTGGATCCAGTCAAGGTTTAGAGGGTGAGAAATTTTTCTCTGGGAAAAACTCCAAAGATCTAGGTAGCCCGTCCAGACTAAAACCTTATAAATGTGATGAATGTGACTTAGGCTTTGGTCAAAAGTCGCACCTTCTTACGCATCAGAAAATCCACACCGGAGAGAAACCTTATCAATGTCTGGAATGCGGGACATTTTTCCGTGAAAAAGCCACTCTCAGAAAGCACGAGAGGACTCACACAGGGGAGAAACCTTACAAGTGTTCGGAATGTGGGAAGAGCTTTTCTCATAAAGCAAATCTTTGTGTCCATGAGCTGATTCATGCAGGAATCAAACCTCACAAATGCTTGGAGTGTGGAAAATGTTTCACACAGATTCCATCTCTCCGGAGTCATGAGAAAACACACAGAGGAGAGAAAAACGAAAAGTGCCTTGAATGCGGGAAATGTTTTACCTTGAAATCAAACCTGCTGAAACATCAGAGACTCCATACTGGAATGAGACCCTATGGATGCTCAGAATGTGAGAAACGGTTTCTAACTTCTTCTGATCTTCGGACACACCAAATAGGGCACCAAGACGAGAAACCGTATAAATGTGGGGAATGTGGGAAAGGTTTTCTTGAACGAAGGAAACTTGAGAGTCATGAGAGAATCCATACAGGGGAGAAGCCATTCAAATGTGTGGAGTGTGGGATGTGCTTTTCTGATAAATACAACCTTGCAAGGCATCAGAGGGTCCACACAGGAGAGAAGCCATACAGATGTGGAGAATGTGGAAAATGTTTTGCTCAAAAGGGATACCTTTGGGTACATTATAAAACCCACACGGGGGAGAAGCCCTTTCAGTGCAATAAGTGTGGACAATTTTATCGTACCCTAACAACCCTTAAAAAACACACAAAACTGCACACGGGGAACAAAATTTCAATTGTTTAGAGTGTGGGAGAACATTTGCTGATTCATCTTCCCTTAGAAGCCAAATCCATATAGGAAAGAAGTCCTAGTCATATAATCTTAAATTTAAGCATAATTTTCAAGAAGAACATCCCCCTATGGCTGAAAAGAAAAGTTTTCGATAAGTATGTGCTAGTCAAATCAAATCTTTGTTAACTTATTTTTGTTTTCATTTTTGGATATAAAGTATTATTTCAAAAATGTTTAATAACTTCCAATTTTATTACTATTATTTTGTTAGGGGGATTTAAGCTAAATGGAAAGGGGGTTTATATACTTACATCGTTAGCCATTTTTGTCCATTGGATTTGGATCTTTATTATTATTATTATTATTATTTTATTTGATTTTTATACCGCCCTTCTCCCGAAGGACTCAGGGCGGTATACAGGCATAATAAAAAACCGGCAATACAATATACAGATTTAAAATACGATTTAAAAAACTTATTTAAATTAGCCCAATGATTAAAATTTACCATACTAAAACCCCGTTTAAAATTAATAAATTTAAGATTAAAATCCCGATTTAAGCCAGCCCCGCGCGGATAAAAAGGTGAGTCTTGAGTTCGCGACGAAATGTCCGAAGGTCAGGTATTTGGCGTAAACCCGGGGGAAGCTCGTTCCAGAGTGTGGGAGCCCCCACAGAGAAGGCCCTTCCCCTGGGGGCCGCCAGCCGACATTGTTTGGCGGACGGCACCCTGAGAAGTCCCTCTCTGTGGGAGCGTACGGGTCGGTGGGAAGCGTATGGTAACAGCAGGCGGTCCCGTAAGTACCCAGGTCCTAAGCCATGGAGCGCTTTAAAGGTCATAACCAACACCTTAAAGTGCACCCGGAAGGCCACAGGCAGCCAGTGCAGTCTGCGCAGGAGCGGTGTTACATGGGAGCTACGTGTAGCTCCCTCTATCACCCGCGCAGCTGCATTCTGGACTAACTGAAGCCTCCGAGCGCACTTTGGGTACACTTGGGTACACTCTGAGCGCACTTTGTTGATCAATAGGAGGGCTGAAGATTTAAAGATAAGTTTGTAAAAAATGGGATCAGCTATACAATGAAGATGCCCCTGTTCGTAATTGGAAAGTGATAAATCAGGCATTCAGGATTAATTGGAGTGCAAGTAATTTAGCACATATATCGCAGGTTGGGGGATGTGTTAACTTTGAATTACGTAATATTCAGTTTCTTCTTTTCTGTGATATTTCATTATTCATATACCATATTGCATTAAATTGCCCCATTTTAGGACTTTTCTTCCCACTCTTGTTAAGTGAAACCATGGCAATTAAGTTATTAACACGGTTAAGAGAAGCTGGAGAAGCTGGATCTGATATTTTCACGCACAATTAACTTTCTCTTTTTCCCTGTCGTCCCCCTGTTATCGGTTTATGTGCAATTGGGTGCTTTGGGTAACAGACCCTCAGTTCAGTGTTACAATGCCGCAGTGGTTACAAGGCTGTATTGCAGGGTAACTCTGCCTACAGCCAGGAGTTTGACCCTGACCGGCTCAAGGTTGACTCTGCCTTCCATCCTTCCCAGGTTGGTTAAATGAGGACCCGGATTGTGGGGGGAAATATGCTGACTCTGTAAACTGCTTAAAAGAGGGCTGTAAAAGCACTGTGAAGCAGTATATAAATCTAAGTGCTATTGCTATCAGAGGATCCAAACTAGAGAGAGACCGTACCAGCGTTTGGAGTAGTCAAACAATTCACACCAGGGAGAAACAGTTCAACAGTTTATATATTATTTTCCAAATCTGCATTTAATTTTTCCTTATTTTGATGACAATGATTGCTTCAATGGCCAACTGTCAAGCCTATGGTTTCCAAACGCTAAACAGGCATATAAAATAAAGTATACAAATCAGTGAGGTCCAGAATTAAATATAAAGACCGTGAGGTCCAGAATTAAATATAAAGACCGACTAATGACAATAGGTAGAACAAACCTCTTTAGAACTGACAATGAATATATCAAAGCACTGAGCAGCTTCTGCCTTTTAGGATCAACCATCAGGAGTAAAGGAAGTAGCAATCAAGAAAGAAGCCCCAGTTCAGCACTCGGTAGAGCAGCCTGAAAGGCCTTTGAAAACATCTTTAAATGCCACGATGGGTCTCTACCTACAATAATCAGAATTGTGTAAGCCACGATCATCTTCCCTATGATATTCTATGAACAGAATAGAGTAGAACAGAACAGAAAATAAAGTATATAAAGAATAGAGTAGAATAGAAAGAATGGAACATATCCCGAATGTATCCCAAAATGAGCCCCATATGCTGGAAATGTAAAAATAAAGAAGAAACATATTACCATTTGTGGTGGTCCTGCCCCGAATCCCGTAAATATTGGTTAAAAATTAAAGGGTGGCTACAGGAAATCATGAATGAACAATCAGATCTAGAACCAGAACTCTTTATTGGGGATTTTCCCAAAAAAAAAATGTGAAGAGTATAAAATATTTAATACTACACATATTAACTGCTGCTAGGATGTCCTTCGCTCAATGTTGGAAACAGCCATGTATACCTACAGAGAAACTTGTTATACAAAAGTATAACTGCGCAGAAATGGACAAACTGCGCAGAAATGGACAAACTAACGCTGAGTTTAAAAGATAAAGAGACATCCGTATTTCATAATATATGGGAACAGTGGTATAAATGGATAGAAAGGAGATAGACAAGGATAGTTAGTTGTTAAGTATAAACAATAGATAAACCAAGAACACAAATATATACAATTTAATGTTTGTAATCATTGCACGGATTATTGTTATAAGAAAAACACCACAAATAGCTGTTAAGTGATATAACCTTTTCTTTTCTTTTTTTCCTATGTTTTTAATGTAAAAAAAGTTTAATAAAATATATATTTCTTTAAAAAAAGAAAGAATGGAATATAATGCAAGTAAAAATTGGACTTAAACAAGCAGGATAGGACGAGGAATGATGCCTCTGAATTTTCCCTATTCCTATTCTCTGGATGGCCCTAGTACTACAATTCCCATCAAATGCTGCCGTCAAATATTTGGGGTACCCTTTCTGAGCCAGTTTCTTTGGGTTAATGGTGAAGTGCTTAGAAGCCTGATGGATAATATCTCTGTAGGGATGTTAACAATGGGATTCCTGTGATTGGCCTTGTGAATTGCCCTGTTTCCTGGGTTGGCATAGAGACATTTCTCCACCTTAAGATACCTGAACTTCAACTCCCAGACTGCCCCATGCTGGCTGAGGAACTCTGGGATTTGAAGTCCACATACCTGAAAAGATGCCAAGATTGAGAACCGCTGCCCTAGACTAACCTGATGCATTCAACCCCCCAAATCTGGTTACAGCTTCGCACAAACCAGGTGCCTCTGTCTGGCCTTAGGTTGTTGTAGAAAACTTATGTCTTAAAGTGAGGAGACAAGACCACGAAGGATTTGAGAAACAAGAATTAATTTATTATTTCCGCAAATAGGACACAGACCCCCACTCGGGTGGAAAACAAAGGTCTGAGCATCGAGCATGGCTTAAACATAATCTTTTATACTTTTTGGTTACAGACATTGCCATAAGAAAAAAGAAGAAGTTATCCTAATTGGTTGAAATAAACAAAAGCCCATATATGGTCTACTCTTATCATACACCTTCTGGATACACGTGTTACTCTCGATGTCCCCTCCTCTTTGCCACATAGTTACAAAAACAGTTTGTAGAAATATTTCTGCACTTTCCCGAAAGCTTGCAACACCATATACCTGCCCAATGGTATACTTCTGCTTTCTAAGTGACACGTTGACTTTTATACAAGTCGGTAATATCTGATCTTGTTATAATCCTAACAAATAAACATAAAGCACTTGTATTATAAAGCATTGGGGTCTTGCTTCAAGGTCACCTGTGGGCAGTGGTGAAATCCAATTTTTTTTACTACTGGTTCTGTGGACACGGCAGGAGAAAGATACTGCAAAATCCCCATTCCCTCCCCAGTCCTGGGGAAGGATAGTGCAAAATCCCCATTCCCACCCCACTCGGGCCAGCCAGAGGTGGTATTTGCCAGTTCTCTGAACTACTCAAAATTTCCGCTACGGTTTCTCCAGAACAGGGGTCTCCAACCTTGGTCCCTTTAAGACTTGTGGACTTCAACTCCCAGAGTCCCTCAGCCAGCAAAGCTGGCTGAGGAACTCTGGGAGTTGAAGTCCACAAGTCTTAAAGGGACCAAGGTTGGAGACCCCTGCTCCAGAACCTGCTGAATTTCACCTCTGCCTGTGGGGTATGTGTGTTGCAGACATAGTGCAAATCCCGCTTGCCCCTCCCTCCCCTTTTCCCTCCCTATTTCATCAAGCCTCTTCTTGCTCCTCTTCTGCTTGGTCTCAGAAAGAGTTAAGTAGATGCGATGGATTCCTAGAGAGGAAGAAAATCTGGGGTGGAGTTTGGGGGGTCTTAGGAGGGTGGGGAAAAAAAGAAAGGAACGTTTCGGTGCGGGGATGCTGGCAGCGGCGTTGGCAGAAAGGGGTTGAGATGGACCCTGCTCTCCCTCCGGATCTTTCTGGTGTGTATGTGTTGTGTGTATGTAGTGTATGTGTTGTGTGTAGAGGTGGTGGTGCATGGGGGAGAGGGTGGGTGGGAGGAACACCCGCCGGTGGGTTCCTTCCACCCGCCTTGTGCATTTGGGCAAAGCGAAGCTGCAGAGGATTAGGGAAGGAGGAAGGGCGCTGGAAGCCCCCCACCCAAAAAAGCCCATCTGAGCCGTTCCTGCAAATAAAAGATGGGGTAAGGAGGGGCCGCCTTTGCAGAACAAGCAAGAAGGTCCGTGGTCTCCCCTTTTCCATGTCGTGGCGATGGGAGCAGCCCAGCCTCCCCCTCCCCTCCCCACCGTTCTCGTTTTCAATTTGATTGCTGCCTCCCCCCTTCTCTCTCTCTCTCCTCCCCCCCCCCCCGCACCCCTTGCAGGATTAAAATTTCCCTGAAGTGTTCAGTGCCTACTAGGGGTGGATCGGTTTTACAACATTGGGTATTTTTTTCTTTCAAAAAAGGGGGGCAAAGCCAGTGGTGGGATTCAAATAGGGCCTCTTGTGGCTCAGGCTGCTAAGACAGTCTGTTATTAACAGCAGCTGCTTGCAATTACTGCAGGTTCTAGTCCCACCAGGCCCAAAGTTGACTCAGCCTTCCATCCTTTATAAGGTAGGTAAAATGAGGACCCAGATTGTTGGGGGGGCAATAAGTTGACTTTGTATATAAATATACAAATAGGATGACGACTATTGCTAACATAGTGTAAGCTGCCCTGAGTCTTCGGAGAAGAGCGGGATATAAATGCAAATAAAAAATAATAATAATTTAACAACCTGTTCCCTGCCCTAATGATTTCTTCCAACAACCAGTTCACCAAACTGCTCAGAAAGTTAACAACCGGTTCTCCCAAAGTGGTGCGAACTGGCTGAATCCCACCACTGGGCAAAGCCATCTTTAGTTTTCTTATTGCCCGTTGTTTTTTTTTTTATTTGCATTTATATCCCGCCCTTCTCCGAAGACTCAGGGCGGCTTACACTGTGTTAAGCAATAGTCTTCATCCATTTGTATATTATATACAAAGTCAACTTTTATTGCCCCCAACAATCTGGGTACTCATTTTACCTACCTTATAAAGGATGGAAGGCTGAGTCAACCTTGGGCCTGGTGGGACTTGAACTTGCAGTAATTGCAAGCAGCTGCTGTTAATAACAGACTGTCTTAGCAGCCTGAGCCACAAGAGGCCCTATTTGAATCCCACCACTGGCTTTGCCCCCCTTTTTTGAAAGAAAAAAATACCCAATGTTGTAAAACCGATCCACCCCTAGTAGGCACTGAACACTTCAGGGAAATTTTAATCCTGCGAGGGGTGCGGGGGGGGCCCCCAGTGTTGGCCACGTTTGACTTGAGGGGCTCCTGGAGAAGATTAGGGATGCTTTGGTCCATGTTGCTTAGCAACGGTATGGAACACGCAGCTTGGAAAATGGCACAAGGCTGTAAAAGCCACCAGTCTGGGGATTAAGGCCGCATTTCTGGGTGGCAGCAGTGACAGTGGGCTGAAATCCAGGCCTGGGGTCAGTGGCAGATGGCTGAAATGGCTGAAGGCCCCAGGCCTCCACTTGAGGCACCATCATGGCATTTCTGCCCCATTGCAGGGCCCAGATGGGGCATCTGAGGCTTCTTTGTGGGGTGGCTACAGCTTTGCCCCATGCTGCAGTTTTCTTAATTCCTGTGTGGCCTGCGCTGAACCTCCACCCTCTTCAGGGCATCCTGTTGTGCCTCGTCCGCTTTCCCCGCAGCCGGGGCCTTCTTATCTGCTGCCGAACGCTGAGGAATGTCCTAGCATGCCTCCCGGCCCCAGCCCTGGCTCCATGCCCAGACAGGCTGAGGAAGAAGAAGAACCTCCAGCCCCCAGCCCTGGCTCCATGCCCAGGCAAACGGAGCAACTAGACCCCTCCCCCTCCCCCACAGCATGTGAGCCTGAGGAAGGTCAATTACCAACAGCTGCAGACTGGAGTGACCCTCGCATCAGAAGATTGGATAGGCGGAGGCAACAGAAGGAAGGGAGGGGCAGGCCTGGATAAGTGCTGAGTCATGGAGCCACACCCCATGGCCTATATAAAGGATCTGCTTTCTGGCATTCTCTGAGTCAGGCAAAGTCTATCTTATCTTGCTGAAGTCACTTTCTGGTCTCCTGCCTGCCTTGAGAACTTTGCTAGGAGTTTGGCAGGCTGCAGAGGCAAGCCTGATTCGGATTTCCCTGACCCAGCCGTCAGCAGAGGAGTGGGACACGACACATCCATGCAGTTCTTGCCTAGATCTCCCTTCACTTAACAACCCACAAAGTCACTTAACAACTACTATAATAAAAGAGTTTGTCTCCTAGAGATGTGAGGGCTCGTTCACTGGAGCAGGGGTTTCCAACTTTGGCAACTTTAAGCCTGGCGGACTTCAACTCCCAGAATTCCCCAGCCAGCAAAGCTGGCTGGGGAATTCTGGGAGTTGAAGTCCGCCAGGCTTAAAGTTGCCAAAGTTGGAGACCCCTGCACTGGAGTGTTGTAAGGTGCTGCACAGGGGTTTGGACTAAAGACCTTCATGGTCCCTACCAAATCTCAGATTTTGTGATTCTGCACTTCTCTCAAAAAAAAAAAAAAATTCTGCATTTCTTTTCTTTTTTTTTTTTTTTGAACAGAGGGTAAAAGATTTACCTGCAAGACAACTATCAACCGATAATAGAAATTCAGCCCAAGGCAGAAGCCGTCAGAAAGGATGGAGCCTGGGAAACTCTTGGATCCCCCGTCAGGCACAAGCAGCACTTTGAAAAACCACAAATGTCTGGAATGTGGGACATTTTTCTGTGAGGAAGCCACTCTCACAAACCACGAGAGAATTCACACAGGGGAGAAAAACAAAAAGTGCCTTGAATGTGGGACGTGTTTTTCCGTAAAATCAAACTTGCTGCAACATCAGAGGCTTCACACTGGAGAGAGACCCTATGAATGCCCAGAAGGTGAGAAACGATTTGTAAATTCTTCCGAACTTCAGAAACACCAGAATGGCCACAATGAGGAAAAACCCTATAAATGTGGGGAGTGTGGAGAAAGTTTTCTTAAACAAAGGATGTTTCAGAATCATGAGAGAATCCACACAGGGGAGAAGCCATTCAAATGTGTGGAGTGTGGGATGTGCTTTTCCCAAAAACCCAACCTTGGAAGGCATCAGAGGCTCCACACGGGAGAGAAGCCATACAGATGTGTAGAATGTGGAAAATCTTTTACTCGAAATGGAGACCTTTGGAGTCATCATAAAACCCACACAGGGGAGAAGCCATATCGATGCAACGAATGTGGACAATCTTATCGTACCACATCAAGCCTTCGAAGTCATGTGAAAATTCACACAGGGGAAAAAAACTACAAATGTTTAGAGTGCGGGAGAACATTTGTTAATTCATCTAATCTTAAAAGTCACAGCCGAATCCATACAGGAGAGAAGCCCCATAAATGCTTGGAGTGCAATAAATGTTTTTCTCAAAAAAGTAATCTTATGATACATCAGAAAATCCACACTGGAGAGAAACCTTATCAATGTCTGGAATGTGGGAAACCTTTTCTTCAAATAGGAAGTCTTAAAATCCACGAGAGGACTCACACAGGGGAGAAACCTTACAAGTGTTGGGAATGTGGGAAGAGCTTTTCTCAGAAGGCAAATCTTTGGGTCCATGAGAAGATCCATGCAGGAATCAAACCTTACAAATGCTTTGAGTGTGGAAAATGTTTCACTGAGAGCTCATCACTTCGGAGTCACTGGAAAACACACACACGGGAGAAAAATGAAAAGTGCCCAGAATGTGGGAAATGTTTTACCTTGAAATCAAACCTGCTGCAACATCAGAGGCTTCACACGGGAGAGAGACCCTATGAATGCCCAGAATGTGAGAAACGATTTGTAAATTCTTCTGAACTTCATAGACATCAGGAATGGCACAAAGAGGAGAAACTCTATAAATGTGGGGAGTGTGGGAAAAGCTTTATTTCGCAGTACCGTGTTCAGATTCATCAGAGAATCCACACAGGGGAGAAGCCGTACAAATGTGTAGAGTGTGGGAAATGTTTTATCCAAAAATGTGACCTTGGAAGGCATCAGAAGGTCCACACGGGAGAGAAGCCATACAGATGCGTAGAATGTGGAAAATCTTTTGGTTATAAGGAACTACTTTGGAGCCATCAGAAAATTCACACAGGGGAGAAGCCATATCAATGCGTCGAGTGTGGGAGATTTTATCGTACCACATCAGCCCTTAGAAGTCATGTGAACATTCACACAGGGAAAAAAAACTACAAATGTTTAGATTGTGGGAGAACATTTGCTCATTCATGTTCCCTTCGAAGTCACAGCCGAATCCATACAGGAGAGAAACCCCATAAATGCTCAGAGTGTGATAAATGTTTTTCCCGGAAAGTTACTCTTTCGAAGCATCAGAGAATCCACACTGGGGGAAAACCACATAAATGTCTGGAGTGTGGGAAATGTTTTGCCCAACCTTCAGCAGTTTGCATGCACACCATAAATCACGCAGGAGAGTGACCTTACAAAGGGCCTCTGGTGGCTCAGACTGCTAAGACAATTTTATCTATGGGGATTCTCAGTCATCCAGGTCACAAAGGTGCTTTTTTTCAGGAGGCACACTTGGGTTGTCCCAAAGGTCCTTGAGTGGCTCAGACTGCTAAGACAGTCTGTTATTAACAGCAGCTGCTTGCAATTACTGCAGGTTCAAGTCCCACCAGGCCCAAGGTTGACTCAGCCTTCCATCCTTTATAAGGTAGGTAAAATGAGGACCCAGATTGTTGGGGGCAATAAGTTGACTTTGTATATAATATACAAATGGATGAAGACTATTGCTAACATAGTGTAAGCCGCCCTGAGTCTTCAGAGAAGGGCGGGATATAAATGCAAATAAAATAAATAAATAAAAAAAATGTGCAGAGGGCTATAAATCTTTTCATTGAAAATCACAGCCAAAAATCACACCAGAAAGTCCACAGCAGCGATAAATCTCTTCCATTGGGAACAATGTTGGGAATACTTTTTTTCAACAGTCACACCTCGCAATTCAGCAAAAACGTCACACAGTGACAAAAGCAAAATCATACAATTGTTTGGTGTGGGGAAAATGTTTTTCCTAGTCAAATAACCTTAAATACCAATAGAGTAGGAGTCTCCAACCTTGGCCGCTTTAAGCCTGGCGGACTTCAACTCCCAGAATCCCCCAGCCAGCTTTGAATTCTGGGAGTTGAAGTCCGCCAGGCTTAAAGCGGCCAAGATTGGAGACCCCTGCAATAGAGAGTAGATAATCTAACAGAAGTGCATCCATGTTAGGAATTTTAGAAGCTTTGGCTCACATGCAGCAGTAATAGTTACTTACCACACTGAATTACAAGTGTTGGGGAGTATAAGTTGTATTTTGCAGAGCACAGCCAGTCCTTGATTTATGATTGCAATTAGGAACAGATTCCCGGTCATAGATGTATACAGTCATACTTAGTGGCACCCATATGACCAGATCCGATTTTATGACATTTATTTGTCATTTGTGGTCAATAAGCAATAAGCAGTCCTAAGTATAAAGCCGCTCTTCCAAATTTGCTGTCAGTGTTCCAGAAAACCCCTCCTGCAGAAAAGACTCCGAAACCAACATCTTTCAAAGTTCTTTTACTAGCATAGGTAACTGACACAGTTGGAGGAAAACCGAAACTGGGGATTCCGGTTCCTCCCTCAGTAATACAAACCCCAAAATCTCCACCCCTCATGATCCCTCTGACGGTCACATGCTCCAATCCTCAACCGTCCCATGTCGAAGTATCACTCCAGCCACTCCTTCTCCAGATGCGAACCCAGCCTGACCTTGACCGGCAGAAAATGTTATTATGTCTAATCATCCCTTGCACTACCACCCTCCTCCCCTCCTTTCCCACAGAAGAGAATTGTGGCAGCACATGGAAGCCTTCGGCCTAGTGTGGCTTCCAAAGCTGACATTTACATTTTTTGCCCAAAATGCCAAAAAAACTGCAAATTGTGATGCGATGGCTGAAAGATTATGGAACTGGTTGCAAAAGCCAGCTGGTTGCCAAGTGCTCATAATGTGCTCACATAAACCCACTGCCACATATTTTAGCTGGAGAAGTTGGGAGGGGGTTGTTGTTGGAGCGGTAGAAAGTTAGCCATAACAACATTCCGTATTCAAGGCTTTTTGCCTGTGTCTGATGGAGACTGCCTGAAGATTGTATCCAGTTGAATGTGAAGAGTTGATTGGACAATGTGATGAACTTGTGGGTGTGGGGCAGGGCTGTGAACTGTCAACTGGGTGTGGAAAACCTGGAAGCTTTCAGTTTCGGGTTTTCCCAGTTGTGCCAATATGACATCTCTAATAAATTGAAACTTTGAGGAACCTCAGGCCCCAGAGCTTTATTACGTTGGGGGTGTTCCTTGGAACCCTGACACCCAGATACCACCAGAGTAAATGGAAAAGGGGGATGGGGGGGATGAAGAAGAGAAGATTATAGATATAAATGTACAATTATGAAATGATAGATTGGGTAAAATAGAAAAGAAATTGAAAAGAAAGTATATATTATCAGAAGATCAGAGTTGCTCGGATACCAAACAAGGGAAATATCATACAACAAAGAAGAAAGAAAGAAGACAGGAATAGAAGGTAAGATAGAGGAGGTGAAGGAGAGAGAGGGATGGAGGGAAGGAGAAGGAGAGGAAGATAAGTTAGGAGACAAGAGTAGGAGAGAAGGAGAGAAAGGAGGGAAAGAGAAGAGTGGAGGAGAGGAAAGGGAAGTAGGTATGAAGCAAGTAGTTCTTATGGATTTATCCTCTTGAGCAACTTTTTAATCTGTTGCAATAGAATCAGAATAGAGCTGGAAGGGATCTTGGAGATCTCCTAGTCCGGCCCCCTGCTCAAGCAGGAGATCCTATATGGTTTCAGACAAATAGTTGTCCAATCTCTGCTTAAAAACCTCCAGTGAAAGCAAGTTGTCCCACTGCTTAACTGTTCTTAATTTCTCCTGGCCAGCACCAGAATCTATGGTTACTGTTAAATACAAGCACTGTTTCTTTCTTTACTTACTTGTGTAATCCAGTGGTGAAATCCAAATATTTTTACTACCGGTTCTGGTGGGTGTGGCTTGGTGGGCGTGGCAGGAGAAGGATACTACAAACTCTCCATTCCCTCCCCTACTCCAGGGGGAAGGATATTGCAAACTCTCCATTCCCACCCTACTCTGGGGCCAGCCAGAGATGGTATTTGCCAGTTCTCCGAACTACTCAAAATTTCCACTACCGGTTCTCCAGAACCTGTCAGAACCTGCTGGATTTCTTCCCTGGTGTCATCCCTTCCTAGCCATGACAATGCCTGGTATCAAGGCAGGCCTTACGATGTCATAATACAAGCTTGGTCCTTTTGTTCTTGCGTTGCAGTGCATACAAGAAGCTAAGCTGGCATTGTGATGCAATTTTATTCATCGCTTCTTCTGCAAACGGCTTTATAGCTCCTAAATTTTATGGCCAGTAATTAGTTTTAGACCTCAGACTTCATGGCCTCACAGGGATGGGGTTATCCAGTGGTGGGATTCAAATAATTTAACAACCAGTTCTCTGCCCTAATGATTTCTTCCAACAACCAGTTCACCAAACTGCTGAGAAAGTTAACCGGTTCTCCCGAAGTGGTGCGAACTGGCTGAATCCCACCACTGGGGTTATCCTACTGGAAAAAGGGTGGAAGGAAGAACTTTGGACACCTATGTTGTGTCAGACCAAACTGGGAAATCAACTCCACAAGAAGTCAAAAGTTTCCCTGCCACCCCGAGTTTGGAGTATTGGCAAAATCATGCAGGTTTAAATATGTTAATGAAAGGACATATTGACACGAATCAATCTAACCTTTGCTTCTGTTAAAGAAGTTGCTTGTACTATTTTGCTATGGTTAGGGATCATTGGTTAGGAATTCATTCTGTAAAAGAATTGTATCCTTTTCTATCTGGTTTCTCGCTTCTGTAATTTGCTTCAGAGCTAGGCACATCCTTGGGAGACAGTTCCCAGGAACATCCTGCTCTATAGATCAGGGGTCTCCAACCTTGGCAACTTTAAGACTTGTGTACTTCAACTTCCAGAATCCCTCAGCCAGCTTTGCTGGCTACGGAACTCTGGGAGTTGAAGTCCACAAGTCTTAAAGTTTATGTTTTTATGTTTTGATTTGTTTTTGCCAATGTGCAAGACAGAACATTTGTTGATTGAGATTTGAAGTTGCCACTTGTTAGACCGATCTGACACATAGCCAATGTAGGAGTTTATGTAGGAGTCCAGAAATGCCACAGGATTTTAGTTTTAGAAGTAAGGGATACTCTGTAACAGGGGTCCCCAACCTTTCGGACCTCAGGGACCACTAAATTCATAATTTTAAATCTCACAGACCACTAATAAGATCTGCTTAATGACCGGCTGGGTGGGCGTGGCTAGGCGGTCATGTGACTGGGTGGGCGTGGCCAACTTGATGTCACTCACGTCGAGGGGTGCCTCCCCGACCTCTACTTGCCCCTCCCCTCTAAGCTAAGCAGCCACCACGGGAAAGAGTTGGCAAAACAGCTGGCTCAGTTCAGATTGGATCTGACCGAGAAGGAGGCTCAGCAGAAGCACCTCACTGAGGACTACGAGCATAGGCTTTCCAAACAGAGGGAAGACCTGCGGGAGTGCAAGGCCAGGTACCGGCGCCTGGAGGCTCAGCGGCAGTGGTGGGATTCAGCCAGTTCGCACCACTTTGGAAGAACCGGTTGTTAACTTTCTGAGCAGTTTCGCAAACTGGTTGTTGGAAGAAATCATTATGGCAGAGAACCGGTTGTTAAATTCCCTCAATCCCACCACTGCTCAGCGGGCTGAGATGGTCAGCCAGTTCCAGGCCATGATGCAGTCCCACTGGAACGAGGCCCTCTGGCTCTGATCCACCAGCATCACTTTCTTCCAACCTTCGTCCAAAACCCCACACCAGGAGGCTGAAGCAGACCCCAAGTTGGATTTTCTGGCCCCCTATGACCCACACAAAAAGACCCCCGAAGGGGGAGACTCTGTGCAGCAACACAAACGTTCATTGCACGTATCCCACCCAGGGGCCGTAGTTTGAGGACCCTTGATTTAGTGCAATAAAAAAAATGCAAATAATTTTTCTGCAGACCACCAAAATTTTCTTGCGGACCATCAGCTGGTGACTGCTGCTCTGTAAGATAGCAAAGCATGGACAGAGACAGTGGCCTGTACAAAGAATGCTTTAAAGATTACGTTGGGGATGAACCTTTGTCTTCGATGGGATAAACTTTGTTTCTCTTGGCGTAAAATGTATAGAATACTCTGGGCCATTCTCGCAGGGTGTGGTGCTATTCCTTACATTCTTTTCTCTGTATTTTGGAAATAGTAGCACCCAGTGTTGTGGTCCGCCAGCAGCCTGCGGAGCTGGCAATAGAGTCGGACAGCGATAAGGCTGAGGAAGAACATGGACCAGTCCTGGAGGCTGGGGAAGGCCCGGGGGAGGGCTTTGCATCGGAGGCAGAATTGGGGCCATGGCCATCAGGGAGTGAGGTGTGGACTCCAGAGCCTGATAGTATTGAGACAGAGGAACAGGAGGAGTCTGTTCCTAATGCACGCATGAGAAGAGCTGCCAGAAGGCAAAAGCATCTCAAGCAAAGAGGACGACTTGGGAGTAGGGCCAAGAGATGATCGGCCCCTCCCATAAGGCTTAAAAGACCAGCAACAGCGTGTGGGCTCTTTGTCGGAAAACAACATTGATAAACATGATCCTTGTCTTGCTGCATTTATTTCTTGTCAGCGTCTTCTGCTTTTGAACTTTTGCCAAGAAAAGCCTTTGGTAGTTTGCCTACTTAGACCAAGGTTGGTGATAAGACTGATGAATTGTGTTATGAAGCATTTGCTTCGATTTAATTTGGACGACGCTGAAAATGAGTTAATTCTCAGCTGTTCTAATAAAGTCTCTTTGTTTTCGAACTGATTGTGTTTACTACTACCTACTTGGGCCTGAGTCACAACACCAAGCTCATTTTTTGCTTTGGCCAAAGAATAAAAAAAAGTGGTTATTTTTCCAAGCCTCATCTCGCGTTTCACTCTCTTTGGCATCTCAGTGGCACGGGGAAACTTCTGGAACCTTACATTTTTATTCCTCTTCTTCTCTGGTGAATCAGGAAGGCATCTGTCTGAGTCTCTTCCAAATGTTATCTCATTTCCAGTGACTTAAAAAAATTTAGTCCCTTTTGCCCAGATAATGATCTTCCATGTTACCTCATCAAGGATATCTTCCTTGCTCATTATAGGTAATCCTTTGCTTAGTGACTGTTCAAAGTTGCAACAACACTGAACAAGTGATTTATGACTGTTTTCAACTTACAACTTACAACACAGGCAGCCCTGTGGTCCAGGGATGAAATGTAAAATTTGTAACTACTGGTTCTATGGGCATAGCTTGGTGGTGGTGGGGTAATGTGACTGGGTGCGTGTGGCCAACTTTTTTCTTCTTCTTTTAAAAGCATTTTTTCTACAAAGGGACGGGATAGCTCAGGCAGTAGAGAAGCCTGTTATTAGAACACAGAGCCTGCAATTACTGCAGGTTCGAGCCCGGCCCAAGGTTGACTCAGCCTTCCACCCTTTATAAGGTAGGTAAAATGAGGACCCAGATTGTTGGGGGGGGCAATAAGTTGACTTTGTAAAAAAATATACAAATAGAATGAGACTATTGCCTTATACATTGTAAGCCGCCCTGAGTCTTCGGAGAAGGGCGGGGTATAAATGTAAACAAAAAAAAAAACAAAAAAAAAAACCCTCTTCGGCTGAAGAGGTTGTAAAAAATGCTTTTAAAAGCCTCTGATGATCAGGCAACTCAGCTAGGATCGTCAGAGGAGCCTTTTAAAAGCATTTTTTGTACAACCACTTCGGCTGAAGAGGTTGTAGAAAAAATGCTTTTAAAGGGTTCTGACGATCCCAGCTGAGCTGTATGATCATCAGAGGCTTTTTTTTTACTTTTAAAAGCATTTTTTCAGCCAAAGAAAAAATGCTTTTAAATGTAAAAAACAAAACAAAACACGCTCTGATGATCGCGTGACTCAGCTGGGTATGCCCCCCCCCTCAGGAATTTTTGCTATTGGTTCTTCGAACCACCCGCCACCATCACTACCGGATTGGGCGATCCGGTCCGAACTGGGAGCATTTCACCCCTGCTGTGGTCACACGATCAAAATTTGGATGCTTGGCACCCGGCTCATATTTATAATGGTGGCATTGTCCCGTGGGGGATGCAATTACCTTTTGTAACTTTCCGACAAGCAAAGTCAACGAGGAAGCCAGATTCTCTCAACAACCCCATTACTAACTTAAAAAATGTAGCGATTCACCTTAACAACCATGGCAAGAAAAGCCGTAATAGGTGGCAAAACTCGCCTAACAATTTTATCTATGGGGATTCTCAGTCATCCAGGTCACAAAGGTGCTTTTTTTCAAGAGGCACACTTGGGTTGTCCCAAAGGTCCTTGAGTGGCTCAGACTGCTAAGACAGTCTGTTATTAACAGCAGCTGCTTGCAATTACTGCAGGTTCAAGTCCCACCAGGGCCAAGGTTGACTCAGCCTTCCATCCTTTATAAGGTAGGTAAAATGAGGACCCAGATTGTTGGGGGCAATAAGTTGACTTTGTATATAAATATACAAATGAATGAAGACTATTGCTTGACATAGTGTAAGCTGCCCTGAGTCTTCGGAGAAGGGCGGGATATAAATGCAAATTTTAAAAAAAGTGCTTTTTTTCCAAGATGCAGATGTCTTTGTAGACGTTTTGCTTCTCATTCAAGAAGCTTTTTCAGCTTTGACTGGATGTCCCAAAAGTGCTTTTTCAGAAGGCAACTGAACTTTCTTGCTTTTCTTTTTGAAAAAGTTTCGCTTCTCATCCAAGAAGCGTCTTCAAAAAAGACAAACCAGAAAGTCCAGTTGCCTCCTGAAAAAGCACCTGTTGGGACAACCATGACCTGGATGACTGGGAATCTCTACAGACCTCTGACTGGATGGTGGGGAATATATGACATGGGATTTGAGCCAGCAGTGTGCAGCAGCTGCCAAAAAAGCCAACACAGTTCTGGGCTGTATAAACAGAGGGATAGAATCAAGATCACGTGAAGTGTTAATACCACTTTATAATGCCTTGGGAAGGCCACACTTGGAATACTGCATTCAGTTTTGGTCGCCACGATGTAAAAAAGACGCTGAGAGTCTAGAAAGAGTGCAGAGAAGAGCAACAAAGATGATTAGGGGACTGGAGGCTAAAACATATGAAGAACGGTTGCAGGAACTGGGTATGCCTAGTTTAATGAAAAGAAGGACTAGGGGAGACATGATAGATATCATAGATATCCAATATCTCAGGGGCTGCCACAAAGAAGAGGGGGTCAAACTATTCTCCAAAGCACCTGATGGTAGAACAAGAAGCAATGGGTGGAAACTAATCAAGGAGAGATGCAACTTAGAACTAAGGATAAATTTCCTGACAGAACAATTAATCAGTGGAACAACTTGCCTGCAGAAGTCGTAAATGCTCCAACACTGGAAATTTTAAAGAAAATGTTGGATAGCCATTTGTCTGAAATGGTGTAGGGTTTCCTGCCTGGGCAGGGGGTTGGACTAGAAGACCTCCAAGGTCCCTTCCAACTCTGATATTATTATTATTATTATTATTATTTTATGAATGGTTGGAAAATAAAAATAGAAGTTAGAAATAAATGGAGATCAGTGAAAAATAGAAAACATGTTATGATAGAGAAGCAAACAATATGATGATTCTTACTAATATGACTTTTAAGATTATTATATTTAATATCATTCTATTCCTATTAGAAGATACGTTAAGAAGGAGAAATGAATAGATGTATTATGCTCATTATTATTATTGTTAAGATTAGAGAATCAATATGTAATGAATACTGTTGTAAATTCTGATTATTGCAGAGATATTTGTACGCATATGATGCACTGTTTAATGAAATGTTTTAAGTTAAAAAATAAAAAAAATAAAAAAAGAAGTGGTGCTTGCATTGTGAAGGCACAATGTTATTTTCATTACGTTGATGGCAGGCAGTCCTTGCTTACTGACTGCAGTTGGGACTGGAAATCACAGCGATTCCTTTAATGACCATCATAAAAAGGATAATTTGATTTTCCCCGGTCTTAAAAGACTGAGAGGCGCTAACTTTAACTGGGGAGGGGAAAATGCTCTGACATGTGCAATTCTTGTTACTTACATGTGCAATTCTTTTTTTTTTTTTTTGCATTTATATCCCGCCCTTCTCCGAAGACTCAGGGCGGCTTACATTGTGTTAAGCAATAGTCTTCATCCATTTGTATACTATATACAAAGTCAACTTATTGCCCCCCAACAATCTGGGTCCTCATTTTACCTACCTTATAAAGGATGGAAGGCTGAGTCAACCTTGGGCCTGGTGGGACTTGAACCTGCAATATTGCAAGCAGTTGCTGTTAATAATAGGCTGCATTAGCCTGTGCCAACAACAGTTATATTTTGAGGGCTTGAAAAACCAGTCTTGATGGACAGAAAGCCCCATTAGCGCACTGTCTTCTTCATCCACCAAACCATGGCTTGGTTTAACTCTTATTTGTTAAACCCAAAAGCAGCTAGGCAGACAAAGTTGACCTGAGTTGCTCCTAGTTTTCGGCCAGTTTCTGCTTCGTTTTCTTTCCCTTTTAGCAATCACAGGGACTCCTCAACTTACGACCATATTTGAGCCCAAACGTTTTGCTAAGCAAGACAATTAAGTGAGCGTCGCCCTTTTTCCTTCTCTTACCACCGTCGTTAAGTGAATCACTGCAGTTGTTAAGTTAGTCACACGGTTGTTAAGTGAACCTGGCTTCCCCAATGACTTTGCTGGTCAGAAGGCTGCAAAAGGTGATCGCGTGACCCCGGGACACTGCGACCGTCATAAATATGAGTCAGTTGCCAAGGGCCTGAATTTTGATCATGTGACCATGGAGATGCTGCAACGGTCATAAATGTGAAAAATGGTCATGTCACTTTTTTCAGTGTTGTTGTAACTTTGAATGGTGGCTAAATCATCATCATCACCATTTAATAATCCCTGGTAGGGTGGAGTCTGGGCAACTGAATGGAGTCAGCAGAGTGTTTTAATGGCCGGATGCCCTTCCTGTCGCCAATGTGGAGTTTTGTTCAGCAGATATAATCTCAGTGTGCCCCGGGACAGAAATATCTGTGACCCTACCTAGGATCGAACTCACAGCCTCCTGATTGTGAGGCGGGAGCTCCACCGCTCGGCCACCGCACCACTCCTTTTGAACGGTCACTAAATGAACTGTTGCAAGTCAAGGACTACCTAGGTCAGCTACTATAATGTCAGTCACGCCATGCGTGGCCTCGCTGCAGTATCACGGCGTGTGATTTGTCCCCTCCCGCCGTAGACTAGGCTTGTGCGCGACACTGCCACGAAAACCCTCACTCAGAATACCCATCCGTAATTCCATGCTTTTAGTACAGGAGATTAATCAGTTAACTATCCGAGACGGCATACAAAAAATGAAATTACAGAGGAAAACAGGGAGGGATAAACAACAACCAAAACACAAAAGAGCAAAAGCTGAACATAACTCACTGGATTTCTCTTAAAACATGCATAGACTGGCACTGTTTAAACAAGAAACGCCATGGGAAAAAAAACAGACTGTGGCTCTAGATGCTAAAGCCAAATTCTCGGCAACAAAACCCAGCCGTTCAGAAGAGCCTCTTTTTCCAAAGGCACCTGAAAGCCTGGGCTCCATTCAGGCTGCCAGTCCACCGGAGTCTCAGTTGGTCTTCTAAGACAATGGTCCCCAGTTTTTCCAGCTCGAGGGGACCGGCAGGAGAGGAGAGGGGATGATTTAATGTGAGCGGCAGGCGCACTCACGAGCAGACACAACTCCATCTGCGCAGCTTGCGCAGCCTGCTTCCAAACCCCAGCCCCGGTTTCGATTCACACCTCTCTTCTCCAATTCACAGTGCCTCACCTGAGCGGATTCCTACGACGGGGGGAGAAGTTGCTTAAACACAGGGTTACTACTCTACTTTTCCCATTAAACCCACTTTTCTACACATCTATCCAAAGTTCATCAACGACACAGGGCTGGGCCTGAGAAAAGAATCAACAGTTTGTTTCGAACGCAGAACCGGCCATCGTGTTTCAGAAGTTCTGCCAAACTCAGCCACAGTCCAGCAGTAACAAGCACTTCCGTGCTTCGGCTGTTTGGTTTGGGGCGAAGCAAAATCCGGACAGGACAAGCTTGAGCACATCTGATGCGCGTCGGTCCTTCTCCCACCAGCTCCGGCCTGCAACGTCTTTCTTTCCTTGCCACCGATGTCCTTAGGTGATACCTCCCACTGACCGCCCTGCTTTCTTCCCCACCTTCCCAGGCCACCATCATCATCCTCCCCATTCAACCACCGTCATCTGGACCAAGTGTGTTCAGGAGAGATAAAATGGCCGTTTTGTTTCGGCTGTGCCGTGGTGGAATATAGTTCAGAGTCACAGGATGAAGGGGTTCTTTCACGAAGAGCAAAGAGACAACATGAGGGGTCCTTGGTGCTCTCTGAGCTCGCTGGCTTTCTTGCAGACGTTTCATTACCCAAACTAGGTAACATCATCAGTGCTCGTAAGGAGTGGGGTTTGCTGTCACTTTATATTCCGGTGGTTTGCCCTGTCAGTGTTGGTCGCGGTAGTATTAGAGATTCTTTGGTTGGGCTGTTTACTGTTAGCTTCTTCGGCAGTTTCTTGATTGGAGTATTGTTTATGTCTTGATTGTTGGTCTGATAGCAATTGTAACAGCACTTAAGACTTACATACCGCTTCATAGTGCTTTTTACATCTCTCTCTAAGCAGTTTACAGAGTCAGCCTATTGCCCCCAACAATCTGGGTTCTCATTTTACCCACCTCGGAAGGATGGAAGGCTGAGTCAACCTTGAGCCTTGTTCAGGAAGGACGAGTGAGCGTAATTAGCCTGCAATACTGCGTTCTAACCATTGTGCCACCATGTTATTAACCTTGGAGTTAATACCGACTTTGGAGTTAATAAGGTCCATTAATTCCAAGGTTAACATCAGACCAACAATCAAGTAAGCAATACCCCAATTCAGAAACTTGCCGAAGAAGCCAACAGCAAATAGCCCAACCAAAGAATCTCTAAAGACCAAGCGGACCAACACTGACAGGGACAAGCCACCACAGAATATAAACTGAAAGCTAACCCCACTCCTTAGTAGCACTGATGTGGTTACCAAGTTTGGGTAATGAAGCATCTGTGTTGTGGTCCGCCAGCAGCCTGCAGAGCTGGCAACGGAGTCAGACAGCGATGAGGCTGAGGAAGAACATGGGCCAGTCCTGGAGGCTGGGGAAGGCCTTGATGAGGGCTCTGCGTCAGAGGCAGGGCCATCGGAGAGTGATGTGCAGACTCCAGAATCTCCAGAGGCTGACAGTAGTGAGGCAGAGGAGCAGGAGGAGCCTGTTCCTAATGCACGCATGAGAAGAACTGCCAAAAGGCAAGAGCAGCTCAAGCAAAGAGGACTCAGGAGTAGGGTCAAAAGATGATTGGCCCCTCCCATAAGGCTTAAAAGACCAGCAACTGCATTTGGGCTTTGCCGGAAAACGACGTTGATAGCTTCGTCTTCTTGCATTTATTTTGTATTGGTGTCTTCTGAACGTTTGCCAAGAAGGGCCTTTTAGCAGCTTGTCTAATTGGACCAAGGTTGGTGATAGACTGAGGAATTGTGTTGAGCGGAATTTGCTTTAATTTTGTTGGACTATGCTGAGAACGAGTTAATTCTCAGCTGTTTGTTTGTTTTTACACTGACTTGAGTTTCCTACTACCTACTTGGGCCTGGGTCACAACAATCTGCAAGAAAACAAGCAAGCTCAGAGAGCACCAAGGACCCCTCATTTCAACCCTGAGCTCCAAATATTCTCCTTCATTAGAGACAACCTAGCTTGGAAGATTTCTGTCTCTAGATGAGCAATAAGAAGAAGCTACTTAGAAGCAGCTCCTCCTGTGGTGTCATTGCTGGCTCCTTGGCTGGATATCAACCTTGCCTGACTCAGGCACTCATCTGTGTAAGTGTTCAATACACTCTGCCAGGGGTGGGGCAGGATGGCCCTTCTATGGTTTGTGGGCTTCAACTCCCAGAATTCCTGAGCTACCCATGCTGGCTCAGGAATTCTGGGAGTTGAAGTCCACAAGTCATAAGAGCCGTGGTTAAAAATAAATAAAAATAAATAGTACTGCAGGCTACTTTTGCTGATTGCTGGCTGCCTGCAGTTCAGCAGTTCGAATCTCACCGGCTCAGGGTTGACTCAGCCTTCCATACTTCCGAGGTCTGTAAAAATGAGGACCGACTCTCTAAAGCACTTAGAGGGCCGTAAAGCACTGTGAACCGGTATATAAATCTACCGTATTTTTCGGACTACAAGGCGCACTTTTTTGTCTCCCAAGAGTGAAAATGTGTGTGTCTTATAGATCGAATATTGCCGAAGCCCCTCCCACCCGCTGGCTGTTTTTTGGCCTACGTACATCCCGTTTTTGGGCCTTTTTTTGGCCCATTTTTGAGGCTTTTTTGGGCCTGTTTTTTCGGAAAAAAACGGGCCCAAAAAAAGGAGGCCAAAAACACTTTTTTTGTTGTTTTCCTCTTCTAAATTTAGGTGCGTCTTATAGTCCGAAAAATACGGGTGCTTATTTTTATTGCTATAGGTCCCCGCCTCTCTGCTAGGGGATGCTCCGCCTTCAACCTCTTCCTGCATATCAAAAGTCCCCAAGTGACATTATCTCTTTGCTCTTTGTGAAGGAGCCTCTCCCGTCCCATCCCCGCAGCCCTGGACTACATGCCATCACGTGTGCACAGATCAACACACCTCATACAGCTGTTATTTTGATGGAGGTACGGCCCGCTCAAAAAGAGCTCTTCCCATGTAGATCAGTGCTCTGCACATCCCTATGATGGATCGAGAGTTAAAACCAGAGAAGCAGCATTGTAGCATGGCCCAAACGGATCTGCAAGGAAAATTGCCGTGACATGTTAGCAGCGGTGGAAGCGACCCGCAGTAAAAAAAAAAGTTCCCTTTTTGCAGTTTGTCAAACGATGCGATTTCCGTTGTTCAGGCAGATGGTTTATCTCGCTGCCACCACTATAAAGGCCCTGCTGCTTGGATCCATCCAGGACCCTCCCCCCTCAAGTCTCAGAAGGGGTGCAAGTGCTCCTAAACGGTCTGTGACGATAAGATCGATGTCCCCACACAGAAGGCAGCCTAGAACAGTAATGGCTAACCTTTTTGCCATCGTGTGCCAGTGGGGTGCGTGTGTGTGTGTGTGTGTGAGTCTTGCGCACGCGTGCCCACAACCATAATTCTATGCGCCCCGCCCCCGGGACCCCTCTCCCCTGCTCCTGGCACGCAATGGCCCAGTAGGCCCATTTTTCTCACACCTGGCTCCAGAGCCTTTCTAGGAGTTGGGGGTGGGCAAAAACTGCCTTTCCCACACACCCCCTGGAGGTCCTTTGGATGCCAGAAATGGCCCGTTTGCCAACTTCCGGTGGGACCAGAAGTTGGCAAATGGGCCTTTTTTGGCCTCCGGAGGACCTCTGCGGGGTGGGTGGGTGGGTGAGGCAGTTATCACCCTCCCCAGACTCCTAGAGAGGCCCTGGAGGCTGGGGACAGCAAAAAACGGGCCTTCTGGTCCCACTGGAAGTTGGCAAATGCGCCGTTTTCAACCTCCGGAGGACCTCCGGGGGGTGGGGGTGGGGAAGGCCGTTTTCCCTCCCCCGACTCCTAGAGAGGCCCTGGAGGCTGGGGACAGCAAAAAACGGGCCTTCTGGTCTCATCGGGAGTTGGCAAATGGGCCGTTTTCGGCCCCTGGAGGACCTCCGGGGGGGTGGGGAAGGCCGTTTTCACCCCCCCGACTCCTAGAGAGGCTCTGGAGCCAGGTGTGAGAGAAAAATGGGCCTTCCCCCCCCCTCCCCAAGGCCCTCTGGAGGCAGGAAACAGCCTGTTTCCCTACTTCTGGTGAGCCCAGAAGGCCCGAAAACCAGCTGGAGCTGAGCTCACGTGCCCACTGATATGGCTACGCGTGCCAAATAGGTTCGCCATCACAGGCCTAGAATGACGGGTGGGAGACACAAGTGGGAGAAACCCCAGAAAGGATGATCCATTCGGCCTGCTCGAGTCATTGGGTTTGGGGACGGTTGTCCCTCAAAATGTGTCCAAAGTCAGTCTGGAGGAAGAGGAGGTGAACGAGAAGAACTAGGTCCAGAGAGACTAAATCAGGGACGGCCAATCTTTCAGGGTCCAGCAGTCATATTCTGGAATGGTTGCGATGCATTGTGGGCCCCTGTTGCCAAACATCAGTCGGAGGATGTGCCATCACACTTCCAAAGAATGACTTCCTGGCAATTCTGGGATCAGACTACGCAGGAGAGACCCGAGTTCAAATCTACCTTCCAGCACAGAAACCTGCAGCTGATGTCGAGTTACGACATCATACCCAAAGGCCTGTTTCTTGGGTACCCGCATGCTGACGCCATAAACAAGTATGTCAGGGTTGAGGTTTACACTAGGACGTGGCTACAGTTGTTTCCCCTCCCCCCCACTTCCTCCTCCACTTTGTGGATTCCTATGACAATTAGAAGCAACGTTTAGGATAAGACCAGGAGGGAAAGATCCGAGTTCAAATCCACCTTCCATCGTGGAAATCTTCTGGTTGATTTGGAGCTGGTTACCTTGCCGAATTTTGCTGAAGCAACATCCCATCAGGGAGGCTCCAGGATCAAAGGCGGGATATAGCCCTAATTAAAAAAAAAGAAGAGAGTAAACCAATTGGGAACACCCACAAAATTATCCCCCTCCACTCCAGCAATCTTGAATGTTGTTGCATTTGCTACAGAAAAGAAAGTAAACAGGAATCTTGCACGCTGATTCTGCTTGCTGGAAGCCATGTTTTCTTCTTGAAATTCTGTGTCTGGAAGACTCGGCGGTACTGAGCCGTGATGGCGCAGTGGTCGGAATGCAGTACTGCAGGTTACTTCTGCCAGCTGCCAGCAGTTCGATTCTCACCAGCTGAAGGTGGACTCAGCCTTCCATCCTTCCAAGGTCGGTAAAATGAGGATCTAGATTATTGGGGCAATATGCTGAGTCTGTACACGGCTTAGAGAGAGCTGTAGAGTACTGAGAAGCCGTACGTTACTAAGGACTCTCAAAATTGGAGAGTCAAGCATTTCGGCTAGTAGGCTGAGGGAGACTTGGTGGCCAAAGGATCAGAAGATACCTGCCATCCCTGTCTTACAGAAATAGGTCAGACAACTTTGATTATGATGAGATATCCTTAAATCATAGAGCTTTAGAAGTTCAGTTTCGTAGGAACCCACAAGGGATCTTGATATACTATTGATGAGCAATCCTAAATTTCTGGCATCATCATCTTTTAACGACCCCATAATCCCTTGCAAGGTAGTCTGGGAAACTGAATGGAGCTAGCAGAGTGTTTAATGGCCGGATGCCCTCCCTGGTCGCCAATGCGGAGTTTTGTTCAGCAGATATATTCTCAGTGTGCCCAGGAACAAAAATATCTGTCTCTACTAGGATTGAACTCACAGCCTCCTGATTGATTGTGAGGCGAGGGCTCTACCTCTAGGCCACTACACCACTCCTCCTAAATTCCTAGCATATTCCTAGCAAACCTACGATAGGGGATCCTTGAATCGTTATCTCCAACTGAAAGACCTCTGCAAAACTCCAGGCATTTCTATAGATCCTCTCACATCTCCGGTCCTCACTGAGAAGCAAGATCACTGCACAGAATTAACGCTCTTTCCTTCTCCTTCCAAGAATTCAAATTAGGGTCCGGCGATCACTTAGATGTGGCGCGAGCTGAAGATTCAAATTCACTTCCCAGTCCTTGAAAGCGGGGCTGGCAAAAGAAGCCATTGGAAACACTGGACAACCACAATGGGCCAACACACCAAAAATAAAAAAAAATGCACAGACAGACACATATATATTCATATCTAATGCAAAGAAACGGCGTCCATGTTCTACACAAATCTCTTTCCACAACGATTTCTATAGTTTTTCTCCGAAATCTTTCTATGATTAAGGGCTCCTTCATCCTTCTGCCCCCACAAAAATAAAAATAAAAAAATAATCCAAAACCAGAGTAATTTTCATACTCCTAGCATTTAAATCCATCTTCATCCTGCGTGGATTCTTTGATGCAAAGTCAGGGAATACGCCCAACAAAAGCTCTTTCCACATTCCAGGCATTTAAATGGCTTCTCTCCGGTGTGAATTCTTTGATGGCAGCTGAGGTATTTGCTGGTGCTAAAGCTCTTCCCGCACACCAGGCATTTATAAGCTTTATCCACAATATGGATCCGCTGATGGCAGGTCAGGTACCTGTTAGTGCTGAAGTTCTTTCCACACACTAAACATTTGAACGGCTTCTCGCCGGTGTGGATCCGCTGATGTGAGGTAAGGCTGGTGCCTCGGCTGAAACTCTTCCCGCACTCCATGCATTTAAAGGGTTTCTCTCCCGTGTGCGTTATCTGGTGCAAGGTGAGGGAGTTAGCCCAACAGAAGGTCTGTCCGCACTCCAAACATTTGTAAGGTTTCTCTCCGGTGTGGATCCTCTGATGGGAAAGGATGTACTTGCTCGTCGTGAAGCTCTTCCCGCACACCAGGCATTTATAAGCTTTATCCACAATATGGATCCGCTGATGGCAGGTCAGGTACCTGTTAGTGCTGAAGTTCTTTCCACACACTAAACATTTGAACGGCTTCTCGCCGGTGTGGATCCGCTGATGTGAGGTAAGGCTGGTGCCTCGGCTGAAACTCTTCCCGCACTCCATGCATTTAAAGGGTTTCTCTCCCGTGTGCGTTATCTGGTGCAAGGTGAGGGAGTTAGCCCAACAGAAGGTCTGTCCGCACTCCAAACATTTGTAAGGTTTCTCTCCGGTGTGGATCCTCTGATGGGAAAGGATGTACTTGCTCGTCGTGAAGCTCTTCCCGCACTCCAGGCATTTGTACGGCTTCTCTCCCATGTGGATAGTCTGGTGGGAAATAAGGCTCGTTCGTCTCCGGAAAGTCTTCCCGCACTCCAGGCATTTGAAGGGTTCCTCCCCCGTGTGGATTCGGCGATGCGAAGTCAGGCACTGGCGCGTAATGAAACTTTTCCCGCAGTCCAAACACTGAAAGGGCTCCTCCCCGCGATGAAGGCGTTGGTGGTAGCTGAGGCTGGTGCTGTGGACGAAGCGCTTCCCGCACTCGGTGCATTTGTACGGTTTCTCTCCCGTGTGGATCCTCTGGTGGGACATGAGATACTGTCGGGTACTGAAGTTCTTCCCGCACTCCAAGCAGGCGTGCGGTTTCACACCGGTGTGACTGCGCTGGTGGTAGGTCAGGCTTGTCCTGTGACTGAACCTCTTGCCGCACTCGGGACACTTGTAGGGCTTCACGCCGGTGTGGTGTTGCCGGTGGTAAGTGAGGCTGGTGTTGTGGATGAACCTCTTGCCGCACTCTAAGCATTTATATGGCTTCTCCCCCGTGTGGATCCTCTGATGGGAGGAAAGGCTGGTGCTCCTGCTGAAAGTTTTCCCGCACACCAGGCACTTGAATGGCTTCTCCCCCGTGTGGACGATCTGGTGCAAGGTCAGGGAATTGGCCCAGCAGAAGGTCTCCCCGCACTCCAGACACTTAAAGGGCTTCTCCCCGGTGTGGATTCTCTGGTGACAGGAAAGGTATTGCCTGGTGCTGAAGCTCTTCCCGCATTTGGCGCACTTGAAGGGCTTCTCTCCGGTGTGAACTCGCCGGTGACAGCCCAGGTACTGCCTGGTGCTGAAGCTCTTCCCGCACTCCAGGCATTTGTAGGGTTTCTTGGTGGTGTGGCTCTCCCAGTGAGCGATCAGGCTCGACTGGCAGTCGAAGGCTTTGCCGCACAGAAGGCATTGGCTCCATTCAATCCCGTCTTCTATTTTTTCGCGGACCGGAAGCTCGTAGAATTCGGTGTTGTAAGAACCCGGAGATTCATCCTTCACTCTGCTGGCTTCGGTGTTTGGTCTCTGCTTGTCATCCTCCTCGCTTCCAATTTTTCCAAACAATATCTCATAGATTTCTCCATTTTCACTCTCTGGCCAGTCATTTCCTGGCAGGAGGGAAAAACAAAAAGATTTTTGGTAAATTATAAAATGAAGTCTAACATTCTACATTCCATCCATCCATCCATCCCATCCCATCCCATCCCATCCCATCCCATCCCATCCCATCCCATCCCATCCCATCCCATCCCATCTCATCTGGCAGCTATAGTGTTGAGCTGGATTATTTGCGGCCAGAGGCTGCTTGAGGTTTGTGTGTGTGTGTGATCACTTTGCTCTGGAACTTGCCAGAAACGTGGGAGCATTTAGGGAAATGTGGAGCACAAAAGGGGCGGTTTGAACTGCCAGCTACTTGTGTTACCTCTGTGCCGTGCCCCGGGACATCACACTTACCCAAAGAGGAGGCAATGCCACTGTTCTCTGCCATCACATCCCTATGTAGAGCTCTTTGGTCCGGATCCAGCAGCGCCCACTCCTCCTCACTGAAAGTCACAGAGACTTCCTCAAGCATCACCTAAAAAAGCAGCAAATGTCGGCTTTGTACAATTAAAGCAGCGTATTCCTTAGCAAAATCCAACGGGGGTCTTGAAGACCCAGTGGGACAGAACACGAGGCCCCTTGGTCTGTCATGTCCTACTCCTCCTTTGACGGCCGGGTCGGGGAAGTCCGTATCAAGCGTGCCTCTGCAGCTTTGCCAAAGTTCTGTCAGAGTTCTCAGGGCAGGCAGGAGACCAGGATGTGACTTCAGCAATCCAAATTAGACTTTGCCTGACTCAAAGAATGCCAGAAAGCAGATCCTTTATATAGGCCATGGGGTGTGGCTCCATGACTCAGCACTTATCCAGGCCTGCCCCTCCCTTCCTTTTGCTGACGTCACCTCTCCATTCTCCGGAAGCGTGGATCTATCCACTGCATCGTTTCGTCCCCAGCTGCCAGCAATTCCAGCTCGTGGCTGGCTTCAGGTGCACATGCTATCGGGGGGAGGTTTGTTTGCTCGGTTTGTCCGGGCATGGTGCCAGGGCTGGAGGCATGCCAGGACATTCTTCTGCACTATCAGTCTCTGGCTGAGATAGCAGGAGATGAAAGGGGCCCGGCTGCGGAGAGGGGGGCGAGCGAGGCACAACATGGTCCTTGGAAAGGGTTCTTTAGGGATACCCAGGTAGTCCTCGACTTACGACCATAAGCGAGCTCAAAATTTCTGTGGCTAAGCAAGAGAGTGGTTTAGTGAATTTTGCCCCATCTTGCTCGTCACAGTTGTTAAATTGCTGCAGTTGTTAAGTCGGTAACACGGTTGTTAAGCGAATCTGGCTTCCCCATGGACTTTGCTTCTCAGAAGGTCGCAAAAGGGGATCCCGTGACCCCAGGACACTGCATCCGTCATAAATATGAACCAAGTGCCAAGTGTCTGAATTTTGATCACGTGAGCGTAGAGATGCTGCAATGGTCGTAAGTTTGAAAAATGGTTATAAGTCATTTGTTTTCAGGTAACTTCGAATGGTTGTAAGTCGAGGACTACCTGTATCTGACAGCAGCAAAATTCTTTCAAATCCAATGAACTGAATCCCAAGTTATCTTCCTGAGAGATTATCCCCTTACCTGATCCAGCTGTGCAGAAGGTAGGTTACATCCAGTGGCCAGCTGTGGTTCATTCCCTGGGAGAGAGAGAGAGAAAAAATATATATAGATGATTTGATTTCTGGGATCTGGAAGGCGAACTATCAAGATTCCGACTGATGAACCCCACCAAGCAAGCACTGTTGAGACGATCCAATCTTTTAATGCAAAACTTTATTGAGAACATCAATTCAGCACAGAATGAAAGCAAAATCAACTCTGGCTGATTCCCAGGCAATTCAGTATAAGTATAGAATCCTCCCTCCCCCCATTAGTATAGGTCACATTGTCTGTTAAGTATCCAAGTGTTGCTATGGGAAAATCTCCACGACTCTGGCAGACACCTGTGGAATGTCCTTGGTTCCCATGCGATAGTTTATTGTTTTGGTCTGGAATGCACATTCCAATCTCTCCCTCCCTTTCCCCCAGGTCTGTCGGCAAGCTGTGAAGCAGTAAAAGTGAAAGCAGCTGAATACAATTCAAAGCTTGACACTCAGATTCTACAATGAAGGTAGAGAAATGTCGATGAAAGTGTTGTGGTCCGCCAGCAGCCTGCGGAGCTGGCAACGGAATTGGACAGCGATGAGGCTGAGGTGGGGCCAAGGCCATCGGGGAGTGAGGTGCGGACTCCAGAGACTGATAGTAGTGAGGCAGAGGAACAGGAGGAGCCTGTTCCTAATGCACGCATGAGAAGAGCTGCCAGAAGGCAAGAGCAGCTCAAACAAAAAGGACAACTCAGGAGTAGGGCCAAGAGATGATTGGCCCCTCCCATAAGGCTTAAAACAGACCAGCAACGGCGTTTGGGCTTTGCCGAAGTTGGTAGCTTGGTCACCTTGCATTTATTTTTGTATCTGTAACTTCTGAACGTTTGCCAAGAAAGCCCTTCGGCAGTTTGGCTAATTGGACCAAGGTTTGCAACAGGACTGAGGAATTTGCTTTAATTTAATTGAACTATGCTGGGAATGAAGTAATTCTCAGCTGTTTGAATAAAGTTCGTTTGTTTTTTCACTGACTGAGTTTCCTAGGTCACAACAGAAAGTCCACCTATCATCCTTCACTAAACCTCAGGTCCTTCTGAGAAAGATGGGGCCAAAAATGCTTCATCCTTTCCCACAATAATAATGTTGGGAATGGGGCTGGGTGAAGCAAGAAGGACCATCCCAGTTCCTGCCAGAGGGGTGTCTAGAATTTATTTATTTATTTATTTATTTAATCACATTTTTATACCGTCCTATCTCCCGAGGGACTCAGGGCGGTTTACAGCCTATTAAAAACACAAAAACACAAATATAAATACAAGATAAAATACTAATTAAAAAACTTATTGAATAAGGCCGAATTTAAAATTATAATTAAAATACTAAAACCCCATTAAAAACTGAATTAAAATTAACATCCTAGCCCAGTCCTGCGCAAATAAATAGATGTGTCTTAAGCTTGCGGCGAAAGGTTCGAAGGTCGGGAAGTTGACGGAGTCCCGGGGGAAGTTCGTTCCAGAGGGTGGGAGCCCCCACAGAGAAGGCCCTTCCCCTGGGTGTCGCCAGTCGGCACTGCCTGGCGAACGGCACCCCAAGGAGTCCCTCTCTGTGAGAGCGCACGGGTTGGTGGGAGGCAGTCGGTGGCAGCAGACGGTCCCGTAAGTAACCCGGTTTCTTCACTCCTGGTCGAATACCTTCACCCATATCCCACCCTGAGGTTCTGAGAGAGGGACAGGTTCAGGTTCCCCAGGGAGCTTCTGCATCCCAGGAGAACCAGAACTTGGTTCTTCCCATTTCTAGTCCAGCCCCTTCTCTCCCACACTGCTTCCTCCTACAATAAAGAATCTAGATTTCTGCAATGGTTCTCTAATTGGGTAAACGTTTAAAAAAAAACCATGTCTTTTGTTTTGAGGGGTTTAAAGGGCAAAACGCTTTGCTTTTGCTTGCTTTTTTCAAAAGGCAATGGGACTTTCAGGTTTTTCTTTTCTTTTTTTTTAAAAAGACGTTTCGCTTCTCATCCAAGAAGTTTCTTCAGAACTGAAGAAGCTTCTTGGATGAGAAGCGAAATGTCTTCAGAGCGAAACTGGAAAGTCCACTTGCCTCTTGAAAAAACAGCACCTTTGGGATGACTACCCGCATTTCCCTGAAAACAAGACCCTGTCTTATATTTTTTTGAACCCCGAAATAAGTGCTTGGCCTTATTTTCAGGGAGGTTATTATTTTGGGGCACATGGAGCAAGACGGGGATCCTCTTGCCATCTTACCTCATTTCCAGCTCTGTCTCCCTAACCCCAATCAGAGGAAATGGCAGGGACCAGCTGCGCATGCAGTTAAATATTTTTGGAGAGGGCTTATTTTTTTTGGGGGGGGGGTATTTTAACACATGCGCTCAAAAGCCCAATTGGGCTTATTATCAGGGGTTGTCTTATTTTCAGGGAAACAGGCTATCTATAGTAAAGGTAATGTTGTGACTCGTCCTCCCTCCTCTCCTCAGCCGGCCCCTCCCGTCTCCAACCGGGCCTTTTATCAGACTCCGAGTCTGATAATGAAGATGAACGGCCTGTCATGCCTCCAGCCCCCGGCCCTGGCCCCATGCCCAGAGAGGACGCCAGGAATGGGAGGACAAGACTGATAAACTTCACTCATACAGCATGTGTTCCTTTGGCTCAGCCGTCAGAGCAGGAAGCCAGCAAGGTATTGGAATTGCTCTGGTCTACTTCTGACCCCTCCCTTTCCCAGACAGCAGATCCAGCTGAAGACAATTCACAGTGGGAGGATCCTCGCTTCCGGAGATCTGAGAGGCGACGCCAGCAGAAGGAAGGGAGGGGCAGGCCTGGATAAATGCTGAGTCATGGAGCCACACCCCACAGCCTATATAAAGGACCTGCTTTTGGCATTCCAACCTTGATTCAAGCAAAGTCTTATCGAGTTTGCTGATACCGGACCCTATCGCTGAAGTCACAACTTGGACTCCTGCCTGCCCTGATAAACCTCAAAGGAACTTGGTAAGCTGCAGAGGTTTCGTTGCCAAGTTTGTTACGGACTTGCTTGAGTCGTTCGTCGGAGTGGGGGGTGGGACACGACAGGTAAAGGTTCCCCTCGCACATATGTGCTAGTCGTTCCCGACTCTAGGGGGCAGTGCTCATCTCCGTTTCAAAGCCGAAGAGCCAGCGCTGTCCGAAGACGTCTCCTTGGTCATGTGGCTGGCATGACTCAATGCCAAAGGCGCACAGAACGCTATTACCTTCCCACCAAAAGTGGTCCTTATTTTTTCTACTTGCATTTTTTATGTGCTTTCGAACAGCTAGGTTGGCAGAAGCTGGGACAAGTAACGGGAGCTCACCCCATTATGTGGCACTAGGGATTTGAACCGCTGAACTGCCGACCTTTCAATCGACAAGCTCAGCATCTTAGCCGCTGAGCCACCCTTCCTTATGTATAGATAGTATTTTTCAACCTCGGACGTTTTTAAGGGGTGGCCTTCAATTCTCAGAGTTCCCCCAGCCAGCATTCTGGATTCATCATTCATCGTTCCATGCTGGCTGGGGAATTCTGGGAGTTGAAGTCCACTCGTCTTAAAGTGGCCATGCTTGAAATACAAGAATCTAAACCAACCCAATAAAAGACATTTAATTCCTTGTCATCCATGTTTTCTGCCTGGGAAAAACAGCATTGGGCTTTTGCCTTGAGAGCTTTTTAACGATTCTGACTACCTCACCATGACAGTCCCAAAGGTGTTTTTTCCGTTCCAAACTATCCTGTCAGAGCTGAAGAAGCTTCTTGGATGAGAAGCGAAATGTCTTCAAAAGAAAAAAACAAGAAAATCTAGTTGCCTCCTGAAAAAGCACCTTTGGGACAACCATGAGCTGGATGACTGGGAAATTCTACATACTCACCATGACAGCCTTTTTGGGAGAACCCTCACAAAATATGACCCAAATTTTAAATAGCTGTCTAACCCAGATTTATGTTTGCATTATAGGGACGCGGTGGCTCAGGGGCTAGGATGTTGAGCTTGTCGATCGAAAGGTTGGCAGCTCGGTGGTTCGAATCCCTAGTGCTGCCGTGTAACGGGGTGAGCTCCCGTTACTTGTCCCAGCTTCTGCCAACCTAGCAGTTTTGAAAGCACGTAAAAATGCAAGTAGAAAAAATAGGGATCACCTTTGATGGGAAGGTAACAGCGTTCAGTGCGCCTTCGGCATTTAGTCATGCCGGCCACATGACCACAGAGACGTCTTCGGACAGTGCTGGCTCTTCCGCTTTGAAACGGAGATGAGCACCGCCCCCTAGAGTCGGCAATGACTAGCACGTATGTGCGAGGAGAACTTTTACTTTTTACCTTATAATTTTAGTTACGCTTTACCAGCAAAAAGGCGAAGCTGGAAAATGGCCTCCAAGCACTTACCTAATGGAATGGCGATCTTGTCCACTTCTTGCTTGATCCGCCTTACAGGTGGCTTAGGATGAGGCCCTTGTATTTTTTTTCCTACCCTGGGAAAGTTGGTAGGTTCTGCCACAACTCGGTCCTTCGAAGGAAAAAGAAAATGATAAAACCCCAAAGAGCAAAGAGGAAGATGAAAAAAGAAATACAGGTAGTAGGAATAATGGATGGAAACTGATCGAGGAGAGATTCAACCTAGAAATAAGGAGAAATTTTCTGACAGGGAGAACAATCAACCGATGGAACAGATTTTGCCTTCGGAAATTGCGGGCGTTTCATCACTGAAAGTTTTCAAGAAGAGACTGGATTGCCATTTGTCAGAATTGGTGTAGGGCAGCGATGGCTAACCTTTTTGCCACTACGTGCCAGGCTAGGGGTGGTGGTGGGGTAGCGTGTCCGTCCACACCCATAATTCTATGTACCCCGCCCCCATGCATGCGACACCCCCCCCCTTGCTCCTGCCATGCGATGGCTCGGTAGGCCCGTTTTTCTCTCTCACCTGGCTCCAGAGCCTCTAGAAGGGGCCACCCAGTCGGCAGCTGTTGGTAATTGACCTCCCTCAGGCTCACATGCTGTGGAGGAGGGGAGGGGTCTAGTTGCTCCGTTTGCCTGGGCATGGAGCCAGAGCTGGGGGCTGGAGGTATTTCTTCTTCTTCAGCCTGTCTGGGCATGGAGCCAGGGCCGGGGCCGGGAGGCATACTAGAACATTCCTCCGTGTTCGGAAGCAGATAAGAAGACCCCGGCTGAGGTGAGATTGGATGAGACACAACAATGGCCTTCCCCACCAGAAGAAAGAAAGGCTCTGGAGGCTGGGGACAGCAAAAAACAGGCCTTGCCCACCACCCTCCGAGGCCCTATGGAGGCAGGAAACAGCCTGTTTCCCTACTTCTGGTAGGCCCAAAAATCAGCTGGCTGGCAGGCGCATGCACGGTTGGAGCTGAGCTCGCGTGCCCACTGATATAGCTATGCGTGCCATAGGTTCGCCATCCCGGGTGTAGGGTCTCCTGCTTGGCCAAGGGGTTGGACTAGATGACCTATAAGGTCCCTTCCAACTCTATTATTCTGTTACAGTCCTCGACTTGCAACAGTCCATTTAGTGACTGATCAAAGTTGCAACGGCTCTGAAAAAAGTGACTTATGACCATTTTTCACACACACCACCATTGTAGTATCTCCTATGGTGCCATGATCAACATCCACCTTCTGACAAGCAAAGTCAACGGGGAATCCAGATTCACTTAACAACCGTGTGACTAACTGAACAAATGCAATGATTCACTTAGCAACAGAAATTTAGGGCTCAATTTTGATCCCCCAAAAGGAGGGGAAAAGTCTGGTTGCATATTCACCATTAATATTGTAACTTGTATACAGGTCCTTGACCTACGACCAAAATGGAGCCCAGAATTTCTGTTGCTAAGCAAGACAGTTGTTAAGTGAGCTTTGTCTCATTTTACGACCTTTCTCACCACAACTGTTAAGTGAATCGCTGCAGATGTTACGTTAGCTTCCCCGTGGAACGACTTGTCTCCAGAAGTTGTAAATGCTCCAGCACTGGAGGTTTTGAAGAAGAGATTGGACAACCATTTGTCTGAAATAGTATAGGGTCTCCTGCCTGAGTAGGGGGTTGGACTAGAAGACCTCCAAAGTCCCTTCCAACTCCTATTCTTCTTCTTCTTCTTCTTTTTTTTTTTTGAATTTATATCCCACCCTTCTCCGAAGACTCAGGGCGGCTTACATTGTGTTAAGCAATAGTCTTCATCCATTTGTATATTATATACAAAGTCAACTTATTGCCCCCAACAATCTGGGTCCTCATTTTACCTACCTTATAAAGGATGGAAGGCTGAGTCAACCTTGGGCCTGGTGGGACTTGAACCTGCAGTAATTGCAAGCAAGCTGCTGTTAATAACAGACTGCATTAGTCCGTTGAGCCACCAGAGGCCCCTACTCTACTCTACTCTACTCTACTCTACTCTACTCTACTCTACTCTAAAATGCAGTGAGCAGAAAGCAGCTGAGGGATGCTCAAGCGAACCATCTCAAGGCCCTGTTCTCACCTGCTGCCTTTTCTCCTCCGCCTGGCTCAGCAGGAAGCCTTCGGCCAAGGCCACCGCCTGGGAGCAGGTCTCCGCCTTACATTCCCGCACCCAGTTCTTCATCTCCGGGGGCAGGACGGCCAGGAACTGCTCGAGGATCACCAGGTCCAGCATCTCAGCCTTGGAGTGCATCTCCGGCTTCAGCCACTGATGGCAAAGATCGTGCAGTTGGCTGCAAACCTCTCGGGGACCCTTCGCATCCTGATAGGCGAACTGCCGGAAGTGTTCTCGCCGGACATCGGAACCGGGCAGGTCCTTGATCGGGATTTTCTGCACCTCAGGTTCTCTGCTGCTCGAACCCCGGAGACGATACGGAGTCTTTTTGGCCTCTGGGCAGACCTTCTTCTTCCCCGATTTCTTCTCCGATCTGTGATCCAGCTCGGCCTGTGATGCGGCCATGTTGGGCCTGTCCTGCAAGGTCATCTCTGACGGCATAGTTCAATGCTTTCTCTTCCCGACCAAGACTGACCCAAACAGCAGGGCTCTGCCAAGTCCTGCCAAGCCCCCGAAGGGCTCGGATGGACCCTTCTGACAGGAGACGCTGTTAGGCAGCCCAATTGCAGCTCCTCTGCCTGCAGACAAGGGAAAAACCAAGACCCGATTCACATGTTGCGGGTAAAAACCTTAAACCCAACTTAGCGAAAGACGTCCGCAGCGTTCACATGATCTGCCTGAGCAAAGAAATCACACGACGGCTTACGGTGGGGGGGGGAGGGGTAAGCCTTTTTAAACAACACACTGGGGAACTTGGATTGCCCCCCTCTCCTACTCGAACATCTTCCCCACCACAGAGTGAGAAAGGGATGAGATCAGATGAGAATCTCAAATTTAGGTCTACAACAGGGGTCCTCAAACTAGGCCAAAGCTATTAATCCGGCACACGCGGGACCACAAGGTTGCTCCGTCCACATCGCCCCACCTACCTATCAGTCTTCTGGAGGCAGAGGAGGCCAAAACCCGGCCTACAGAGAGAGGGGGCGAGGGAGAGAGAGAGAGGGAGGGAGGGAGGGAGAGAGGGGGGGAGAGAGAGAGGGGGGAAGGGAGAGAGGAGGGAGGAGGAGAGAGAGGGAGGAGAGAGAGATAGGGAGAGAGGAGGAGAGGAGAGAGAGAGGAGGAGAGAGAGGAGGAGAGAGAGGGAAGGAGGGAGAGGGGGAGAGAGAGGGGGGAAGGGAGAGAGAGAGGGAGGGAGGGAGAGAGAGGGAGGGAAAGGGGAGAGAGAGAGGGAGGGAGGGAGAGGAGGAGAGAGAGACAGAAGTCTCTCTCTCTCTCTCTCTCTCTCTCTCTCACACACACACACACACACCACAAGGCAGCTACATATCTTCACTAATCCTCTTTCCACCCCCAGGAGCAAAACAAATTGAAGTTTAATTTATGTGTATTGTTTAATGGACTGCTAAATTGGCCACGTCCACCCAGTCACATGTCCACCTAGCCACACCCACCCAGACAGTCCGCCCCCCCCAACTTTTTGAGGGAGTGTGAGTTGGCCCCCTGTTTAACAAGTTTGAGGACCCCTGGACTACAACAACCCCGAGAGGTAGGCTCAACTGAGAGAAGACTGCTTCAGACCCCTAGAGCAGCGTTCCCCAATCTTTGTGGGTTGGCGGCCGGAGGGGAGGGGGCAGGCGCCTTTATACAAACACACGCATGAGTGAGCGAAGCTGCACGATGGCCTCTGTGATGCTAGCGCCTGCACAACACTCGCCATGATGCTGACAACACTAGCGTGAGTGGGTGGGCATGTGCGCACACGCACCTGCCCAAGAGAGCTTTCATGACTGAAAGAGGGCCAAAACCTGGATTTCACCATTCCTAGTCTCCCCTTTTCCCTCTTGTCTCCCACCCTGGCTCTGGGGATAAAGGGGATATTCATGATAGGGGCTAGGATGTTGAGCTTGTCGATCAAAAGGTCGGCATCGGCAGCTCGGCAGTTCGAATCCCTGGTGCTACCATGTAATGGGGTGAGCTCCCGTTACTTGTCCCAGCTTCTGCCAACCTAGCAGTTTCGAAAGCACGTAAAAATGCAAGTAGAAAAAATAGGGACCACTTTTGGTGGGAAGGTAACAGTGTTCTGTGCGCCTTTGGCGTTGAGTCATGCCGGCCACATGACCACGGAGACGTCTTCGGACAGAGCTGGCTCTTTGGCTTTGAAACGGAGATTAGCACAGCCCCCTAGAGTCGGCAACAACTAGCACGTATGTGTGAGGGGAACCTTTACCTTTATTTATGAATAGGTCCCCTAGGGAGCTATGCCGACCCACCTCAAATGCATCTCTGGGCACATTTTCCTGCTCCACTTTTAAAGAACAAAGGTCTGTTCCCCTCGCACATATGTTCTAGTTGTTCCTGACTCTAGGGGGCGGTGCTCATCTCCGTTTCAAAGCCAAAGAGCCAGCGCTGTCCGAAGACGTCTCCGTGGTCATGTGGCTAGCATGACTAGATGCCAAAGGTGCAAGGTGTTACCTTCCCACCAAAGGTGGTCCCTATTGTTCTACTTGTATTTTTTATGTGCTTTCGAATTGCTAGGTTGGCAGAAGCTGGGACAAGTAGCGGGAGCTCACCCCGTTACGCGGCAGCACTAGGGATTCGAACCGCTGAACTGCTGACCTTTCGATTGACAAGCTCAGCATCTTAGCCACTGAACCACCACATCTCTATGTACTTACTTTAAGGCAGGGGCCCCATTCGGAATTGGGCCGTGCAAGCAGTGGGAGAGCCTGTATGTGTGTGTGTGTACAGTTCCACTTGCATGAGAGGCAGGCGAGTATGTGCACATGTGACGCTCCACTTGTGCAAGCGTCGTGCGTGCGAGCCCGCCACTCATGCATATAGAGCTGCGTACACTTGCCGTTCGCACGGAACCATCTCCTCTCCCCATCTTTACTGCTGCCAGTTTACAAAGCTGGAAAGGTGGAGACTACTATTTTAAGGTACCCAATGAATGTACAAAATAGGCAGTAAGGAAGAAGGGGAATTCAGACACAAAACTGATTACCATATGTAGAAAACAAACACAGGGTCAATCAAAAAGATCTCAAATGCCTACACACCAACGCACAAAATATGAAGAATAAATAGGGCGAACTGTAAATCCAAGTATATGAGGGCAGATATGATATTGTTCCCATTATATAAACTTGGTGGGATGAAACCCATGAATGGAATATATACCTAAAGGTAAAGGTAAAGGTTCCCCTCGCACATAGGTGCTAGTCGTTGCCGATTCTACGGGCGGTGCTCATCTCCGTTTCAAAGCCAAAGAGCCAGCGCTGTCCGAAGACGTCTCCGTGGTCATGTGGCTAGCATGACTAGATGCCAAAGGTGCAAGGTGTTACCTTCCCACCAAAGGTGGTCCCTATTGTTCTACTTGTATTTTTTATGTGCTTTCGAATTGCTAGGTTGGCAGAAGCTGGGACAAGTAGCGGGAGCTCACCCCGTTACGCGGCAGCACTAGGGATTCGAACCGCTGAACTGCTGACCTTTCGATTGACAAGCTCAGCATCTTAGCCACTGAACCACCACATCTCTATGTACTTACTTTAAGGCAGGGGCCCCATTCGGAATTGGGCCGTGCAAGCAGTGGGAGAGCCTGTATGTGTGTGTGTGTACAGTTCCACTTGCATGAGAGGCAGGCGAGTATGTGCACATGTGACGCTCCACTTGTGCAAGCGTCGTGCGTGCGAGCCCGCCACTCATGCATATAGAGCTGCGTACACTTGCCGTTCGCACGGAACCATCTCCTCTCCCCATCTTTACTGCTGCCAGTTTACAAAGCTGGAAAGGTGGAGACTACTATTTTAAGGTACCCAATGAATGTACAAAATAGGCAGTAAGGAAGAAGGGGAATTCAGACACAAAACTGATTACCATATGTAGAAAACAAACACAGGGTCAATCAAAAAGATCTCAAATGCCTACACACCAACGCACAAAATATGAAGAATAAATAGGGCGAACTGTAAATCCAAGTATATGAGGGCAGATATGATATTGTTCCCATTATATAAACTTGGTGGGATGAAACCCATGAATGGAATATATACCTAAAGGTAAAGGTAAAGGTTCCCCTCGCACATAGGTGCTAGTCGTTGCCGACTCTACGGGGCGGTGCTCATCTCCGTTTCAAAGCCGAAGAGCCAGTGCTGTCCGAAGACGTCTCCGTGGTCATGTGGCCGGCATGACTCAACGTCAAAGGCGCACGGAACACTGTTACCTTCCCACCAAAGGTGGTCCCTATTTTTTCTACTTGCATTTTTACGTGCTTTCGAAACTGCTAGGTTGGCAGAAGCTGGGACAAGTAACAGGAGTTCACCCCATTACACGGCAGCACTAGGCATTCGAACCGCTGAGCTGCCGACCTTTCGATCAACAAGATCAACGTCCTAGCCCCTGAGCCATCGCGTCCCTCTAATATATAGCTAGAAGTATTTAAATTGTTTAAAAGAAACAGACCTAATAAAAGGGGAGGTGGAGTTGTGATATATATAATAAATAACTACATCTCTACAGAAATAGAGTAGAGCAATGGTGCAAACCACCTTGAATGCATTAGGGCCAGGTGTATATTACTGGCCACCTAAACAGAAGAAATAGATGGATTTCTTGTTAGTCAGTTAACTAAGGTATGTAGGAAGCACACCACATTAGTAATGGGGGACTTTAACTACCCTGACATCAACTGGGAGACAAACTCTGCACCTAGTGGAAGACCGAACAAATTCCTGACAAACCTAACAAACATCTTTGTCTCCCCAAAGATAGAGAAAAGAGCTAGAGGATCAGCCACACTGAACTTAATTCTGACTAACAAAGATGAAATGATAGGAGGTGTTGAAGTTATAGAAATCTTGGCAGGTGGGGGGAGTGATCATACAACACTGGAATTCAACATTATGCAAGCACAAGCAATAGAACAAAGTCAAACTAGAGTTTTGCAGATTTCAGTAAATTTAGAGAGAGCAGATTTCAATAAATTTAGAGAGAGCTTGGGAAGGATTCCAGGGATATAAACCCTCAAGGGGAAAACAACCTCAGAAGCTTTGGAAACCTTGAAAAGTGAGAGTATAAAAGCCCAATCTAGCACAATACCAATGAAGAAAAAAAACAATAGCTGTTCAAAAGAAACCAAGGACTTTGATAAATTGAAAGACAAAAAGGACAAGTATAAAAAGTGGAAAGAGGGGCACATAGCTAGGGCAGAATATCAGCAAATATTCCGAATCTGCAGAGATGAAGTCAGGAAAGCAAAGGCCCAAGATGAACTAATGTTAAAAAAAACCCCAAAATAAAAGCTTCTTTCAACATGTAAAGAAACAAAACAAAAACCAAAACCCCCAAAACCAAAAACCCAAGGAAAACAATTGGTTCATTAACTGGAGAAAATGGCAAGAAAGTGTTAAGTAGCAGGGAGAAAATGGAAGTGTTTGACTCATTGTTTGCATCTGCCTTTACACAAAAGCAAAAAAACAACAAAAAACAGTCCAACATATAAAAAAAAATTTCTATAAATTGAAGAATAGGAATGCAAGTCAAAATAAGCAAGAAAATGGTAAGAGAACACTTATCCATTCTAGGTGAATTCAAATCACCAGGACAATGAATGAATATGAACAGAATAGAGCTGAAAGGCACCTTGGAGGTCTTTTAGCCCAGGGATCTCCAACCTTGGTCCCTTTAAGACTTGTGAACTTCAACTCCCAGAGTTCCTCAGCCAGCCACAAGTCTTAAAGGGACCAAGGTTGGAGACCCCTGTTCTAGCCCATGCCCCTATTCAAGCAGGACAACCTGTACCAGGGGTCTGCAAACTTGGCTCTTTTAAGATTTGTGGACTTCAACTCTGGCTGAGGAACTCTGGAAATTGAAGTCCACAAGTCTTAAAAGAGCCAAGTTTGCAAATCCCTGACCTATACTATTTCAGATAAGTAGCTGTCTAGTTTCTTCTTAAAAACTTCCAGTGGTGGTGCGCCCACTAAGTCTGTTTTTTCTTATAAAATTTTTTATTTTATTTCTTATAAGCATATTATAAGTTGCCTTTCGGGTGCATTTCAAGGTTTTGGTTACCACCTTTAAAGCGCTCCATGGCTTGGGACCTGGGTACTTACGGGACCGCCTGCTGTTACCTCATGTCTCCCACCGACCCGTACGCTCGCACAGAGAGGGTCTTCTCAGGGTGCCGTCTGCCAGACAATGTCGGCTGGCGGCCCCCAGGGGAATGTCCTTCTCTGTGGGGGCCCCCACTCTTTGGAATGAACTTTCCCCTGGTTTACGTCAAATACCTGACCTTCGGACTTTTCGCCGCGAACTGAAAACATATCTGTTTGTTCGTGCGGGGCTTTCTTAAATTGTCTAGTTTTAAATTTTAAATTTCTTTTAGTTTTAATTTGGGGTCTTTTAGATTTTTAACTATTTTAATTTCGGCCACACTGTATAATAAGTTTTTTAATTTACTTTTAACTGTACATTGTTTCTTTTTTACTTTGGCTGTACACCGCCCTGAGTCCTTCGGGAGAAGGGCGGTTTATAAATCTAATAAAATAAATAAAAATAAAATAAATAATATTAAAAATGTACATTCCCTTATTCATAGTTAATCACACATATACATATATTTTCTAAAGAAAGAGAAACAAAAAAAAAAAGATTTTCAATTATATTCGGGGTTGCTTTTCTACCCTTTCTTCTCCCTTATTGTACAACAAACCTTCTCCTCCTCCATCTTTCTTTCCCTTCCCTACTTTCTTCTATCCTCTCTTACTTTCTTCTTTCCTTCTCTCTTTCCCTTTCCTTTCCCCCACTCCTCCCTTTTCCTCCCCCTTTCTAACCTTCTCTCCTACTCTTTTCCCTACCCTTTCTTCCTCTCCATTTCCCTTTCTTCCATTCCTCTCTCTCCTTCTCCTCTCCTCTCCTATCTTACCCTCTATTCCTCTCTCCTTTCATTATTCTTTGTTGTCCACTATTTCCCCTATTTGGTATCCGAGCAACCCCAATTTTCTATTAATATATACAATATATTATTATTCAATTATATATATACAATCATATATATATAATTGAAAAGAGCGCCTACAATGTCTGAAGGCAAGCTGCTCCATTGGTTAATTGTCCTCACTGTTAGGAAGTTTCTCCTTAAAATGGATTACTAGATGGATTACATTCCAAGGTTCTGAAGGAATTGGCAGACGTGATCTCAGAACAACTGAAACATATTTTTTCAAAGATCCTGGAGCACTGGGGAACTACCAAATGACTGGAAAAGCGCTGATGTAGTTCCCATCTTTTAAAAAAAGGAAAAGAAATGGATCCAGGAAGCTACAGATCTATCAGCCTGACCTCAACACCTTGGGAAGATTCTGGAAAAGATAAGCAACGAATCTGCGAACGCCTACAGGCAAACAAAGTCATAACCAGAAGCTAACATGGATTTGTCAAACAAACAGATCATGCCAGACAAATCTTGTTGCATCCTTTGACGATGTGACAAAATTAGCAGCCAGGTGTGGCTCAGGCTGTAAGAAGCCTGTTATTAAACACAGCTGCTTGCAATTACTGCAGGTTCTAGTCCCACCAGGCCCAAGGTTGACTCAGCCTTCCATCCTTTATAAGGTAGGTAAAATGAGGACCCAGATTGTCGGGGGGGCAATAAGTTGACTTTGTATATAAATATACAAATAGAATGAGACTATTGCCTTACACACTATAAGCCGCCCTGAGACTTCGGAGAAGGGCGGGATATAAATGTAAATAAATTTTAAAAAAAGTTTCTTCAGAACTTTGGGGTGTAAACCATCTGGTCCTGATGATTTGACCTTGTCTAGAATGGACAGGTGTCCATTTTTCTTGCTTATTTTGACTTGCACTCCTAATCTGAATTTTACAGTATATATATATATATATTTGGATAGGTTTAAAAATGACTTGCACCAAACCCTTCAACTTCAGGAAAATTATCATTTTATGCTATACCTCTCACTACAGGAAATCCTTGACTTAACTACAGTTCATTTAGGGACCGTTCGAAGAATAGAATTTTTATTGGCCAAGTGTGATTGGACACACAAGGAATTTGTCTTGGTGCAGATGCTCTCAGTGTACATAAAAGAAAAGATACGTTCATCAAGGTACAACATTTACAACACAATTGATGATCAATATATCAATATAAATCATAAGGATTGCCAGCAACAAGTTATAGTCATACAGTCATAAGTGGAAAGAGATGGGTGATGGGAACTATGAGACGATTAATAGTAGTGCAGATTCAGTAAATAGTTTGACAGTGTTGAGGGAATTATTTGTTTAGCAGAGTGATGGCCTTCGGGAAAAAACTGTTCTTGTGTCTAGTTGTTCTGGTGTGCAGTGACTTATGACCATTTTTTACAGTTGCAATCTTTGCAGGTCACGTAGTCAGGATTCAGAAGTTTGGCAACTGACCCTTATTTACGACGGTTGCAGTGTTCCCGGGTCACGTGATCACATTTTGTGACAGGGCAGTGATTCACTGAACGACCGCGGCAAGAAAGGTCGTAAAATGGGGCAAAACTCACATCACAAGTGTCTCGCTTACCAACCAAAAATTTGGGACTCAGTTGTGGTCGTACTTCGAGGACTACCTGTACTGGGAAATATTCCTTTTGAAAGAAAGGTATGCTCATACAGTGTGTGTGTATGTGTGAAAATTTGTACACATCAAGCAACCACAAAGAATTTCAGCAGAAATTCAGGCAAGCTGCAAACCCTCCACCCCATTAGACTCCACTTGATAGTAAGACCTGAAGTTACTGTATTTTTCGGACTATAAGATGCACTCCCGCCCCGCCCAAAAAAAGTGAGTGGAAATGTCTGTGCGTCTTATAGACCAAATACGGGCCTGTTTTTGGCCTCCAGAATCCTCTGCGCATCACGTTTTTGCCCTCCCCGGCCCCCAGACGCACTCTGTGGTGCTCCGCACGTCCTGTTTTTGCCAATAATGGGCCCGTTTTTGGCCTCCTGAACCCTCTGCGTGTCCCATTTTTGCCTTCACCGGCCCCCGAAGGCACTCTGCAGGCCAAAAACGTGCGCGTTTTTGGCGAAAATGGGATGCACAGAGGGTTCTGGAGGCCAAAAACGGGCCTGTTTTTGGCCTGCAAAGTGCTTCTGGAGGCCGAGGACTGCAAAAACAGGACGCGCAGATGCCAAAAACTATTTTTTTTTCTTCCTCTAAATCTAGGTGTGTTTTATAGTCTGAAAAATACGGTAAATTTCTCCTTCACGTTCATCAAAACTTAGATTTCTTTACTCTTGAGGGAAGCTAAGGAGTTGTGGGGGGGGGGAGCGGGGAGGGAAGAGGGTTTCCTTTATCCATCCTCTCGTCCTTCATCCCCAATTTATTTATTTATTAATCTATTTATTAATCACATTTATATACCGCCCTATCTCCCGAAGGACTCAGGGCAGTTCACAGGCAAATAAAAACATATAAATACAGATTAAAATAACAATTAAAAACTTATTCTACAAAGCCGAATATTTAAAAACAGTATAAATAATAAAACCCATTTAAAACCAATAAATTTAAAATCTAATCCAGTCCTGCGCAGATGAATAAGTGTGTTTTAAGCTCGCGACGGAAGGTTCGGAGGTCCGGAAGTTGACGAAGTCCTGGGGGTAGTTCGTTCCAGAGGGTGGGAGCCCCCACAGAGAAGGCCCTTCCCCTGGGCGTCGCCAGACGACACTGCCTCGCTGACGGCACCCTGAGGAGTCCCTCTCTGTGAGAGCGCACGGGTCGGTGAGAGGTATTCGGTAGCAGTAGGCGGTCCCGTAAATAACCCGGCCCTATGCCATGGAGCGCTTTAAAGGTGGTTACCAAGACCTTGAAGCGCACCCGGAAGGCCACAGGTAGCCAGTGCAGTCTGCGCAGGATAGGTGTCATACGGGAGCCACGAGGGGCTCCCTCTATCACCCGCGCAGCCGCATTCTGGACTAACTGCAGCCTCCGGATGCCCTTCAAGGGGAGCCCCATGTAGAGAGCATTGCAATAATCCAGGCGAGACGTCACGAGGGCGTGAGTGACCGTGCATAGGGCATCCCGGTCTAGAAAGGGGCGCAACTGGCGCACCAGGCGAACCTGGTAGAACGCTCTCCTGGAGACGGCCGTCAAATGATCTTCCAGAGACAGCCGTTCATCCAGGAGGATGCCTAAGTTGCGCACCCTCTCCATCGGGGCCAATGACTCGCCTCCAACAGTCAGCTGTGGACTCAGCTGACTGTACTGGGATGCCGGCATCCCCAGCCCCTCTGTCTTGGAGGGATTGAGCCTGAGCCTGTTTCTCCCCATCCAGACCCGTACGGCTTCCAGACACCGGGACAGCACTTCGATAGCTTCGTTGGGGTGGCCTGGTGTGGAAAAGTACAGCTGGGTACAATCCAGATTATTCCCCCCAAAACCAAACGCTCCCCACACTGGAGAACCTTATTACCCAAAAGTCCTCCTATTATAGGTAGCCCTGGCCTTACGACCACAATTGAGCCCAACATTTCTGTTGCTAAGCGAGACACTGGCTAAGGCAGCTTTGCCCCGTTTTGCGACCTTTCTCGCCAGAGTCATGAAGTGAATCCCTGCAGTTGTACAGTTAGCCACACCGTTGTAAAGTGAATCTGGCTTTCCCGTGAACTTCGCCTATCAGGAGGTTGCAAAAAGGGGAGCCCGGGACCCTCCGGGACACCCGACACCGTCGAAAATATGAGTCAGCTGCCAAGCACCCGAATTTTGATCATGTGAACCAGGGTACAACGGTCGTAAAGGTGAAAAATGGTCGTAAGTCACTTTTTTTAATGCCGTTGGAACGGTCATAAATGAAATCGTCGTAAGTCAAGGATTACCTGTACTAGGATGATGGGAGCTGCAGCCCAAAAGTGCAAAGGGTGTAAAAAAATAAACAAATCCCAGCAATACCCAATTTTGAGCCTTTCACCAGAAATCTTCAAAATAAAAGAAAAAGGCCAAAAGCTGCCCTCAAATTCAGCTTGACTCCCGGTGACTTTGTGGGCACCGCAATGCCATTCTTTCGGCAACCGTGCAGAAATGGTTCCCGACTAACTTCCTTCACTGTTTGTTTGTTTTTTGTCTTTTTCCTTCTCAGGATAAAAGTCGTGGCCGGAGCTGGGATCTCCTGGTGGTCTCCCCGCCAAACTCTGAGAGCCGAAGTGGGGGAGTGGGGAAAACGGTCCAGCTCTGGGCAGGGAGACCCAGCCTCTGGTCTATAGAGACGCCCAATTTTCAACCTGGGTAACTTTTTAAGATTTGTGGACTTCAATTCCCAGAATTCCCCAGCCATTGCTTCACTCTGCATGCAGAGCCATTGCTTCACTTCTGCATGCAGAATGAATAATTCTGCATGCAGACATGAGGTTGTGACCTTCTTTTAAGATCTTTATAAAAAAAAAAGCAAGCCAGGATTCCTAACATTCATATAAAAAGGCATATCCTAATGCGGAAGGTCTCAACCTTGGCCACTTGAAGATGGATGGACGGCAAATTCCATGGCTGGCTGGGGGAATGCTGGGAGTTAAAATCCACTCAAGGACTTTTTCAAGTTGCCAAGGTTGAGAAACAGGTTCTTAGTGTGTGTGTGTATCTGGGGGGGATGTGTCTCAAAACCTGGCCATTTTAAGCCTTATGGATTCCAACTCCCAGCATTCCTCAGCCAGCCATGTTGGGGGGGGGAATGCTGGGAGTCGAAGTCCACTCAAGGACTTTTTCAAGTTTCTAAGGTTGAGAAACAGGTTCTTAGTGTGTGTGTGTCGGGGGTGGGGGGGGATGTGTCTCAAAACTTGGCCATTTTAAGCCTTATGGATTCCAACTCCCAGAATTCCTCAGCCAGCCATGTTTGGGGGGGGGGGAAATGCTGGGAGTCGAAGTCCACTCAAGGACTTCTTCCAAGTTGAGAAACAGGTTCTTAGTATGGGGATGGGGAGGTCTCGAAAAACTTGGCCATTTTAAGCCTTATGGACTCTGTTGAGTCTGATTGGCTGAGATGCAGGACACAACAAACTCCAACTCCCAGAATTCCTCAGCCAGCCATGTTGGCGGGGGGGGGGAGGAGAGGAGCGGGGGAATTCTGGGAGTTGAAGTCCACTCATCTTTAAAAGTGGCTGCAGTGGAGACCTTCTTGAACTCTTTCGTAAGGCCGGTTTTTCCTTTACGGAGAAAATTAGAAGAGGGAGGGGTGGTGGTGATGGTCTTAGGCACCCCTCCCTCCCCAAAACTCCTAATGAATAAAGCACCGGCCAAACCCGGGTGCTCAGGCTGTAAGAAGCCTGTTATTAAAACACAGCAGCCTGCAATTACTACAGGTTCAAGGCCGGCCCAAGGTTGACTCAGCCTTCCATCCTTTGTAAGGTAGGTAAAATGAGGACCCAGATTGTTGGGGGGCAATAAGTTGACTTTGTAAATATACAAATAGAATGAGACTATTGCCTTACACACTGTAAGCCGCCCTGAGTCTTCGGAGAAGGGCGGGGTATAAATGTAAATTAAAACAAAAACAAAAAACAAACAAACCCCGAAGCCCTGTAACTTTTCCCAGCTCCATCCGCTTTAGAAAACGGCTCCTTTAGACTCCTTCCCACCACTCCAACCAACGCTTTTGCGAGATCCCGATCCCAAAGGGGGACCGGGCGGTAAAAACGCTACGCATCCCTTCGGGGCTCCCGGTTCGCCCTTTCCCTTCCCATCCCATCCCAAAGAGACGCGATCGGGAGGCGGGGAAGGCTTGGGAAACAGCGCGCCGAAATAAACTTGGGGGGTGGGGGGGAAAGAACCGCATGCAAAAGGGGGGCAGAGATTTGGGGGTCTTGGAGGTATGGGGGGGGACTTGATCTTCTCACCTGCTGTTTTCCCTTCTCTCTCCCCCCCTCCCACTCAAAAGGCCTCCTTGCATTGTCTTCTCCAAGCGCAGCTGGACCGCGCCTGGTTTCCCCTCCCCGCCCTGCTTTCGCAGCTCGATCCATCTCCCAACCACCCATCCCCCAAAGGCAAGGCTGAAGATCCGGACTCACCGGCCCCCGCCCTTCGGATGGGGAAACAAAGGCCCGGGGAGACGCTGAGCGGGAGGGCGGGTGGACCCCAGACCCAAACTCAGCCCCCAGCCGGCTCCCACCTCGCTCCACCCTTTTCGCATCTGATCCGTCCTTCCTCGCTTGCTTTTCCAGCCCCCCCCTCCCCGCTCCCCAGTCCGGCGCTGCTGCGAGGGATAGGCTCGCCAGTCCGGATGGGGAGGTGGCTTGGTGGTGGAGGGCCCCCCTCCCCTCCCCAAACTTTCCTCCCTCCCTCCCTCCCTCCCTCCTTCCTCCCTCCCTTCCTCCTTCTTTCCTTTCTTCCTCTCTAGGAATCCCCTTCCCACCATCCCTGTAACCCTTCAAAAGCCAAGAGGCAGATTTGGGGAGAGGGGAGAGAGAAAAAGTGGGGGGAAGATCCAATCTCGATTGCAGAAAAGATGACTTCAGTAACAGAGTTGTTAATACTTGGAATACACTACCTGACTCTGTGGTCTCTTCCCAAAATCCCCAAAGCTTTAACCAAAGACTCTCTACTATTGACCTCACCCCATTCCTAAGAGGTCTGTAAGGGGCGTGCATAAGAGCACAAGCGTGTCTACTGTTCCTGTCCTAATGTTCCCTTTGATTATATCAAATTAATATAGTTATTACATACTCATGCTTATATATTGTTTAGTTATTTCATGCTTATGCTTATATATACTGTGTGACAAATAAATAAATAAAAATAAATAAAATAAAGAGGAGGGGAAAAAGGAAGAGAGGGAAACTTGGACATTTACACCGATTGGGGAGAAGGGGTGGGGGAGATTTGATGATATAAAAACTCGATTGCAGAAAATATGACTTCAGCAACAGAGTGGTCAATACCACCTGACTCTGTGGTTTCTTCCCCAAACCCCCAAAACTTTAACCATTAGACTGTCTATTGTTGACCTCATCCCATTCCTAAGGGGTCTGTAAGGGGCGTGCATAAGCGCATAAGCGTGTCTACTGTCCCTGTCCTAATGTCCCTTTTTCTTCGTATTCATTTCATGTATTCATAATCATGTTTTATACTTTTATCTGTTATATATGCTTGACAAATAAAATCAGAGATGAGAGCTGTAATGATGACGTGTTAGTACAATGTTATACATCCTTAGTAAGGCTACACCTGGAATACTGCTTCCAGTTTTGGTCACCATATTACAAAAAATAATGTTGAGACTTTGGAAAAAGGATAGAGAAGAGCAACTGGGATGTTTAAAGGCCTCGAGACAAAAACACATGAAAAACCATTGCAGGAATTGGGTATGGTTAGTCTAGATAAATTGGGATGCGGTGGCTCAGTGGCTAAAATGCTGAGCTTGTCGATCGAAAGGTCGGCAGTTCAGCGGTTCGAATCCCTAGTGCTATGTAATGGGGTGAGCTCCTGTTACTTGTCCTAGCTTCTGCCAACCTAGCAGTTCGAAAGCACGGAAAAAAGGTAAGTAGAAAACTAGGCACCACCTTTGGTGGGAAGGTAACAGCGTTCCATGCGCCTTTGCTGTTTAGTCATTTATTTATTTATTTATTTATTTATTTATTTATATTTATTTATTTTTGTCACAACAGTATATATAAGCATAAGCATGTAGTAACTATATAGTATATAAGCATATATATGAGTATAAGTATGAAATAACTATATAAATTGAATATAATGAAAGGAAACAGTAGGACAGGAACGGTAGGCATGTTTGTGCTCTTATGCACGCCCCTTAAAGACCTCTTAGGAATGGGGTGAGGTCAACAGTAGACAGTTTTTGGTTAAAGCTTTGGGAATTTTGAGTAGATACCACAGAGTCTGGTAGTGTGTTTCAAGCATTACTCTGTTACTGAAGTCATATTTTCTGCAATCAAGTTTGAAGCGGTTAACATTAAGTTTAAATCTATTGTTTGCTCTTGTATTGTTGTGATTGAAGCTGAAGTAATCCTCAACAGGAAGGACATTGCAATAGATGATTATATGAGTTAAACATAGGTCCTGTCGAAAGCGGTGGAGTTCTAAGTTTTCTAAACCCAGGATTCCAAATCTGGTGGTATAAGGTATTTTGTTATATTCAGAGGACTGGAGAACTCTTCTTGTAAAATATTTCTGGACACGTTCAATTGTGTTGATGTCTGAAATGTGATATGGGTTCCAGATAGGCGAGCTGTATTCAAGAATTGGTCTAGCAAATGTTTTATAAGCTCTGGTTAGTAGTGTAGTGTTTCTGGAGAAGAAGCTACGTAAGATTAGGTTTACAACTCTTAAAGCCTTTTTTGCAATGTAGTTGCAGTGGGCTTTGGCACTTAGGTCATTGGATATGAAGACTTCCAAGGTCTTTGACTGGGTGGGGGTTAGGGTTAGGGTTAGGTTAGTCATGCCAGCCACATGACCACGGAGACGTCTTTGGACAGCGCTGGCTCTTCGGCTTTGAAACAGAGATGAGCACCGACCCCTAGAGTCGGGAACGACTAACACGTATGTGCAAGGGGAACCTTTACCTTTACCTTAGTCTAGATCAGGGGTCCTCTGGAGCCGCATGTGGCTCTTTCATCCCTCTGCTGTGGCTCTGTCGCTGGTTGGCTCCACAATTGATAGGGCAGGTAGAGGAAAAAGCATGCCGTGCTATAAGGAGTCTCTATGGTGGGGGAGCTGGACTTTCAGTCGGCTCCAGAATTGAATGGGGGGGCTTCTGGTTAGGATCTCTGTGGCTCTTTGAGTGTTTAAGGTTCCCGACTCCTGGTCTAGATAAAACAAGGATGAGGCGGGGGGGGGGGACATTATATCAGTATTCCAATATTTGAGGGGTTGCCACAAAGAAGAGGGGGTCAACTTATTTTCCAAAACACCAGGAGGAAGACAAACAATGGATGGAAACTAATTAAGGAGAGAAGCTTCCAAGCATTAACAACTCTGTTACTGAAGTCATATTTTCTGCAATCAAGATTGGAGTGGTTAACATTAAACTTAGATCTATTGTTTGCTCGTGTAATTGTTGCAATTGAAGCTGAAGTAGTCTTTGACAGGAAGGACATTGTAATAGATGGTTCTATGAGTTAAACTCAGGTCATGTTGAAGGCGGCATAGTTCTAAATTTTCTAAACCCAGGATTTCAAGTCTGGTGGCATAAGGTATTTTGTTGTATTCAGAGGAGTGGAGAACTCTTCTTGTAAAATATTTCTGAACACGGTCAATTGTATTGATCTCAGAAATGTGGTATGGGTTCCAGACCGTCAAGCTGTATTCAAGAATTGGTCTAGCAAATGTTTTATATGCTCTGGTTAGTAGTGTAGTGTTTTTGGAGAAGAAGCTACGCAAGATTAGGTTTACAACTCTTAAAGCCTTTTTTGCGATGTAGTTGCAGTGGGCTTTGGCACTTAGATCATTTGATATGAAAACTCCAAGGTCTTTAACAGGGTGGGGGTCATCTGTAAGGTAATGTCCATCAAGCTTGTATAGTGTTTGGGTTCTTTTTTCCGATATGTAAGACTGAGCATTTAACCTTAGACTGTCTACTGTTGACCTCATCCCATTCCTGAGAGGTCTGTAAGAGGCATGCACAAGCACACCAACATGCCTAACGTCCCTGTATTAATGTCCCCTTTTATTCGTATCCATCTCATGTATTCATAATGATGTTTATACTTATATCTATTATCTAATACATGCTTGACAAATAAATAAAAAATAAATGAATGGATTGGATGAGTAACCAGTTATGCCCACCAAACCCAGTGGTCTGGTCTGAACTTTGCTCCCCATGTAAAGTGTTAGAGGGCTGCCCCTAATGTGGAAATCCAGCAAACTGGCTTGAGTCATTGGTAGCTGTCAATAGCCAAGCTTGGGTGGTTTCCTTAGGGCAGCGCTTTTCAATCTTGGCCGCTTTAAGACGGTTGGACTTCAACTCCCAGAATTCCCCAGCTAGAATGACACTTGAAGCCCACCTGTCTTAAAGTGGCCAAGTTAAAAAACAAAAACAAAACTGTGGTAGGAGACAGTGGAGAATTGGGGGTGAAAAAAGCCTCCGAAGGAATGGCTGGCTACTCCCGCATTGCTCCAAAGTCAACATCCGGGAGCTGTCCATGATATCAATGGCTGAACTGAAATTTAAATGAATTTTACTGCTCCTACTAATGATCAATGATCTGACTTGGAAAGGCATTTCCCATTTTCTTAGGCTCCTTATTTTAAAAACATGGGGGTTTCTTATTTATTTTGTTGAATACATATTAAATAATATATATAGGTATAAGCATGAATTGAATACATAAAATTAATACAATTAAAGGGAACATTAGGACAGGGACGGTAGGCACGCTGGTGCCCTTATGCACACCCCTTACAGACCTCTTAGGAATGGGGTAAGATCAACAGTAGACAGTCTTAGTTGAAGTTTTGGGGATTTTGGGATGAGACCACAGAGTCTGGTAGTGCATTCCAGGCATTAACAACTCTGTTATTGAAGTCATATTTTCTGCAATCGAGATTGGAGCGGTTCACTTTAAGTTTGAATCTATTGTGAGCTTGTGTATTGTTGTGGTTGAAGCTGAAGTAGTCATTGACTGGTAGGACATTGTAGCAGATGATTTTATGAGCTATGCTCAGGTCATACCGAAGGCGGCGTAGTTCTAAATTTTCTAAACCCAGAATTTCAAGTCTGGTAGCATAAGGTATTTTGTTGCAAGCAGAGGAGTGGAGGACTCTTCTTGTGATACATTTCTGGACGTGCTCAATTGTATTAATGTCCGATATGCAGTGTGGGTTTCAGACAGATGAGCTGTATTCGAGAATTGGTCTAGCAAATGTTTTGTACGCTCTGGTTAGTAGTGTAATCTTACCGGAGAAGTAGCTACCCAAGATTAGGTTTACAACTCTTAATGCCTTTTTGGCGATTTAGATTTTATCTAAAAGAAAAATTTCTGATAATGAAGATGTTGAATGAATCAACTGGACGCTTTTTGTCATTTATTTACAAACACACCTAAAGTAATACACATGGATCATCTGAAATGTCATTACAACCATTATCTTGATAGCCCTACAATCCAAGAGGGATTAAAATGGGGTCACAATTAATACTAACATTAACGACAGCAATTTCTATCTCACAGCTGCTTTAATAATTTGCTCAAGAGAATTCTTTAGTATTATGATGCCTATAGAGATTCTCAGTTATCCAGGTCCTGGTTGTCTACCAAAGGTGCTTTTTTTCAAGAGGCAACTAGACTTTCTAGTTTCTTTTTGAAGATGTTTCGCTTGTCATCCAAGAAGCTTCTTCAGCTCGTTTTCTTTGAAGATGTTTCATTTCTGATCCAAGCGCTGAAGAAGCTTCTTGGATGAGAAGCAAAACGTCTTCAGAGGAAAAGCAGAAAGTCCAGTTGCCTCTTGAAAAAAAGTACATTCATATTATGATATTTTATATATATATATTCTAAATCCCACAATTCTTATATTTGTCTCTTTAAATAGAGGCCATTTGCAAAAGTTATTGTTTAAACCAGGGGTGTCCAAACTTGGCCCCTTGAAGAGTGGTGGACTTCAACTCCCAGAATTCCCCAGCCAGCAACCCTGCTCATATTTACAGCTCAAGCTGGCTGGGGAATTCTGGGAGTTGAAGTCCACCACTCATCAAGGGACCAAGTTTGGACACCCCTGGTTTAAAGCCATTGCTGGATGGCATTTATATGGAGTTTCTTCTAAAGGTAGCAAAAATTCCATTAGTTCACTAGGAAAAACTCATATGTATATATAATCAGAATAATTACAGTTTTGTCAACTGGTATTCCCAACATATTTACCTATCCTAATTCATTTTGCCTCCCTCCTCTCCTCAGCCGGGCCCTTCCCATCTACACCCGGGCCTGTTATCAGACTCCGAGTCTGATAATGAAGATGAATGGCCTGTCATGCCTCCAGCCCCCGGCCCTGGCCCCATGCCCGGACAGGATGTCAGGAGTGAACAGACAAGCCTGATAAACTTCACTCCTACAGCGTGTGAGCAGGAAGCCAGCCATGTGCTGGAATTACCAACAGCAGATCCAGCTGAAGAGAATTCACAGTGGGAGGATCCTCACTTCCGGAAATCTGAGAGGCGACGCCAGCAGAAGGAAGGGAGGGGCAGGCCTGGATAAATGCTGAGTCATGGATCTACACCCCACAGCCTATATAAAGGACCTGCTTGTGGCATTCCAACCTTGAGTCAAGCAAAGTCTCATCTAGTTTGCTGCTATCGGACTCTATCGCCAAAGTCACAACTTGGACTCCTGCCTGCCCTGATAAACCTCGAAGGAATTTGACAAGCTGCAGAGGCTTCGTTACCACGTTTGATACGGACTTTCTAGACCTGGTCGTCGGAGAGGGAGGGGGACACGACAGTATGTATGGATGCAAGCAGTGTAGCCTTTTGCAATTGACAGATGCAAGTTTTGTCAATGCCAAGTATTGTTCAAGAATTTTTTGCTATTGCATCCAATGTACCATAAGCTGTTGAAACCATGATGGCCTGTTTATGCTTTAAAGTTAAAAAAACTTTGATTTTCTGATCTTGATACTTTGTGATCTTCTCCAATTTTTTGTCTTCTATTCTACTACCCCACCCTCGGTATTGCCTGTTATGTCCTCCTCGCCTCCATCCGAACGATGGCTTAATTAGCCGGCTCTTATCAGCTCTGGCAGCAAAAGAGCCAGCGTCTGCCAAGAGCCCTCGTTAGCTGCCAAGACGCTGGTGAGTCAAAACCTTCAGCTCTAGTCAATCCGTGGATTTGCCTGATACAAAGAGACACACCAGTTCTTGCTGCCTTTTATATCCTGTGGAGTGTGGCTCCATGACTCAGCACTTCCTAGGCCTGCCCCTCCCCTGCTTCTGTTGTCCTCTTCTCTCCTGCCTACAAAACCTGGGATTGATCCAAGTGTGATTGCTGTCAGCTAGGTCTGGAGGCGTGGCCTGCGGGGGAGGGAAAGAGTCAGGGGAAGGAGGCCTCGTTATCTCTTTCGCTTGGCTTGCTTCTGGCTCCTGGAGCTGATCCAGGGAGGCCGGTGTTTCCGAGGTAAGTCCTGATGGCCCTTCCCCCTCACTGTCCAAATCACTTTCTGGCAGCAGGCTCGGCTCCAAGGCACTTTTGGGCATGGGGCCAGGTTCAGGGGCGGGAGCCACAACATTGCCACATCCATTATCCACACCTTCTTCTTTCAACCACAGTTAAATCTGGTGTGTTTTATGTCCAGTCTTTGAGCAATTTCTATTTGGAAATCCCACAATATTTTCATAACAACATTATTATTTATAACACATCCTGATTTTCTAGTGTTCGCTTACAATTTAGGGTAACCAGCAACAATTTAAACCAGGGATGTCAAACTGGCGGTGTCACGTTGCCATCATGTGACTTATCGTGACTCCCTCCCCTTCGCTAAACCGGAGTTGGGTGTGGCCAGTGCATGACGCATCCAGCCCACGGGCCACGAGTTTAAAACCTGTGATTTAAAGTAATACAAGAGTCATTTCGGAAATGACAAAGGACTAGTGCAGGGGTCAGCAATCTGTGGCTCTGGAGCCGCATGTGGCTCTTTCACCCCTCTGCTGCGGCTCCATCACTGAAAATATGTGTCACAACTGCCAATGTGCAACATCTGCCGGCACGCGATTTATTGAGCGTTTCAACTCCCGGTAGGCCAACCATGGATAAATCCAAAAAAACGAAAAGTTTCAGAAGAAAACAGAATGTTTGATTCAACTACATATGCTAGTTTTGTGGCCGCTCAAGAAATAGTCAGGCACGGGAAGGGTTTTGTGGCTCCCTGTGTTTTCTTTTCTGTGGGAAACGGGTCCAAATGGCTCTTTGAGTGTTTAAGGTTGCAGACCCCTGGACTAGCGTTATATAGCAAGCCCAGACAGATAGAACACAAAGTAAAACATCATATAAAAACTACATGGAACGAATCACACCATATATAAAGATATAGTCACATTTGATGAACAAAGGGAGCAGGGAATTCCACAGATGTACAGAAGACCTTTTCTTTAGTCCTGTTCAACGGCAGGTTTGTTGTGGCAGCCGAATCAGAGGAGGCGGCAGCGGCGTGGGAGTCAGGTTTAGCATCAAGACAACCTGAGAGCTCTGAGGGGCAAGAGGGAATGGAACTGGCAGAGAGAGAGAGAGAGACAGAGGTGGAGACTGGGCCATCCATCAGCCCTCAGATGAAGAGTCAACAGCCCCCAGATCTGGAGGTGGATGATGAGGAACAGCAGGGTCCAATGCCTGACACAAGGATGTGCGGAAGGCAGAGGAGAGGAGAGCAGTGGAAATCTATGGGCCGATCCTTGGTTCTCCACCCCAGCTTGGATAAAGCCAGGTTTCTCCATTGGAATAGCAATAGCACTTAGACTTATATACTGCTTCACAGTGCTTTACAGCCCTCTCTAAGCAGTTTACAGAGTCAGCATATTGCCCCCAAACAATCTGGGTTCTCATTTCACCGACCTCAGAAGGATAGAAAGCCGAGCCAACCTTGAGCTAGTCAGGATCAAACTGCTGGCAGTGGGCAGAGTTAGCCTGCAACACTGCATTATAACCATTGCGCCACCACGGCTCATCAGGCAGATCTAAGGAAAAGCTCTTAGATATCCTTTTAGGTTATCACCTTTGCACACTCTGGTTGGTTCAAAGAAACAATCTGTTAATTGTTGGAATCAAAGCACCCTGGATTAATTGCAGTTCCAAAAAGTTTTCGGACATATCCCCAGGAAGGATTCATCAGAATTACCGTTGTGTATTCAATAGAGTTGTTACATCATAACACTTGTGGGGTTTGTGGGGGATGATGAAATACCTGGCATCTAAGGCATTTCGGAATTTATTTGAGACTCTCCTCGTTCTGAATGTGTTTATCCTGTTGTGGCAAGAGGTATAAGAACAGAATAATTCACATTTCGCCCCGGGCTTAGTTGATCTGGGCTGCAAGGATCAAGATGACCACTAGATTGCAGGAAAGAGACACAGGGAAAAAAGTAACTCTTTGTCGTCCTCTAGGGGTCCTTTGGAATTTCTGCACCTCAAATCTTTTCATCCACCCAACTCTGTAATAGCCTGTGAGAATAACCTTGGGAGACAGAAGGAGGAGAAAGTCAGACAAAAGATATCTCAGAAAAAGAAGGGGTGTTGGAAGCATCTCAGAAGGACCCCTCCCTAGTTCCGTGGAGGGTACATGCAGGGGAGGGGAGAAGTGCTTTCAGACTTGCAAGATACCCTTACTGTGACCTTACGATGAAGGTAATTTTAAGTACTCATGGTTTGGGTTTCTTGTCTGGATTACAAGTAGACCTAGACTTGCAGCCATTCACTTAGCGACCATTCAAAGTTACAGCAGCACTACAAAAGTGACTTATGACTGTTTTTCACACTGTCAACCAAGGCAGCATTCCCATTATCACGTGATCAAAATTCAGACGCTTGGCAACCGGTTCGTATTTGTAACCGTTGCAATGTGCCAGGATCATGTGATCCCTTTTTGTGACCTTCTGACCAGCAAAGTCCATGGGGAAGCCAGATTCGCTTAATAGCCAGGTTACTAACTTAACTGCAGGGATCCAACTGTGAAAAGAAAGGCTGTCAATGGGGCAAAACTCACTTAACAACTGTCTCGCTTAGCGACATAAATGTCAGGAAGCCATCTTTTGCCTTGGGCCTTCAGACCTGCCACATTTAGTACTGTGGGAAACTGGGTTGGAGGATTATCTGGAGCAGTGGAGATATGTAGTCATAATAACATTCCTTTCTCAGAGAGTCAAGGACATCTTGCCCTGCACTTTGAGGGGTGTGACTGGGAGGCATCTCTAGATGGGACGGTGATTTGATTGCACCATGTGATAGACATGTGGGTGCTGGGCAGAGACTTGGACTTTCCTTCGGGTGGGAAAAACCTGGAAGCTTTCAGATTCGGGTTTTCCCAAATGTGCTAATATGGCGTCTCTAATAAAATGGAACTTTGAGGAACTTCAAGCCTCGAAGTCTTCTTTCGTTGGGGGTGTTACTTGGAACCCTGACAATAAATTTTGGGCTCGGTCGTGGTCATAAGTCGAGGACTACCTATACCTCAAAGGGGTGACACTTCTCCCTTTCGCTTCTCTTCTCAAGGAGCATTCACCACTTTGGGGTTTCTCCCCAGTGAGTCCTTTGATGAGTGGCGAGTTGCAGCTTCCGGCGAAAGCTTTTCCCGCAGTGCAAGCATGCGTAGGGTTTCTCTCCGGTGTGAACCTTCTGGTGGGAAAGAAGGTATTTGCTGCTGGTGAAGCATTTCCCACATTCGAGGCATTTATAGGGTTTCTCTCCCGTGTGGATCCTTTCGTGAGTGATGAGGTACACCTTCTGGCTGAAGCTCTTCCCGCACTCCAAGCAGGTGTACGGTTTCTCCCCGGTGTGGATTCTTTGATGGGAAATGAGATTTTTGCTACTGCTAAAACTTTTCCCGCACTCCAGACATCCGTAAGGCTTCTCCCCGGTGTGGAGCTGTTGATGATGGGTGAGGCTCGCCCCGTGGCTGAACCTCTTTCCGCACTCCGGGCATTTGTACGGTTTCTCCCCGGTGTGACTGATCTGGTGGGAGTTGAGGTTCGACTGCTGAGCGAACGCCTTCCCGCAGGTCGGGCATTGGTACGGCTTCTCCCCGGTGTGGATCCGGAGATGGGAAGTGAGGCTGGCGCTCTGACTGAAGCCTTTCCCGCACTCCTTGCATTTGTACGGCTTCTCTCCCGTGTGGATCTTTTTATGGGAGCTGAGGTATTTGATGTCGCTGAAGCACTTGCCGCATTTGAAACATTCGTACGGTTTCTCGCCCGTGTGAGTTCGGTGGTGGGAAATCAGGATATCTCTCCTCTTGAAGCTCTTGCCGCACACCTGGCACCGGAACGGTTTTTCCCCCGCGTGGGATCCCATGTGGAGATAAAAGGAGGATTTGCAACTGGAGATCTTGCCACACACCACACACTCATTTTTTCCCATCGTTTTCTCTATTCGCCCTTCATGGGCCTCACTATTCAACTCGGTCTTTGTTACCTTCTTTTCTCTCTCTTCTTTGCTTCCAATTCCTTCAAAAATCAAATCGCTTGACTCTCCGTTAGACTCACTCTGCTGTCTCTCAGCCTCTGCGGGTGAGGGGAAAGAATTCGGATTAAGAGGTAAAAAATCAAAGAACGTGCACAAATGAGAACGACAAGCAGATTTTGACATGTATGAATATTTTTTTTTAAGCAAATAGTGAAGTCAGGGATTGTGTAGGCTTAGCTCACAATAAATAAACCCTGTTGGTCAATTTTTTAAAAAAAGAAAATCCAACTTTAGATTCAGAATCAGTGATGGGATTCTACCGGTTCGGGAGAACCGTTTGCTCCGACTTTCAGCTGTGAGCAAACTGGTTTTCTCTTTCTTTGAAGTGGGTCCGCCCACCCGCTCTTGTGTTATACTGTTGTGGTCCGCCAGCAGCCTGTGGAGCTGGCAACAGAGTCGGACAGCGATGAGGCTGAGGTGAGGCCAGGGCCATCAGGAAGTGAGGTGCAGACTCCAGAGCCTGCAGAGGCTGATAGTAGTGAGGCAGAGGAACAGGAGGAGCCTGTTCCTAATGCACGCATGAGAAGAGCTGCCAGAAGGCAAGAGCAGCTCAAGCAGAGAGGACAACTCAGGAGTAGGGCCAAGAGATGATTGGCCCCTCCCATAATGTTTAAAATAGACTAGCAATGGCGTTTGGGCTTTGCCGGAAAACAACGTTGGTAGCTTCGTCTTCTGCTTTGTCTATGTCTTGCATTTATTTTTGTGACTTCTGAACGTTTGCCAAGAAAGGCCTTTGGCAGTTTGCCTAATTGGACCAAGGTTTGTGATAGGACTGAGGAATTTGTGTTGGGAGGAATTTGCTTTAATTTAGCTGGACTACGCTGGGAATGAAGTAATTCTCAGCTGTTCGAATAAAGTTTGTTTTTTCATGGACTGAGTTTCCTACTACCTACTTGGGTCTGGGTCACAACATATAACACACATTTACATATTTCTGCTTCTGAAGCCTAGCTGATCGGGGCGGCAGACTGGATTACCGCTCCTCAGCTGCTTTGCTCGCTCTCAGCAATGTGGAAGTTCAATTTTCTTTAAAGTGTGCGAAGTGCGCGCTCAGCGAACCGGTTGTTAAATCGGTAGGATCCACCACTGTTTAGAATAACTTTATTGTCCCTTTGAATGTACACTAATCGGCATAACATCAAAAATGCATTAAAAAAACTTTGGAAGGATCAGTTAGTGAAAAGATCATAAACCTCTAAAAAAAACCTATACAGGTATTCCTCGACCTATATCCATTTGTTCACCAACTATTCAAAGTTACGACGACACTGAAAAAAGTGACTTATGACCTGTCCTCAAACTTTCGACTGTCATAGCATCTCCACAGTCAAAACTGACTCCCAGGAGGTAAGAGACTGACTGGTTCTAGCAAATACCATAGTTTTCGGAGTATAAGATGCTCTGGAGTATAAGATGCACCTTAGTTTTTGGAGAGGAAAATAAGAAAAAAAAATCTGCTTCTACCTACCAGCATCCATCGGTATTCATATGGCTAGCATCCTGTCAGTGTGTGAGAGAGTTGAGGGCTGTTTGGAAACTGAAACAGTATTCAGTGTGTGAGCAACAAGAAGGAGACAGCAAGGAGCCTGGGTGTGGCTTAGGTCTGCAGCTCTGAATCTGTGCTAAAGCTGCAAACTACTCTGCTGCTCAAAACTGAAACTCCTCTCCTCTGCTTGTGTTTTGCTTGGAAAACCTGCTTTTGGTATTTTATATTTTACTTTCTGTGTTATATTATGTATAAAGAGAAGTTATTGAATCTTGTGTGTGCTTTCTGGATGTGATTGCTGCTGCAAACTTGGAGTCCTTGCAGCAAATAACGAACAGTCAGGTCAGCTTCAGCACATTATTACAGCCTGATTCAAGCATCAGCAGCTGATTGGTGGGTGGATGGACCTCCTGGAATACCCCCAATCAGCTGTTCCAGGCTGCAGGGATTGCCACAGACCATCGCTGTCTCCATGCCTCGTGTTTTTGGCTACATTTGGTATATAGGACACACTCAAATTTTCACCCTCTTTTAGGGGGAAAAAAGTGTGTCTTATACTATGAAAAATATGATAATAAAACCTCAAGTGTCCCTGCTATTTATTTCTTGAGTTTCTGCTCTGCCAAACCTTGAAAATCATGGCAATTTACAACTATAAAGCCAAGCGGTATGTACTACACACAAGGATAAGATGAATAAAACAAGCATCTGTAATCTGTAGGTACCGTCGGCTAAGGGATATTGACTGGTTGGGCCTGAAGGAGAGCCTTTTCTGCAGTGGCCCCACATGTCCCTCTGGAACATTATCACCCTGAGATCAGGCTGTTTTCCACCCTGCTGGCCTTTTGTAAGGCCTTGAAGGGCTGCTTCTCTGCTTGCGGGATGGCGAATGTTAAAATATCTTGCAAATTCAACCGCAGTTATTCAAAGACTTAAAAATGTGAAGTCTTTCTGGATGGGCGGTCCTAAACTCAGAGGCGGGTGGCTGCCTGCTTAAAAAAATAAACAGGATGGCTCTGACACACTGATTTTGAGAAACGAGCGTCAAAGGCGGAGCTGGCAGCAGATTCGGACAGTGAGGAGTTTGGGGAAGAACATGGGCCAATCCTGGAGTCTGGGAAGGCTCTGATGAGGACTCTGCATCAGAGGCAGAGAGGGGGCCAGGGCCGTATGCCAGTTATCAGCTGCCTTCGGAGTCAGACATCAGTGAGGCAGACGAACAGCTGGAGCCTGTTCCCAGTGTGTGCATGCGCGGAATTGCCAGCCGAAGGGAACAGCTAAAGAACAAGGGTGGACTTGGGAGTAAGGCCACAGGTGGACAATGAACGCCCCCTCCCAGAGGGAATAAAAGAGGAGTGAAAGGAGACTGGAGTTTGCAGGAGACAATTAGTTCGCTTAATTGGTTTGTGACTCTTTGCCAAGTTTTGAAGGTATGGCCTGGCAGCTCCCCAAGCCAGATAAGATCTGTTGACTGTAAATTCACCCCTGAAAGACTTTGCTAGATGTGAATGAGAAGAATTCATAGTAACTTAATAAAAAAAAAAGAGTTTTTTGTCGGGACAAGGAGTCCGCTTCGTTGGGGGAAGCCTAGGTCAGAACAGAGGGAGGGGGAGCTTACCGAGAGAAACCACGATTCCCTTAATCTCCTCCATCACTTCTTCATGCAAAGCTTTCTGCTCCGGATTCAGCAGCCCCCACTCCTCCTCCGTAAAGCCCAGATTCACCTTCTCCAACGTCACCAGACCCTGAAAGGAAATGAAGGTGTCCCTTGTACCCATCCTGTGACAGGCTTTTCCTACTGGGCAAAGTCTTGGTCAAGCTGCAGTGAGCATTATTCGACCAAGCTTCCTTCAGCAAATTCGGTGCCCTGCAGGCAGGCTGGGACTACAACATCGATCGGTCAGAGCCGGTTTAGTTTTCAAATTTGGGGTGGTGGTTGTGGTGTTCCCAACTCATCTGCAGAGCTCCAGCTTGTGAAAGGCTGCAGAAGAGAAGGCAGGAATAGCAATAGCCCTTAGACTTATATACCGCTTCATAGTGCTTTACAGCCCTCTCCAAGCGGTTTAGAGTCAGCCTATTGCCCTCCAATAATCTAGGTTCTCACTTTACCCACTTTGGAAGGATGGAAGGCTGAGTCAAACTTGAGCCTGGTGACATTCGAACTCCTAGCTGCGGGCAGAGTTTGCCTGTAATACAGGGAGTTAGCTTAATACAGGGACTCAGCTTAAAACAGTTCATTTAGTGACCATTTAAAGTTACAACGGCCCTGAAAACAGTGACTTATGACCCGTTTTTCACAGTTACGACCTTCGCCGCATGCCCATGATCGTGTGATCAAAATTCAGATGCTTAGGAACAGATTCATTCATATAATGGTTACGGCGTCCCAAGGTCATGTAATTACTAACTTATCAACTGCAGCAATTCACTTAACAACCGAAGCAAGAAAGGACATAAAATGGGGCAAAACTCACTTAACACGTCTTAATAATATAATAATAATAATAATATTTTAATTTGTATACCGCCCTTCTCCCGAAGGACTCAGGGCGGTGAACAGCCAAAATAAAATACAAAAGGAACAATACATACAATACTAAGAACAACCCTTAAAAAACTTATTCAAATGGCCAAATTTAAAATACAATAACACCCTATAAAATTGACAGAAATTTAAAACCCATAAAATCAAATTAAAAATTTTAAAAATCAAGCCAGTCCAGCAAGGCGGAATAAATAGGTTTTAAGTTCGCGGCGAAAGGTCCTAAGGTCAGATAGTTGTCGAAGTCCAGGGGGAAGTTCGTTCCACAGGGTAGGAGCCCCCACAGAGAAGGCCCTCCCCCTGGGGGCCGCCAGTCGACATTGTTTGGCTGACGGCACCCTGAGGAGTCCCTCTCTGTGAGAACGCACCGGTCGTTGGGAGATAGAGGACGGCAGTAGACAGTCCCGTAAGTATCCCGGTCCTAAGCCATGGAGTGCTTTTTTTTTTTTTTTATAAAAAGTTTTATTTTTACAATCATATCAAATAATTCATCCAATGTACAGTTATATCCAATTAGTCGGGCTTGCCCAGTCACCACCACCCTTTTTAACACTCTTCCCTCTTCTACCTTCTTTTACTTTCCAAACCTTCCTCTCCTTCTCTTATCTACTCCCACTCCTCCCTCCACCCTACACCTTCCTTCTCCCTCTACTATCCCTCTTCCTTCCTCTTCTCCTCTTTCCTACCTCCTACTCTCTCTTTTCTCCCTCCCCACCGTTCTAAAATGGTAACTATGCAGACCCGACCCTACATTAATTATATTTCTTCAATAATCCCTGTACATTAACCATCACTCCATCTCTACCAAACCCCCCATTCCCTCCCCTTACCCCCACCCCACCCGACTTCCCAGAACAAAATGCAGGGTATCAAAACTAACAATCATAATCCAAAATAATTCCTAAATTATAATCTTTAGTCACACCACACTTAGTCACACTCTCAATTCCTCTCCTTCAAAAATATATCTAATACAAAATATTTCCTAAATTTACTCATATGCTATTCGATATTTTTTTATCTGATACTTATTTTAAATATAATCAATCCACATTTTCCATTCTAAAATATATTTTCTAGTATATAGTCTTTCAAGTAGCGGAGATTTTGTCATCTCTGCCAGATTTGATACTTTGAGTGTCCATTTGTTGTTTTGTTTTGTCCATTCTTGATTGTAGGTAATTCTTCTTTCTTCCAATACTGAGCAATCAAAAGTCTTGCGACTGTTATTAAGTTCAAAATCAATTTAGTCTCTATAGCTGTATAGTCCATAATTATTCCTAGTAGAAAGAACTGCAGAGTAAACTTAATCTTCTTTTCAAAATATTCTGCATGATCCACCAGCCTTTAATCCAAAATACTTTAACTTTTTACAAGTCCACCATATATGGTAATAAGTAGCATCTTCACAATCGCATCTCAACATTTAGCAAGATCTAATATGTGTTTCTTGTAAACAGGTAATGTCATTTTAAATTATTTCAAATAATGAAATACTTTCCTTCTCTTCTGAATTCAGGCCATTAACATTCCAAGATAATAGTTTAATTGCCATTATCGGCAAAGAAACTTTTGGAACACCAGCCGCAGATCACATTTTACTTTAGGCCTTGCTCCTCCACTGTTTCCATTGTAGTAGTTGCCAGTTGTTGTTGTGCCTTCATCTCTTGTTCCTTGCGTTTAGCAGCAGCTCTAGTCAGCCTTTGTTCTTTTGAATCTAAACCCGTCGTAGGTATTTCCAACACTTGTAATAAATCTTCTTCCATCACAATCTGTTCTTGTACCTGCTTCACTTCTCTTTCCTTCACTTCAGCCTCCCTTCTTCTAGCTTCCAATGGGGGAAGACTTCCAACTTTTAATACCTCAACATAAAATTCTCTTGCTTTTCCAACCGTATTGAAACGATGTACTTTCCCTGCATAATATACTATTATACCAGTTGGAATATTCCATCTATATTCAATCTGATGTTTATAAAGTTCATTCACCAGGAAGGCAAATTCCTTCCTAGCCGTAATCTTTTTTGGTGGAATGTGCTTTAATATCAAGATATCTTGACCAGCAATCTGAATCTTCTCCCCTTATATGAAGCTTGCAAAATCTGATTTCTCACTATTCTGTTTGTAAAATAAATAACAACATCCCTTGGCAACTTTTTGCCTTGCTATCCAAGAATTCACACGATATATTTTTCAATTTGATAAGCCACATCTGCTGGACGAGCTGCTAATATCTCAGCAAATACTTCAGAAAAATTTCCCTTAAATTCTCTTCCTTATTTTCTTTCAAACCTCATTCTAGAGCAAATTCCATATTTCTGTATTGTATCAAAACTATTTCATCCTCTGTCTTTTCCATTTTACTTTGAAATTCATCCATTTTATTTTCTAATTTTGAATTATGTTGCTTAATTACTTCAACCTCCTCTTCCAATATGCCATGGAGTGCTTTAAAGGTAGTAACCAATACCTTGAAGTGCACCCGGAAGACAACAGGTAGCCAGTGCAGTCTGTGCAGGATAGGTGTTACATGGGAGCTTCGAACTGCTCCCTCAATAAGTCTTGCTTAACAACAGAAAATTTGGGGCTCAATTGTGGCTGTAAGTCGAGGACTACTTCTACAGGTAACCCTCTACTTACGACCGCAATTGACCCCAGAATTTATGTTGCTAAGTGAGACATTTGTTTAGTGAGTTTTGTCCTGTTTTATGTCTTTTCTTGCCACATCTGTTAAGTGAATCACTGCCATTGTTAAATTAGTAACCTGGTTGTTAAGTACCGTATTCTTCGGAGTATAAGACGCACTCTCCCCCTCAAAAAAAGTGGGTGGAAATATCTGTGGGTCTTATACAGTGAATGGTGCCAAAGCCCCACCCCCACCCTGCCGGCCCTCACCCTTCGGCCATTTTAGGCCTCCGTGCGTCACGTTTTTGGCCTTTGTGTATCATGTTTTCAGCCGGTTCCAGGCAGTGGGGAGCAGCGGTGGCAGCAATCCCCGCCGCCTGGAACGGGGCAAAAATGTGACGCATAGAGGCCAAAAACAGGGTGTGTGGAGGCCAAAAACATGATGCGCGGAGGTAGGTATCAGTGGCGATGTGCTGTAGCGATCCTGGCAGCCTGGAATGGGTCTAAAATGGAGAGTGAGGAGGCCGAAAATGCGACATGTGTAGGCCAAAAATGCAACGCATGCATACGGTGATGGGCTGTGGTGATCCCTGCAGCCTGGAACAGCTGATTGGCGGTATCCCGGGAGGCCGATCCAACCGCCGATCAGCTGCCCGTGCTGAATCAGGCTGTGATAACGTGCCGAAGTTGACCAGGCTGTTTGCTGCAAGGACGTTAGCCAGATGAATACCAATGGAAGCTGGTAGGGAGAGGCCGAATTTTTTTTCTCCCTTGTTTTCCTCCCCAAAAACTAGTGTGTGTCTTATATTCTGGAGCATCTCATACTCCGAAAAATACGGTAAATCTGGCTTCCCCATTGACTTTGCTCGTCAGAAAGTCGCAAAAGGGGACTCACCTGGCCCCAGGTTGCTTGCAACCATCATAAATGTGACTCAGTTGTGGAGCAGCCAACTGCAAAACACAGGGATTCTGCAACAGTCGTAAATATGAGAAATGTGCATAAATGACTTTTTCCAGCGCTGTTGTAACTTTGAACGTTCACTAAATGAACTGCTGTAAATTGAGGACTACCTCTAGTGCATCTTAACCTCTGCACCACCACGGCTAAACCCATCAACTTCCCATCCGTGGTCTTCCTGTTGCAATGGGAGCTGAGAGAGCCTGACAGAGGGAAGATAAGAGAAGAAGCATTCTAGCAATTGCTGGACATGTTGTTTATCACGTACCTGATTTTGCGGCAAAGGACAGCTTTCCACCAAACTATCAAGAGGAAAATCGGAGCATAAGCCAGGTGAATTTGCTGCACCTCCTAGAAGGGGGGAAAAAATATAAGGGATATTTATTATAGTTAGGATCAAACCTTCTCACGGTTCTGACCTAGGCTTCCCAAGAGGGTGAAGCAGATTCCTTGTCCCGACCAAAAAACCCTTTTTATTAAGTTACTGTGAATTCCTCTCATTCACATCCAGCGGAGTCTTTCAAGGGAGAATTTACAGTTACAGACCTTATCTGGCTTGGAAAGCTGCCAGGCCAGTATCTTCAAACCTAGGCAAGAAGCCTCTGAGAGTCACGAACCAATTAAGCGAACTAATTGTCTCCTCCAAACTCCCCTCCCCTTTCGCTCCTCTTTATTCCCTATGGGAGGGGCTATTTATTTATTTATTTATTTATTAATCATACTTTTATACCGCACTATCTCCCGTAGGACTCAGGGCGGTTCACAGGCATATTAAAAAACAATATAATAAATAAGCATTAAAAACCCAATTAAAACTAAATATTATCATAGCCAAATCACTAAAAACGGTAAAAACCCATTAAAAAACCCTTAAACTTAGTTAAAACATTTTATTCTTAGGCTAGTCCAGCGCGCTGAAATAATAAAGTCTTCAGTTCACGTCTGAAGGTCCGGAGGTCGGGGAGTTGTCGTAATCCCGGAGGAAGCTCGTTCCACAGGGCTGGTGCCGCCACAGAGAAGGCCCTCCCCCTGGGGGTCGCCAACCTACATTGCTTGGTCGACGGCACCCTGAGGAGGCCCACTCTGTGGGAGCGCACGGGTCGTTGGGAGGCAATCAGTGGCAGAAGGCGGTCTCGAAGGTATCCCAGTCCTAAGCCATGGAGCGCTTTAAAAATGGTAACCAAAACCTTGAATTGCACCCGGAAGGCTACCAGTAGCCAGTGTAGACCGCGCAGGATGGGTATTATATGGGAGCAATGCGGTGCTCCCTCTATCACCCGCGCGGCCGCATTCTGGACTAACTGGAGCCTCCGGGTGCTCTTCAAGGGGAGCCCCATGTAGAGAGCATTGCAATAGTCCAGGCGGGAAGTGACGAGGGCGTGAGTGACCGTGCGTAAGGCGTCCCACCTGTGGCTTTACTCCCGAGTTGACCCTTGTTCCTTAGCTGTTCCCTTCTTCTGGGAGCTCTGCGCATGCGCACACTGGGAACAGGCGCCAGCTGTTCTTCTGCCCCACTGATGTCCGACTCCGAAGGCAGCTGACAACTGTCAGACGGCCCTGTCCACATCTCTGCCTCGGACGCAGAACACTCATCAGAGCCTTCCCCAAACTCCAGGACTGGCCCATGTTCCTCCCCAACCTCCTCATTGTCTGAGTCTGCCATCAGCTCCACTGGCCGCTGGCGGGCCACGACACTCACTTGCTTCCCATTTCTAGGCAGAATGACCAAAATTTTCTATGATACAGGTAGTCCTTGACTCACGGTTGATCATTTTGTGACTTTTTGCAATTACGATGGATGTTTTACAGCTTTGTAAAGTGTCCCAGAATTTTGATCACGTGATCATGGAGATGCTGCAATGGTCATAAGTGTGAAAAATGCTCATAAGCCACTTTTTTCAGTGCGGTTGTAATGGTCACTAAGTGAACTGTTATAAGCCGAGGACTACCTGTATTTCAGACCAATGGGAAACGAGATCAACAAAATCTTTCTCCTCATTTAAGCTCTTTTGAATGTGGTCATATGGGTGGACAAAATCCAAAAGTATTTCCCGGAAGCCAACAACACCCAATATAAGAGTTATGTCAGGGTTCCAAAGAACACTTCCAACGAAATAAAGCTCTGAGGCTTGAGGTTTCTCAAAGTTCCAATTTATTAGAGATGTCATGTTAGCACAGCTGGGAAATCCCGAAACTGAAAGCTTCCAGGTTTTCCACACCCAGTTGACAGTTCACAGCCCTGCCCACAAGTTCATTACATTGTCCAATCAACTCTTCACACTCAATTGGATACAGTCTTCAGGCAGTCTCCATCAGACGCAGGCAAAAGTCCTTGAATACGGAATGTTGTTATGACTAACTTTCTACCGCTTCAACAACAACCCCCTCCCAACTTCCCCAGATAAAATATGTGGCAGTTAAGAAGCAAAAAGAAAATTGCCTTCCAAAACTGACAAGTTATTTTTGAAGAAAATCAAGGAAGGGGGGAGTGAGTTAGAAAATGACTCCATATTCCTTACCCAGTGATGTATCATCTTGGTGGTCTCCTTCTAAGATCCACTGTGGAGCCACTTCAGTGACACGGTTCTGCACCAGAGAGAGAGAATCACCCAAGGACAGAGATTAGAAAGAGGACAAGATTTAGGGAAAGGATCTCTACAATCTGCTCCAGAGACGATTTCCAGAAAAAATCGATTTACCCACCTCTCAAATCAGCCAGGAGGTATCTCCCTCACCTTTTGATCTTCCTGCTTCCTGTCCTCCTCTTGGCTCAGGAGAAATCCTTCGGCCAGGGCCACCGCCTGCGAGCTGGTGTCTGCGCCACACTGCCTCACCCAGCTCTTGATCTCTGGGGGCAAGATGGTCAGAAATTGCTCCAGCACCACCAGATCCAAGATCTCCGCTTTGGTGTGATGTTCTGGCTTCAACCACTGACGACAAAGTTTGTGGAGTCGGCTGCAAACCTCTCGGGGACCCTCAACTTCCTGATAGCCAAATTGCCGGAAGGGTTGGTGCTGGGTGCTGCTCAGACTCACTGTGGGTCCTCCCGAGATATTTTCAACAGTCGCTGCCCAAATTTGGGCACTGCTACCCATCTGATTGCAAGGAATGGCTCGTTTTTCTTGGAGGCCATCAATGTTCGGTCGTTGTAGGTTCGATTGCAGCTCCCGGGCAATGTTCAACATGGCCAGAGAATCACTTTCTGCTTTTTTTTGCACGTGGACCCAGCCCTGTAAAACTAAGAGTAGACACAATTTATCTTTCTGTGAAAGCAGAGATTACAGGTAGGCCTCGACTTTTCACCACAAGCAGAGCAGCCCTGAAGAGATATTTAAAAGCTACGATGAGGCTAGTGTTGTGGCCCACTGGCAGTCAGCAGAATTGGCAGCAGAGTCAGACAGTGAGGAGGTTGGGGAGGAACCTGGGGGCTGGGGAAAGCTCGGACGAAGGCTCTGCATCGGAGTCAGAGAGGGGGCCAAGGCCATCTGACAGTTATGTGCAGCCTCCAAAATTTGACAGCAGCGAGTCAGAACAACAGCGGGAGCCTGTTCCCAGTGTGCGCATGCGCAGAGCTGCCAGGCAATAAGAACAATTAAGAAAACAGGGTCAACTTGGGAGTAAGGCTTGGAGATGAGTGGCCCCTCCCATAAGATATAAAAGAAGAGTGAACAGGATGTGAGCTTTTGCAGGAAGCAATTAGTTCATCTGGCCGATTCAAGATTTGAAAATTATAATAATTTTATTATTCATTCTAACTTTGGAAATATTATTGAGTAATATACGTGGTTTACATGGAATAAAAGGAATTAGAATTAAAAATCAAGATTATAAATTAAGAGCGTTTGCAGATGATCTGGTTGTTACTTTATTTCAACTAATACATTCAGCCGTATATCTAAAGGAGACAATTGATCAGTATAGTAAGGTATCTGGGTTTAAAGTGAATCAACAGAAGACAAAAATGATAATTAAAAATAAGATTTGAAAATTCTGTTTGTGACTCTGTGCCAAGTTTGGCCTTGCCCTGCGTTTGGAAATTAGCTCTCTGGCAGCCTTCCACGTGAGATAGGTGGGTGTTGATAACCTTCCTCTGAAAGACTTGCGGACTGTAAATGGAAGTAATTTACAGTCATATAAATAAAAGAGGTTTTGCGGGACTAAGATTGTGTTTTATACTTTCTAAGGTTCTACAGTAAAGTAAGGTTCTACATTTAGGCCAAAAAAACAAAATGCACCAGTACCGTATATGTGGTACCTTGCTCAATAGTAGTACCTGTGAGAGGGATCTTGGAGTCCTAGTGGATAACCATTTAGATATGAGCCAGCAGTGTGCAGCAGCTGCTAAAAAAGCCAACACAGTTCTGGGCTGCATAAACAGAGGGATAGAATCAAGATCACGTGAAGTGTTAGTACCACTTTATAATGCCTTGGGAAGGCCACACTTGGAATATTGCATCCAGTTTTGGTCGCCACGATGTAAAAAAGATGTTGAGACTCTAGAAAGAGTGCAGAGAAGAGCAACAAAGATGATTAGGGACTGGAGGATAAAACATATGAAGAACGGTTGCAGATGATCTGGTTGTTACTTTATTTCAACTAATACATTCAGCCGTATATCTAAAGGAGACAATTGATCAGTATAGTAAGGTATCTGGGTTTAAAGTGAATCAACAGAAGACAAAAATGATAATTAAAAATAAGATTTGAAAATTCTGTTTGTGACTCTGTGCCAAGTTTGGCCTTGCCTCATGCTTGAAATTAGCTCTCTGGCAGCCTTCCACGTGAGATAGGTGGGTGTTGATAACCTTCCTCTGAAAGACTTGCGGACTGTAAATGGAAGTAATTTACAGTCATATAAATAAAAGAGGTTTTGCGGGACTAAGATTGTGTTTTATACTTTCTAAGGTTCTACAGTAAAGTAAGGTTCTACATTTAGGCCAAAAAAACAAAATGCACCAGTACCGTATATGTGGTACCTTGCTCAATAGTAGTACCTGTGAGAGGGATCTTGGAGTCCTAGTGGATAACCATTTAGATATGAGCCAGCAGTGTGCAGCAGCTGCTAAAAAAGCCAACACAGTTCTGGGCTGCATAAACAGAGGGATAGAATCAAGATCACGTGAAGTGTTAGTACCACTTTATAATGCCTTGGGAAGGCCACACTTGGAATATTGCATCCAGTTTTGGTCGCCACGATGTAAAAAAGATGTTGAGACTCTAGAAAGAGTGCAGAGAAGAGCAACAAAGATGATTAGGGGACTAGAGGATAAAACATATGAAGAACGGTTGCAGGAACTGGGTATGTCTAGTTTAACAAAAAGAAGGACTAGGAGAGACATGATAGCTGTGTTCCAATATCTCAGGGGTTGCCACAAAGAAGAGGGAGTCGGGCTGTTCTCCAAAGCACCTGAGGGTAGAACAAGAAGCAATGGGTGGAAACTGATCAAGGAAAGAAGCAACTTAGAACTAAGGAGAAATTTCCTGACAGTTAGAACAATTAATAAGTGGAACGACTTGCCTGCAGAAGTTGTGAATGCTCCAACACTGGAAATTTTTAAGAAAATGTTGGATAACCATCTGACTGAGATGGTGTAGGGTTTCCTGCCTGGGCAGGGGGTTGGACTAGAAGGCTTCCAAGGTCCCTTCCAACTCTGATGTTATGTTATGTTATGTTATGTTATGTTATGTTATGTTATGTTATGTTATGTTATGTTATGTTATGTTATGTTATGTTATGTTATGTTATGTTATGTTATGTTATGTTATGTTATGTTAAGGAAGCCTAGGTCAGAACAGCTATTCCTACAAGGATCAGGACTAAGCAAGCCACAGTCTGTGACACTCTATGGAAGTGAAAGTTGGACTCTGAAGAAATAAGATAGGAAGAATATTG